>NW_027361676.1:26637500-27135000 GCF_039654945.1 Dendrobates tinctorius
AAGCAAACTGAAGAGAGGAGGAGATTGGAGCAAGAAGCTATTTGCTCTAGAAGCCTTCTGGACTTTCAAACTTAATGCTCGATTTCTAGAGGCGTTAAATTATTGTTCTGATCTGGTTAGTGTTTGCCTATACATTTCGGAATCACATTTCCCTGGGTGGGGGAGGAATTAGATAAGGGTAATAAAGGAGCATAGCAAGGTACAAAACCCCAGCATCTCCACCTTCTGGTGTAATCCAGTGGCTAAGGCTAGCCTAGGGTGCCCCTAGTTTGGGGGATCAGATAGGTGCCCATAGTTCATTGTCACTACGTTACAATATCTTTGTAACGCGTTAGCCAGAAAATATAAAAATATTTTACTATTTTTTTTCAATACATATAATAATCAGTATGTAAAATAGGGGTCAGGTCACTGAGGATCAGTGACTCGTCAGAAGCCATACAGATGAATACCTAATCAGAGCACCACATGAAGACCCTCCCCTCAGGCTGCTCCAGAGAACAAGCATATCATTAACTAAAAACTGAAAATAAAGATTAAACAACAACCAAAACATGGATTTCTTCAACCCAGGTATCATTTTAATCAGTATAACGGCGCCAGCCTGACACTGTCTGTAGGTTACTGTGCACAATCCTGCTGGCATGTTCCTTTTAAAAACTGTCAAGCTAGATGTTCAAAACACTTAATAAATTTGACACACACCCTTTAGTCTACATTTTTCACTATTTGCCATATAATTCTATGTTTGTCTCAGTAAATATTCCCCATTTTCTTTACAGAACATATATTTCATAGATAACACAGAGAACTTTCTTCTGAAGGTGTTAAATTTGATGGCAGCTGAAACTAATCTCTTCTTGTTATATCTCATCAACCATCTGAGACATTCTATTCTCAAGAATTCTGCAGCTGTGTTCTGCATCCTGTTCTACAAGGCACAATTTCCCACAGTACTATGTCAAGCACACATGAGACCTAATCCAGCATCATAAATCCACGTCCTCTATCTCATTGGAGATGTTACTTTTTACCCTATATGACAAACTGTGTTAGCAGGCCGAGGATTTATTAAAAGTCAATTTCAAGTGGAAATAAGGGAAAGTATTCTATAGTTTATACAATAAATATTAACCAAGCTTTCAGTTTCTTTCCAGCGTAGAAAATTATAAAACTTTGCAAATCATTTTATATATGGATTTGTCTTCACCCCTGCTTTTTCCTAGTCTATATGCCAGCCTTCAGCTACATTGATATCAGAACATACTTATTTGGAGCAGTGAAACTGTGAGTTAGTGGGACACAGGTGCTGGGCTGACTCTTTCACTGCCAGCATATGTACTCCAAATGAGAATGTTCTAATATTAATGCAGGAATGGTGACAAATTTCCTAATAAAATGATTTGTAAAGTTTCGTAACTTTCCTTTCTAAATAGATTTTTTAAAAAAAGTTTAGCTATGTTTTACATTACATAGCCACAATATATGTGCATACAGCCAGAAATATTCGATTTTCAGGATATCACACTTGACTAAAATACACGATCTGTCCATATGACCTAATAAGAAATCAAATGAATGATCAATAGTCACCATGAAAGCAAAGAGGAATAAATACAATGTAGAAAATGCAGTACTCAAGATGTCCAAACAATTACTAGGGAAAGGGAAAAAAAAGTACTAACACAAGCAGATACCAATTTTATTTAATAAAACAAACCCTTGAATGACACAGTGACATAAGAGGGATATGAAAAATGTAGGTGTGCTTATACTGGAGATGTACAAGGAGCAAAAATGTCACCACTCGCAGTGATGAAAAATTTTGGTACCCTCCAATCTGCCAGTGCATGTGGTCCTCCTTATAAAGAATGACACATCCCTGAAAAATAGTTTCTTACTGAAGCTTGCACTAGAATAGTGGTGTCTGTTAAAATTCAGCTGCAGTCCGCAGATTGTGAATGGTAAATGACCTGTAGAGCAACTAAGGATGTCCCTTCTAGTAGCATCACTGGTAATCATGTGTCAGAGTGCACACATCATTATGTGACATCACATAACTTGAGATATCGAAATTTGGCTGGTCCAAAAGTGCCAATTCGTTTTGGAAATTTGGCTATCTTTTTAGGATTTGTATTATGTGTACAAAATTTAATAAAGCATTGATAAAAATTATTTTATATACGATCACTGTCATTACTATATGTACACATTAGAATTATTAAACATTAGATTTATCAAGTAGATACATAGGTAAAATAGATATAATAGATAGATGTCATGTAGATATATAATTTTACAACCCCACTACATATAATAAGCTTCCATCTTTAAGTGCCTTTTATGTGGCACTAAAGGGTGTTCAGTTTAACCTAAGTCTTGTTTAACCTAATAAATCAATAATTATAAAAAAAAGACATGCAGTCCCCCCATTTTTGGTAACCAGCAAAGGTAAAGCAAATACAGGTGAGCTGATATTATCAAGTTGGGAAGGTCCCTTGTTAATGGGCCCTTCCCAGCCTAAAAATACCAGCTTGAAGCCACCACAGAAGTGGCATATCACATTAGATGTGCCAATTCTGGTGCTTTCCCCAGCTCTTCACCATTGCCTTGGTGCGGTGGCAATAAGAGTAATGGTATTTGGAGTTGATGTCAGCTGTGAAAGTGCATGAAAGATCAAATCTCTGCAATAAGCTTTATTTCTTAAGCTAAGTGATGGACAGAATATGCAGCACTATATTAGAAACCCCCTTGTGGAGCGTCTCAGGGGTATTGGAGATTTTCATGTCGCTGCACTTACATAGTAACATAGTTTTGAAGACTGAAGGAAGACCTTATGTCCATCTAGTTCAGCCTATTTTTAGTGCAGCTGTTCTGCATTGTTGATCCTGGGGAAGGCAAAAAACCCAAAGAGTAGAAGCCAATTTTCTCCATATGGAAAAAAATTCCTTCCCCTAAGCTGGGTCAACCATCTAACTATAATATTATGTTATTTGTAACCTTCTATACTGTTACTCACAAGAAAAGCATCCATTCCTTTCTTAAATTCATTCAGTGAGTTGGCCATCACCACTTCCTCAGGAAGAGAATTCCAGAGCCTCACTGCTCTTACCGTGAAGAACCCTCTTCTATGCTGGTGCAGAAATTGTCTTTCCTCCAAACGAAGAAAATGCCCCCTTGTTCTTTTCACAGTCCTTGGTAAAAATAGTTCATTGGAGAGATCCCTGTATTGCCCTCTGATATACTTGTACATATATATTAGGTCTCCCCTAATTCATCTCTTTTCTAGAGTAAATAGACCTAATTTTGATAACCTTTCTGGGTATTGTAGTGAACCAACTCCATTTATCATTTTAGTAGCCCGCCTTTGAACCCTTTCAAGTTCAGTAATGTCTTTCTTGAGCACCGGTGTCCAAAATTGCACACAATACTCCAAGTGTGGTCTGACGATTGATTTGTACAGAAGGAGAATTATGTTTTCATCTCGTGTCCCTAGACCTCTTCTAATGCATCCCATGACCCTATTTGCTTTGGTGGCAGCTGCCTGACACTGGGCACTCCAATTTAGCTTCTTATTGACTAAGGCTACTTTCACACATCAGTTTTTCTCCGTCAGGTGCGATCTGGCATCGCGCCGGAGCACCGGATCCGGCAAATGTTATGTAAAACCCGATGTGACGGATCTGGTTTTCTGCCGGATCCATCTTGGTCGTCAGAACATAAACCAGATCCATCTCATCAGTTTCATCCGTTTTTCCATCCGTTTTCCGCCGGATTACGCCGGATCCGGTTTTTAAAAACGCCCCTTGGGGGCTTCGAAACGGGATTGGCTGCTGAAATCTATATATACCATGTTCCTACAGCCCATCTTTGACAGATTGTAGAGGAGAAACTGCATGTTGGAGAGAAGAGCAAGTGACTGGCGAAGATGGATGTTGTGATTGCAAATATTTTGAAGAATGTGGTGGATTTTACAGCGGAGGCGAACCGTTTGAGGGTGATTGTTCTGGAGAAGGAGAGAGCAAGACAGCAGCGCATCAGGCATCAGCGACGCCGTTTGTGGATCCACCCCATCACAGCCAAGAGAATGACGCGTGGGGTCTATTCTACACTCTGCATGGACCTTAGACGAATCCCGGAGAAATTTTTTGGATATGTTGGGCTGAAAATGGAGAATTTTGATTACTTGGTGGAGCACATTGCACACCTCATAAGAAAAGCTGACACCTATTGCCGCTTCTCCGTTTCACCCGCAGAGCGTCTGATGGTGACTTTAAGGTAAGCCACATTTATTGGATATGCTCGCATGAGAGCACACTTTCACTGCAATCTTGTTGGTGGTAGTTTGTATCTCCAAGTGTTATAGCTGAGTTTTGGTATGTAATGCTGTGATTTTTAACTAATTGATTGTTTTTTAATTCCCCACAGATTTCTTGCAACTGGAGAATCCCTTTCGTCACTGCATTTCCAGTACAGACTTGGGATTTCCACCATATCTGAAATAGTGAAGTACACATGCTGTGCACTGTGGGACTCCTTAGTTGAAGAGTTTTTACCGGATCCCACAACAGAGAGGTGGATTGAAATTTCTGAAAAGTTTCTACAGATATGTCAGTTTCCGAACTGCTTGGGCGCTGTGGATGGGAAACATATCCGCATTGTAAAGCCAGCAGGATCGGGATCGGAATATTTCAGTTACAAGAAATATTTCTCCATTGTCCTCATGGCCATCGCTGATGCGGAATACAAATTTATTGCTGTTGATATTGGGGCCTATGGCCGCTCCAATGACTCTCAAGTTTTCAAACTGTCTGCCATGGGGCCTAAACTGTATGGAAACACCTTCCAGTTCCCATCCCCTAGACCGCTGCCGCAAACATCTGGTCCACCTATGCCTTTTGTCTGTGTAGGGGATGAAGCATTCCAGCTATCAGAACACCTTTTGAAATCCTACTGTAGCAGAGGATTGACAAGAACAAAATGCATTTTTAATCACCGGCTAACAAGAGCAAGAAGAATGGTGGAATGCTCCTTTGGTATTCTGACAGCCAAATGGCGTGTCCTATTGACTGCGAGCAACCTCAAGACAGAAACTGTGGATGAGGTGATCAAAGCTTGCGTGGTACTCCACAATTTTGTTATGTGCAAGGAACCCATTTCCATTGAGGACACCGCTGAAGAAACCACCTTGGAAGATTATCAGAACATTACCAATAGAAGTTCTATGACGGTGTCACGAATGAGGGACCATTTTGCACAATACTTTATGTCACCTCAAGGCAGAATAGACTGGCAGGATGACAGAATTTGATAAATTTCTGCCCTTAACCAAAGTTGTCTACCTTCTGTACCAACAGTATATACCTTTTCCAAACAAAGTTGGCTATCTTGTCGTCTATCTTGTCGTGGTTTAACTATTTTTACCTTGACCACAGTTGTGTACCTGGTTGTGTTTTAGGCAAAGTCTTTCACCTTTTACCAAAAGTTGTGTACATTGTTAGGAAATCCCCAACAAGATACACAACTATTGGTAAAAGGTGAAATACTTTGTCTAAAACACAACCAGGAACACAACTGTGGCCAAAAGGTAAAATTTCTTTACCTTTTACCCACAGTAATGTACCTGGTTTTGTATGCCTTTTTATCTTTTGTATGCCCTGTACTTAACCTTTTTTATACCATAGTTCGCCGCAGAAATAAAAGACAGACAACCAGTGTAAACCAATACTTTAACTTTTATTGAAAATTTTTTTTTTTTATAAACTGTTTAATTGTTAAAAAAGTTTCTCTTTTTTATTTTAATACACACATTTATAAATTAGTGTAGTGTGGGGTGGAAATACTGCTGGAGGGTCTGCGGGACACTTCGACACTGGGAGTGTGGACAGAGGACTGGGATCGTGGTGGGGAAGGAACAGTTAGAGGTGAAGGGGTGGAAAAAGCAAGAGAATGGGTGGACATGTGGGTGGCAGAACAGGTGGTGGGTGGTGGAGAGGAGGGTTGGGCAGGGAATGGAGTAGCAGATGATGTGGTTGCGAAGTGGTAGGGGGAATGAGTTTGGTACTGGGAAGTAGTTTGGTACGGGGCAGGTTGCTGGAAGTGGGGAGGTTGCTGGTACTGGGGAGTTTGTTGGTACTGGGGAGTTTGCTGGTACTGGGGAGGTGGCTGGTATTGAATAGGAGGGGGAGTAGGGACAGTGGCTGGAGGGGGTGCAGGTGGAGGAACTACAGTGGTGGGAGGTGGAGGTTGGGAGGTAACCTGCTGTAGAGCACCGTGGCACGAATGCATTACATGCATCTGCTGGGTAGGAGATAGTGTTGCCATGCGCTCCACAACAGACCTGAAAAAGGTGTGGTTTGGAGAAGATCTTGCTTCTGAATGCATTGTTTGCAGAAGTGTCTTTAACTCCAGAATGCCGGAGTTGAGCTGCTGAAAGCCTGCGGACATTTGCTCGGACAAGACTTTGAGACAGTTCTGGAAAGATGCATTCAGATGCAAGAACTCTGGGGCATAGCTCTTTTCCTGACCCCTCTGCCGCTGCCGCCCAGTACCCGCAGGTGTACTAGAGGTGGCAGGGGCAGAAGGGTGGGGTAAAGGGAAAGCGATCTCCTCACCAGCAGCTTCATGTAATGTAGGCGGTCACGATGCTCCTGTGCTGGTGGATGGGACAGATGGGTCGAATGTGTGGGAAGGCTGGGAAGGTGCAGATGTACCGGGGCGGTCGAAGTGTCCCTCGGTGCCGGTCTCCTCAGGGATCGCTTCAGAAGGGTCCAACCGTGCAGGCTCCCGAGTGCTGGTCACCGTGCTGTGGAACAAAGAGAAAAAAACTGAATTAATATACTAACATGCCATTGGCCCTGGCTGCAAAAAATTAGACATGTAAACATTACTTTTGGACATGGGGTGTGTAATATTTACCTTCTGGTGACCATTGTTGCCCGGAGGAGCGACAGGGCTTGTGCGTACTTGTACTTGCTCCTGCGTCCTCCAGATCCACTCGGGGCCCGCATCTCTTTATTGAACTCCTTCTTGAAACGATCCCTCACAGACCGCCACCGCTTCACAATTCTCTCCCCTGAAACGAGAAAGCACAAAGTGGTTAGTATACAACATCAATGTTTCACAAACTCCAGTCCTCGTGGTTCCTAACGAGTCATGTTTTCAGGATTCCCATAGTGTTGCTCAAAAGGAAATCCTGAAAACATGACCCGTGGGTACCACGAGGACTGGAGTTCGGGAAACACTGCTTGACATCAAGCGCCGGGAACTGTATATACTTACGCTCATGAATCTGGGCCCGAGCTTCAAGGTCCTCCCAGCGGTCCACAAGGAGCGAACAGATTTCCTCCTAGAGCCGTCGGGTCACAATTAGATCAGCATGCCGGCGGTCAGCCATATTCCAAAGCGGCTGCCTTTCTCTAACAAGATCGATGAGGTGGTCCACATCAATCCCTCCATCCTCACCGTCAGAGTCGGGAGCACGCTGTGAAGGCTGTTAAAGAAAAAGAGAAAAATAAAATAATTAGCCACCACAAGAAATCAAATAAAAAGTTCAAAAAAACAAAAGCAAAAATATTATACTTACACGCTGGTGACCGCCGCGTCGCTGTCACCGACGACCCTGGGAGGCACTGTGAGGACCTCTTGGCCGAGCACCAGATTGGGAAGACTAGAAAAGAAAAGCAAAAAAATTATGTGGTTGGATGTAGGCATATGTGTTTGCTGTGTGATATCTGCGCTACATTGTTTTCTATGTGTTGTATGTAGTGTGATGTTGTGTTTCTGCATTTGATGCAGGAAGCTTACCAATTGTGAGCCCACTCCAGGTATCTGTCCACCCCTTCCTTCTTCTTCTGGGAGCTCCTCTTCAGCTTGTGATTCCTGTTTTGGAATAAAAGCCAATGAATAGACATATATTCCAGAGATGATGGATTTTTTAAATAAAAACTTACCGTCAAACGCTGAAGATGTGAGGGAGGGCTCCCAGAAGAAGATGTGGTGTCCTCCTGCTGGCCAGTCTCCACTCCTGATGCTGCTGCTGCTGTTGCTGCTGGTGCTGCTGTTGCTGCTGTCGGTGCTGCTGTATCTATACTGCGTGTTCTGCTGGTGAATAAAGAGAAACAAAGGGCCACTGAATATATTGATATTCCATGGCCCTATTTTTGAGGAATGGGGGATTTGATAATTACCGTATGTCATCTGCTGGTGGACTCCCCTCTGCATGGTCACCATGGTCCCTTCGCTCCATTTGGGGTGGTGGTGCTGGTGGTGCAGTGGTCTCCTGCCTTCTCCTGCGGCTGTCGACTCTTTTGGGTGGCATGTTGGCTGTGGCTGAGGGTTCTACTTTCATGGTTTTATATATGTTTGCTGTGGGCAGGGCTACTGAGCATGCTCAGACCAAAAAAAACGGATCCGGCTTTTTCGCCGGAGACAAAAAACGTTACAGTTGCCGTTTTTTCCAGACGCCGGATTGCGACACATTGCCGGATCCGGCCAAAACCGGACGAAACGCATGACCATCCGGCGCAATCCGGCGCTAATGTAAGTCAATGGGGAAAAACCGGATCCGACATTGCATTTTGCCGGATCCGGTTTTCGTAAAAATAGCTGGATCGCGCCTGATGGTGAAAAACTGATGTGTGAAAGAGGTCTAAGATGCCTAAGTCTTTTTTCATGTCTGATTTCCCCAGCAGTTTCCCATTTAGTAAGTAATTGTAGCATCTGTTTCTTCTTCCCATGTGCATAACCTTACACTTATCTGTGTTAAACCTCATTTGCCATTTTTCAGCCCAATTCTCCAATTTACTCAAATCTGTCTGTAGTTGCAAACTGTCCTCCTTTGTGTTAACTACCCTACATAGTTTTGTATCATCTGTAAATATTGATATTTTACTGTGTAAGCCATCCACTAGATCATTAATAAATATATTAAATAGTAGGGGGCCCAATACAGAACCCTGTGGTACCCCACTAGTAACCCTTGCCCAATCTGAGTATGCACCATTAATAACCACTCTTTGTTTTCTATCACTAAGCCAGCTACCTACCCATCTACACACATTTTCCCCTAGCCCAAGCTTTCTCATCTTACTTTCCAATCTTTTATGTGGGATAGTGTCAAATGCTTTAGAGAAGTCGAGATAAATGACATCCAATGATTCTCCTTGGTCCATTTGAGAGCTTACATCCTCATAGAAGCTGATCAGGTTAGTTTGACTTCTATGAAGTGGTCTTCCAAAAAGTTATGATACACTCTTGACTGCACTAGATGCACGGCCAGATGATGAACTGACACTAGAGTATGTTAAATGCAAACTTTTGGATGAATTCAAGAGAAAAGCACAGCATGTAAGCAGCAGTAATGAATCCAGAGCAGAAACAGCATTAAAGACACAGGATTTCCCTGAATATAAGAGCAATCTAAGAGAAACTCATGAATGTTTTGTCTGTAAAAAGCCTGGCCACCTTAAAGCAGACTGCAGAATTTGGAAAGCAAGAATGAGTCAGCTTAAAAACCAGAACAGTCATCAAAGGGTTAAAACAGCTGTAAAGGAAGATTCTGCATGTGTTGAAACTGCATTTAATGCCAGTACAGGCCCATCTGCAAAGCATATATGGTGTATAGATTCTGGTGCAAGCAGCCATATGACAAATAACAAGGATTTCTTCACTGACCCTAATGAAAGCAAGTCATAAAAGGCCATCTGAGCTAATGGTCACTATATGACTTCAGAAGGAGTAGGAGACGGCTACCTCCACTGTCAAGTTTCCTCAGCACAAAGCAGAAAGATCTCAGTTATGGATGTGCTCTATGTTCCCAGCCTTGAAAGCAATCTTCTGTCAGTAATAAAGCTGATTCAAAAGGGGAATATAGTTTCTTTTAGAGATAACAGCTGCATCATCTCACTCTTGCAGAAGGAAAAATTAAAGATGAACTGTATCAGCTAAAATGCAGAGAAAGAGTGTACAGTGCTAGACAAGATCTGCATAAGAACTGTATGCATTTATGGCTCAGACGTGTTGGGTACAGAGACCCAGAAGCAGTAAGGAAGCTAGCTCAACTTGCAAATGGTATTGAAATCAACCAGTGTAGTCAAATGATGAAGTGTACTAGCTGTCTTACAGGGAAAATGTCCAGAAAATCCTTTCCTAAAATAAACACCACTAGATCTGCATAGCCTCTGGATCTGATACATGCAGATGTTTGCGGTCCAATGAGTGTTCAAACACCTAGCAAGAAGAGATATTTTCTCATATTTATTGATGACTACTCCAGATATACAGTTGCCTACCTGCTTCACAGTAAGGCTAAGCTCACACGTAGCGGAACTCTCGTGGAAATTACAGCGAGAGATCCAGAATTCCATTCCGCTGGAAAATCGCATTTTAAATTCCCGTGATTTTCCCACGGAAAAACTAGCATTTTGCAAGCGTAATTAGCTTGCAAAATGCGAGCATTTTCCAAGCGATCTGTAGCATCTCTTGGAGAACTGATTGACAGGTTGGTCACACTCGTCAAACATAGTGTTTGACAAGTGTGACCAACTTTTTACTACTGAGGCTGCCTATGCAGCTTCAGTAGTAAAAGATAAAATGTAAAAAAAATAAAAAAAATAAAAAATGGTGTTATTCTTACCTTCCGACGTCCCGCGCAGCCTTCCCACCTCTCTCCACGCTGCCGTTCCCAGTAATCCTTTGCGAAAATGCCCGCGATGATGTACGTTCTCGCGGGATCGCAACGTCTCGCGGTCATTCGCGATGACTTCGCTCGAATTACCGTGAGACTTCGCAATCCCGCGAGAATGGAGGTCTTCGCGGGCATTTTCGCAAAGGCTTACTGGGAACGAGAGCGTGGAGAGAGGCGGGAAGGTTGTGCGGGACGTCGGAAAGTGAGAATAACAATATTTTTTATTTTAAATTCTATTTTTTACAGGGATATGGTACCCAAAGCCCGGAGGACAGTCTCCTCTCCTCCGGACCGTGGGTACCATCCGCAATTGTTCTGCTTACTTTTCGCATGGTGTGCCCAGCCACATGTGGGATGTAAGCGGAACAATGCATTCCTATGGGTGCGGGATTGCCGCGATTCTGCAAAATTAATGAGCATGCTGCATTTTTTTACCGTGAAGCGATTCCGCTGTGGTAAAAACCTCAGCATTAGCACAGCATTGCGGAATCCCATAGGAATGCATGGGATGCTTATTTTTCGCGTTTTCGCGGCAAAATCGCGCGCGGAAACGCAAAAAAATGCCACGTGTGAACTCAGCCTAAGGATGAAGTTCCACAGAAACTTGAAGAATATCTTGCTGTAGTGTTTAACAAATTTGGAAGAATGCCGAAAGCCCTGCATGCAGATAATTGAACCGAATATACAAGTGGTAAGGTGCAATCCATTTTGAAAAAGGATGGAGTCGTGTTCCAGACCACCATTCCATACAACCCAGAACAAAATGGCATTGCAGAGAGAAAGAACCGTACTCTCTGTGAAAGTGGAAGAAGTATGTTGTTTGATGCAAATCTACCTACAAAGTATTGGGGAGAAGCCATCATGAAAGCTTGCTATCTTCAAAACAGACTGACAGGTAAAGCCACAAATAACACTCCATATGATCTATGGAACTGCGAGAAGCCTAACCTGAAGCACCTCAGGATATTTGAAAGCAAAACATTTATGTATGTCTCAAAGAAAACGTTCAAAGTGGGAATCACATGGAAAACGAAGAGTCCTGGTGGGCTATAGCGAAACTCAAAAGGGATACAGAATCCTGCACCCAGAGACAACACAGTAACAATCAGCAGAGATGTAGTGATTGATGAAAACTCTGTATTGCTCAAATTCCATGAAGTTACACTAGTTATTCAACCTAAGAAGCAAGAACAAAAATCTCAATCACCAAACCCAGATGCCGAAAAGGAAAACACTGAAGTGTGGATAAGCTCTGAAGCCATCAAGGAAGACACAGAAGAACCAAGTCAATATCCAGTCAGGAGATCAGAAAGGCCAAACAAAGGTATCCCAGCCTTTCTTATATGGTCAGAACACTTCCTGAACCAGAGCCAAAGTCATGGCAAGAGATGCAAAAAACTGCCTGTTCACGAGAAGCATAAGTGAATAAATGCCACTAATGAGGAGATGGAGTCCTTTCATCAACTCCAGACATGGGAGCTTACTGAGCTACCACAATGAAATTGAAATTCTCAACCAGCACTTTGAGACTAAGGATCTTCGAAAAGTGAAATATTATTTGGGAATCCAAATCCAGAGAGAGGAAGATGGGAGTTTTCTTCTCAAAGTTCTAAAATTTTCGCAATACTAAACCAATTTGAAATGTTAGAAACCAAAGGTGCGTCAACACCAATGGACCCGTCCTACTTAAAGTTGGAAGGAGATGAAGACCTGCTACCCAGCAATGAGAGTTACAGACAAGCAGTGGGGGCGCTTCTGTACATAGCAACCACAACTTGTCCGGATAGCACAGCCACAGTCTGAATTCTCTGCCAACGTGTAAGCAAGCCACGCCAAAGAGACTAGAATGCAATTAAGAGAATTCTTCAATATCTTAAAGAGTCAAAAGAAGAAAAAAGGCTAGACCAATGAAGATAATGATGATATGCACATCCACAAAATAAGAAGTGAAGAAGAAACCTTTATTTCACCTTAAACGTAACAATCTTAAAAACATTTAAAATACAAAACATAACCCAATAACCAACACCCCCAGAGAGAAATCAGACTAAATAGCTCCATAGAGCTAAAATATGAGCCAGCCAGTCACAACAATTTAATCATAATAACTGCAAAATATGCAAAAAAGTAATGTTCAGAAGGCAATATGTAATAGTAATGTTCAGAAGGCAATATGTAATATGTAATAAACCATGCCTACAACATGTGCATCATGTACCAAAATAATTTGCAAGCCAATAAATAGGCTATAGGGAACAAAGGATAAATATATCTATTAACCCCTTTGCTACATTGGACGTAATATTCCGTCCATGTGACCTGGGCCCTAAGTCCCATGGACGGAATATTACGTCATAGCGATCAGCGGCGCCCACGTGGTGAGCGTCGCTGATTGCGTCCGAGTGTCAGCTGATTATCACAGCTGACACCCGGCACAATGTGTCAGGGGAGGTCACGGACCGCCCCCGACACGTTAACCCCTTGCACACCGCGATCAAACACGATCGCGATGTACCGGGGTTTAAAGGGAAGCATCGGCAGGGAGGGGGCTCCCTCTGTGCTTCCCTGAGCCCCCCACAGCAGCGCAATGTGCAGCGCTGCTGCGGGGGGCTCTTTCCCTGCAGGTCCCCGGATCCAAGATGGCAATGGGGACCTTCAGGGGCCTGCAGGGAGCTGCCTTCCTCAGTGCCTGTAAAGCACAGGCATGAGGAAGTCTGCGTCTATGCCTGTGACAGATCGCTGATCTGTCACAGTGATCTGTGATGTGACAGATCAGCGATCTGTCACAGAACAGTTATGTCCACCCTGGGACAATGTAATAAAGTTAAAAAAAAGTGTAAAAATAATTGTAAAAAAATCGCTAAATAAATTAAAAAAAAAAGAAATATTCCCTAATAAATTCATTTTTTGGAAATAAAAAAAAAACCAATAAAAGTACACATATTTGGTATTGCCGCGTCCGTAATGACCCGCCCTACAAAACTGTCCCATTAGTTAACCCCTTTAGCGAACCCCTTAAAAAATAAAAATAAAAAACAAAGCAAAAAAGAATGATTTATTATCATACCGCCGACCAAAAAGTGAAATAACGCGCGATCAAAAAGACGCATATAAATATCCATGGTACCGCTGAAAACGTCATCTTGTCCCGCAAAAAACGAGCCACTATACAGCATCATCAGCAAAAAAATAAAAAGTTATAGCTCGCAGAAAAAAGCAATGCAAAAATAATTATTTTTTATATAAAATTGTTTTCATTGCATAAAAGCGCCAAAACATAAAAAAAGACCTAAATGAGGTATCGCTGTAACCATAGTGACCTGAAGAATAAAACCGCTTTATCAATTTTACTGCACGCGGAACGGTGTAAACGCACCCCCCAAAAGAAATTCATGAAACGCTGGTTTTTGTTCATTCTGCGTCCCAAAAATCGGAATAAAAAGTGTTCAAAAGATGTCACGTGCCTGAAAATGATACCAATAAAAACATCAACTCGTCCCACAAAAAATAAGACCACACATGCCTCTGTGGGTCAAAATATGGAAAAATTATAGCTCTCAATATGTGGTGATGCAAAAACTATTTTTACAATAAAAAGCATCTTTTAGCGTGTGATAGCTGCCAAAAACAGAAACCCACCATAAATAGTAAATCAAACCCCCCGTTATCACCCCCTTAGTTAGGGAAAAATAATAAAATTAAAAGAAAATGTATTTATTTCCATTTTCCCATTAGAGTTAGGGCTAGGGTTAGGGCTAGGGTTAGGGTTAGGGCTAGGGATAGGGCTAGGGTTAGGGCTACGGTTAGGGTTAGGGCTAGAGTTAGGGCTGAGATTAGGGTTAGGGGTGTGTTGGGGTTAGGCTTGGAGTTATATTTGGGGGGTTTTCACTGTTTGGGCACATCAGGTGCTCTCCAAATGCAACATGGTGTCTGATCTCAATTCCAGCCAATTCTGCGTTGAAAAAGTCAAATGATGCTCCTTCCCTTCCAAGCTCATCCATGCGCCCAAACAGTGTTTTACCCCCACATATAGGGTATCAGCCTACTCGGGACAAATTGCAAAACAACTTTCGGGGTCCAATTTCTCCTGTTACCCTTAGGAAAATAGAAAAATGGGGGCAAAAAATATCATTTTTGTGGAAAAAATGATTTTTTTATTTTCACGCCCGGGCGTTATAAACTTCTGTGAAGCACTTGGGGTTTCAAAGTGCTCACCACACATCTAGATAAGTTCTGTGGGGGGTCTAGTTTCCAAAATGGTGTCATTTGTGGGGAGTTTTAATAGTTTAGGTACATCAGGGGCTCTCCAAACGCACATGACACCCTCAGACCATTCCATCAAAGTCTGCATTCCAAACCGTCACTACTTCCCTTCCGAGCCCCGACGTGTGCCCATACAGTAGTTTTCTCCCACATATGGGGTATCAGCATACTCAAGACAAATTGGACAACAACTTATGGGTCCAATTTCTCCTGTTACCCTTGGTAAAATAAAAAAAATGGGGACTAAAAGATCTTGTTTGTTGAAAAAATAAGATTTTTTTTATTTTCACACCCGGTCGTTATAAACTTCTGTGAAGCACTTGGGGGTTCAAAGTGCTCACCACACATCTAGATAAGTTCCTTACGGGGTCTAGTTTCCAAAATGGGGTCACTTGTGGGGGTTTCCACTGTTTAGGTGCATCAGGGGCTCTCCAAAATCAACATGACACCCGCAGACCATTCCATCAAAGTCTGCATTCCAAAACATCACTACTTCCCTTCCGAGCCCCGACGTGTACCCATACAGTAGTTTTCTCCCACATATGGGGTATCAGCGTATTCAGGACAAATTGGACAACAACTTTTGGGGTCCAATTTCTCCTGGTACCCTTGGGTAAATAAAAAAAATTGGTGACTAAAAGATCATGTTTGTGGAAAAAACACGATTTTTTTTTTTCATGCCCGGGCGTTATAAACTTCTGTGAAGCTCTTGGGAGTTCAAAGTGCTCCCCACACATCTAGATAAGTTCCTTAGGGGTCTAGTTTCCAAAATGGGGTCATTTGTGGGGGGTTTCCACTGTTTAGGTACATCAGGGGCTCTCCAAAGGCAACATGACAACGGCAGACCATTCCATCAAAGTCTGCATTGCAAAACGTCACTACTTCCCTTCCGAGCCTTGACATGTGCCCATACAGTAGTTTTCTCCCACATATGGGGTATTAGCGTACTCAGGACAAATTGGACAACAACTTTTGGGGTCCAAATTCTCCTGGTACCCTTGGGAAAATAAGAAAATTGGTGACTAAAGATCATGTTTGTGGAAAAAATATGATTTTTTTATTTTCATGCCCGGGCGTTATAAACTTCTGTGAAGCCCTTGGGGGTTCAAAGTTCTCACCACACATCTAGACAATTTCCTTGGGGGGTCTAGTTTCCAAAATGGTGTCATTTGTGGGGGGTTTCCACTGTTTTGGTACATCAGGGGTTTTCCAATCGCGACATGGTGTCCGATCTCAATTCCAGCCAAAAAAGTCAAACGGCGATGCTTCCCTTCTGAGCTCTGCCATGTGCCCAAATAGTCATTTACACCCATATATGGGGTATTAGCATACTCAGGACAAATTGCACAATAACTTTTAGGGTCCTGTTACCCTTGGAAAACAAAAATTGGGTGTGAAAAGATCATTTTTGTGGAAAAAATATGATTTTTTTAATTGCACCGCTGTAAGTTATAAACTTCTGTGAAGCCCTTGTGGGTTCAAAGTTCTCACCACATATCTAGATAAGTTCCTTGGGGGGTCTAGTTTCCAAAATGGGGTCACTTGTGGGGGGTTTCCACTGTTTAGGTACATCAGGGGCTCTCCAAACGTGACATGGCGTCCGATCTGAATTCCAGCCAATTTTGCATTGAAAAAGTCAAACGGCGCTCCTTCCATTCTGAGCTCTGCCATGTGCCGAAACAGTGGTTACCCCCACATATTAGGTATCAGCGTGCTCAGGACAAATTGCGCAATAACTTTTCCTGTCCAATTTCTCCTGTTACCCCTGGTAAAATAAAAAAAATTGAGCCTGAAGTATTTTTTTTGCAAAAAAAAGTTAAATGATCATTTTTTTTTTTTAAATATTCAAAAAAATTCCTGTGACGCAAATGAAGGGTTAATAAACTTCTTGAATGTGGTTTTGAGCACCTTAAGGGGTGCAGTTTTTAGAATGGTGTCACTTTTGGGTATTTTCTATCATATAGACCCCTCAAAGTGGCTTCAAATGTGATGTGGTCCGTAAAAATAAAATGGTGTTGCAAAAATGAGAAATCACTGGTCAACTTTTAACCCTTATAACTTCCTAACAAAAAAATTTTGGTTCCAAAATTGTGCTGATGTAAAGTAAACATGTGGGAAATGTTATTTATTAAGTTTTTTGTGTGCCATATCTCTGTGATTTAAGGGCATAAAAATTCAAAGTTGGAAAATTGTGAAATTTTCGCCAAATTTCCATTATTTTCACAAATAAACGCAAGTTATTTGAATGAAATTTTACCACTATCATGAAGTACAATATGTCACGAGAAAACAGTGTCAGAATCATCGGAATCCATGGAAGCGTTTCAGAGTTATTACCTCATAAAGGGACAGTGGTCAGAATTGTAAAAATTGGCCCGGGAGTTAACGTGCAAACCACCCTTGGTAGTGAAGGGGTTAATATCCCAAATAGATGTTAGATATCCCCAGTAGCATGCACATGTAAAGGTGCACCCTGACTCATGAGATGAAACTCAAATAAATGCCCAAAGGTAGCAGGATTAGGTAAATAGACAGAGTGTAATACAAGAAAAATGAGACCTGAGAAATCTCACAGTCTAAGCCCAAATAGAGCTATTGTCATATACAACCTGGTACTTGGAACAGGGCTCTGCAGAGAAAAGAGTGGTGAATAAAGGCTTGATACCCATAGGTGTTGGTTATTCGGTTGTCTTTTGTATTTTAAATGTTTTTAAGATTGTTATATTCAAGGTGAAATAAAGGTTTCTTCTTTATTTCTTATTTTGTCGATGTGCACATCATCATTAGTCTAGTATTTTTTCTTCTTTTGGCTCAGTTGCTTTACTGACTAGGTATTGCACTCCGTCTCAATATTCAGGTATTATTGACTCTGGTGCACCCTTTTTTCCTATTCCCCAATATCTTAAAGAAACTCAAAGGCTAAATCTTAAGATATCTGCATCAGGAGATCTCATGCTCAGAGTTTATGCTGATTTGGCTGGAGATTCAAGTGATCGGAAATCAACAAGTCTCTTGGTCGAGCAGAAAACAAGTGTCAGGACATATATTTTGTTTCTGCTGCTTATGCAAGGCAAGAAGTAATTTGGTTGAAACAACTTTTGGAACATTTCAACAAGCCATTAGTTCAACCAACAGTTGTCTATGAGGACAACCAAGGATGCATTAAACTTGCCAGCAGTGAGGTTAGTGCAAGCACTAAGCACATTGATGTAAAACATCACCACTTACGTGACTTAGTGCAACGTGGTGTCCTCGAGTTTGTTTATTGCGAGTCTTACAAGATGATAGCTGATGGTATGACAAAGCCATTATCAAGCTCCAAGTTTGTGGACTTTAGAACTGCAAAGGGACTCACAGGATAAGTAGTTGTTGAGTGAGGGTGTTGGAATATGTTTGGTGCAACAACTCCATTCCTGTCTATGGGTGTTTAGTTGCTAGACTTGTATGCTGTTTATAAAGTTAGAACAAAAAAATCTCCAGAGGCTCACACAGGGAGAGCATGTGACTGTATTTCCTGTTTTCCTGTGTCTGTGTATGAGAGAAGCAGCCTGCTGTAAATGCTGCACAGATAGAGACACACAAATGATTTATTCCTGATCTATTACGCATATCATATACAGTATTGTTCCTGTTTCTTCCTGAATAAAGAAGCTTTGTTACATGCTTGGAGAGTATCCTGAATAATCCGCTGCCAACGCATATGGAGTGACATACTCAGGACATTCGCATGACACTCTTCCAACTTTTTGGGATGAACATATGAGCAATTTTTCTATGCAGATGTGAGGAAGGCCTAACACACTGAATACATTTAACCTGTTAAAGAATTGAGGCAAAATTACTGGGGGGTTGTTTAACACCGTCTTCTCCAAAATATTTACAAAAGCTATGCAACACCCTATATGTAGCCCAAAATGGTTGCATTTAAAATACAATTTATCTACAAAAAAGTTCTCACATGACTAGGCCAACTCAGAAAAAATATATACACTGTGTATATATATATATATATATATATATATATATATATATATTTATATGTGTGTGTGTGTATTTGTAATACAGAAGTGAAAAAAGAGTCTTTGAGGTCAAAGCTGCCTTAATAAATTGAAAGTACAACCATTTTACAATGTGGGTTACGTCATTGGAAGTTCTGGATACACTACATGAGCTCAGCTTTGCAATTTTGAAATGATCTTTTATAGAACAATTTATAATAAAACTGCAAATGCATTTTCCTGAATCTCTCATTCTCCTTTTTTTCCTGATCGTTACAATTACATTGAAAAGCTTTCATATTTTAAGCTAATTGAGAATAATGGCACCCAAGGCTCATCGTGAGCTGCACATCTGAGAATACAGATAAGTAGAAGGTGAGCCCTTACGTGTCTACATTATCTGTTCGCACAGTAGGAATTTAAAGTAAGTTATAAAAGTAACTTAACAACCAGGAAAATAACAAAGTAATTTAACATAGTAATTAAGGTTGAAGGGAGACTTTAAGTCCATCTAGTTCAACCCATATCCTATCCTAACTTGCCCTAACATGTTGATCCAGAGGAAGGCAAAAAAACCCCATGTGGCAACAGTAAGCTTCACATTGGGGAAAAAAATTCCTTCCCGACTCCACATACGGCAATCAGACTAGCTCCCTGGATCAACGCAATATTAAGGAGACTAGTGTATATACCCTGTAATATTATACTTTTCAAGAAAGGCATCCAGTCCCTTCTTAAATTTTAGTAGTGAATCACTCATTACAACATCATATGGCAGAGAGTTCCATAGTCTCACTGCTCTTACAGTAAAGAATCCGCGTCTGTGAGTATGCTTAAACCTTCTTTCCTCCAGACGGAGAGGATGCCCCCTTGTCCCCGTCACAGGTCTAAGTAAAAAGATCATTAGAAAGGTCTTTGTATTGTCCCCACATATATTTATACATTGTAATAAGATCACCCCTAAGCCTTCGATTCTCCAAACTAAATAACCCCAACCCCTAAATAACCCCAATTTGTCCAATAAAAAGTTAAATTGATTGCTGAGTTGTTGTTTTTTAAGCCAACTATTTTATTTTTTTTATATAGTTTTATCAATAAAAGATTTTTTGAAGGAATTTGTTTTCTAACTTTTCAGCAAAAGTATGTTAATGCATGTAAGTGGATTAAACCTTATGTTTCCCTTCACTTAAAATAATGTGCATGTTCCTTTAAAAGGTTTAGTGTTTATTGTGCAGTGTCTGTTTTATGTACTAAAATTGTTTGCCAAAATATGTTAGCACTTGAATATAAAGTGCCAGTATAATGTCACAAGAAGTGATGCACTGGCCCAAGAACTGTTGTTTATGGCAGATGATTGGACTCAAACCTGAAGCAAAAAACTTCATTAGTGATATCCCGTTTTATATTACAAATTGTGGCCCTTTTGGTCACATTGACTGAATCTTATAAAAATAGTTTTAAAACAATGTATACTGGTGGTATGTTTGTGTGCCAACTTGACTTCTTATTTTTTTCTTGACAGCTAATCAAAAAATCACAGACAGGGAATATTTTTTATGGACATATTGTAAAATAATAATAAATCATTATAACTATCAGTGATACTTGTCAATAGCCCATATATATGATATGAATACATCATTTGCAATGACTGTAAACTGTAAAATGATGATAATCACAGTCAAAATAATTTAACCCCTTTACTCCCAAGGGTTGTTTGCACGTTCATGACCGGGCCAATTTTTACAATTCTGACCATTGTCCCTTTATGAGGTAATAACTCTGGAATGCTTCCGTGGATCCTGGTGATTCTGACTTCTGATTCTGATTTCTCGTGACATATTGTACTTTATGTTAGTGGTAAAATTTCATTCATATAACTTGCGTTTATTTGTGAAAAAAATGGAAATTTGGCGAAAATTTTGAAAATGTCACAATTTTCCAACTTTGAATTTTTATGCCCTTAAATCACAGAGATATGGTACACAAAAAACTTAATAACATTTCCCACATGTTTACTTTACATCAGCACAATTTTGGAACCAAATTTTTTTTTGTTAGTAAGTTATAAGGGTTAAAAGTTGACCAGCGATTTCTCATTTTTACAACACCATTTTATTTTTAGGGACCACATCACATTTGAAGTCACTTTGAGGGGTCTATATGATAGAAAATACCCAAAAGTGACACCATTCTAAAAACTGCACCCCTCAAGGTGCTCAAAACCACATTCCAGAAGTTTATTAACCCTTCAGGTGCTTTACAGGAATGTTTTGAATGTTTAAAAAAAATGAACATTTAACTTTTTTTCACAAAACAAATTAAGTCAGGTCCAATTTTTTTTATTTTACCAAGGGTAACAGGAGATATTGGACTGCAAAAGTTATTGTGCAATTTGTCCTGAGTACGCTGATACCTGATATGTGGGGGGACCACTGTTTCGGCGCATGGCAGAGCTCGGAAGGGATGGAGCACCGTTTGACTTTTTCAATGCAAACTTGGCTGGAATTGAGATCGGTCGCCATGTCACGTTTGGAGAGCCCCTGATGTACCTAAACAGTGGAAACTCCCCACAAATGACCCCATTTTGGAAACTAGACCCCCCCAAGGAACTTATCTAGATGTGTGGTGAGAACTTTGAACCAACAAGGGCTTCACAGAAGTTTATAACGTACAGCCGTACAATTAAAAAATCATATTTTTTCCACAAAAATGATCTTTTCACCCCCAATTTTTATTTTTCCAAGGGAAACAGGACACCAAAAGTTATTGAGAAATTTGTCCTGAGTACGCTGATACCCCATATGTGGGGGTAAACCACTATTTGGGTGCATGGCAGAGCTCGGAAGGGAAGCAGCACCATTTGACTTTTTTGGCTGGAGTTGATATCAGATGCCATGTTGCGTTTGGAGAGCCCCTGATGTGCCCAAACAGTGGAAACCCCTCAATTCTTACTCCAACCCTAACCCCAACCTACCCCTAACCCTAATCTCAGCCCTAGACCTAACCCTAGCCCTAACCCTAACCCTAGTCCTAGCCCTAACCCTAACCCTAATGGGAAAATGGAAATAAATACATTTTTTTTTTAATTTTATTATTTTTCCCTAACTAAGGGGGTGATAAAGGGGGGTTTGATTTACTATTTATGGCGGGTTTTTATGTTTGGCAGCTGTCATACGCTAAAAGATGCTTTTTATTGTAAAAATAGTTTTGGCATCACCACATTTTGAGAGCTATAATTTTTCCATATTTTGACCCACCGAGTCATGTGAGGTCTTATTTTTTGCAGGAAAAGTTGACATTTTTATTAGTACTATTTTCGGGCACGTGACATTTTTTGATCGCTTTTTAATCCGATTTTTGGGACGCAGAATGAACAAAAACCAGCATTTCAACAATTTCTTTTGGGGGGGCGTTTACACCATTCTGCGTGTGGTAAAATTGATAAAGCGGTTTTATTCTTTGGGTCAGTATGATTACAGAGATACCTCATTTATGTTTTTTATGTTTTGGCGCTTTTATACAATAAAACCAATTTTATATAAAAAAAATAATTTTTTCGCTGATGACACTGTGTGGTAGCTCGTTTTTTGCGGAACAAGATGATGTTTTCAGTGGTACCATGGTTATTTATATCTGTCTTTTTGATCGTGCGTTTTTGCACTTTTTGTTCAGCAGTATGATGATAAAGCATTGTTTTTTGCTTTGTTTTTTTTGGAGGGGTTCACTAAAGGGGTTAACTAGTAGGACAGTTTTATAGAGTGGGTCGTTAAGGACGTGAAGATATTAAATATGTGTACTTTTAATGTTTTGTTTTTTTTATTTAGAGAAAAAAGAATTTATTAGGGAATTTTTTTTATTTATTTTGGGATTTTTTAAAAATTATTTTTAAAAGTTTTTTTTTTTACTTTATTATATTGTCCCGGGGGGGACATCACTGTCTTGTGTCCGATAGCTGATCTGACACTTAGAACAGCGCTGTCAGAGCAGCGATCTGACAGGCGCTGCTGCAGGCTTCCTCATGCCTGCTTTCAGCAGGCAGTGAGGAAGCCGCCTCCCTGCAGGACCCCGAAGGCCCCCACGGCCATATTGGATCCTGGGGCCTGCAGGGAGGAGGACTCTCGGAGTGACACAGCACATCGCGTCGCTCCGGGGGTCACAGGGAAGTACGGAGGGAGCCCCCTCCTTGCGCGCTTCTCTCCTATGCCCCGGTACACTGCGATCATGTTTGATTGCAGTGTGCCAGGGGTTAATGTGCCTGTGATAATCAGCTAACACCTGGCCGCGATCAGTGGCGCTCCCCCCGTGAGCGCCGCTGATCGTGTGTGACGTAATATTCCGTCCTTGGGACATAGGTCCCAGGTCACATGGATGGAATATTACGTCCAATGTAGGAAAGGGGTTAAACACGTTACTCCAGCTCCAAAAAAATCATGGACACTTGTAACACATCTGGGTTGGAACCTTTGAGCCTCTGCTTTGTGGTCAGTTTCTCTATCCACTGAGCCACAGCAGTTAAACCTTCATCCCTATCCTTTTATGCATGTCTCCTCATTCCTATCCTTGCATGCATGGCTTCTCATCCCTATCCCTGCATGCATAACTCCTCATTCCTGTCCTGGTATGCATGGCTACTCATTCCTATCTTGGTATGCATGGCTCTTCATCCCTATCCTTGTATGCTTGGCTCCTCATCCCTATTCTTGTATGCATGGCTTTTCAACCTTTTCCTTGCATACATGCCTCTTCATCACTATCGTTGTATGCATGGCTCTTCATCCCTATCCTTGTGTAAGGGATGACGGAGATGTCCCTCCTGGAATGTGTCCCCACCTTAGCATTCCGCCAGGCCATAAAAAGCAATGCAATGTTTTTGTTTAATTAAAAGCTCTTTGAAGCTCTCAACACAAGGGTGCAAACTTTTTTTTGCAACTGCAGCCAGCTGGCTCTTTGCATGACTGAAGCACAGGGAAACACTGTCGTACAACAAGTCACAGCAGGCTCTGAGGTATTGAATCTGGAAAATGACCTACAGTTAGGTCCATATATATTTGGACAGAGACAACATTTTTCTAATTTTGGTTCTAGACATTGCCACAATGAATTTTAAACAAAACAATTCAGATGCAGTTGAAGTTCAGACTTTCAGCTTTCATTTGAGGGTATCTACATTAAAATTGGATGAAGGGTTTAGGAGTTTCAGCTCCTTAACATGTGCCACCCTGTTTTTAAAGAGACCAAAACTAATTGGACAATTGACTCCAAGGGTATTTCATGGACAGGAGTGGCCAATCCCTTCCTTATGTCATTCTCAATTAAGCAGATAAAAGGCCTGGAGTTGATTTGATGTGTGTTGCTTGCATTTGGAAGGTTTTGCTGTGAAGGAAACAGTGGTCAAAGGAGCTCTCCATGCAGGTGAAACAAGACATCCTTAAGCTGCAAAAACAGAAAAAACCCATCCGAGAAATTGCTACAACATTAGGAGTGGCAAAGCCTACAGTTTGGTACATCCTGAGAAAGAAAGAAAGCACTGGTGAACTCATCAATGCCAAAAGACCTGGGCGCCCACGGAAGACAACAGTGGTGGATGATCGCAGAATAATCTCCATGGTGAAGAGAAATCCCTTCACAACAGCCAACCAAGTGAACAACACTCTCCAGGAGGTAGGCGTATCAATATCCAAATGTACCATAAAGAGAAGACTGCGTGAAAGTAAATACAGAGGGTTCACTGCATGGTGCAAGCCACTCATAAGCATCAAGAATAAAAAGGCTAGACTGGAAGAACATTCTTTGGACAGATGAAGCCAAGATCAACCTCTACCAGAATGATGGAAAGAGAAAAGTATGGCAAAGGCGTGGTACAACTCATGATCCAAAGCATACCACATCATCTGTAAAACACGGCGGAGGCAGTGTGATGGCTTGGGCATGCATGACTGCCAGTGGCACTGGATCACTAGTGTTTATTGATGATGTGACACAGGACAGAAGCAGCCGAATGAATTCTGAGGTATTCAGAGCCATACTGTGTGCTCAGATCCAGCCAAATGCAGCCAAACTGATTGGTCGTCACTTTATACTACAGATGTACAATGACCCAAAACATAAAGCCAAAGCAACCCAGGAGTTTATTAAAGCAAAGAAGTGGAATATTCTTGAATTGCCAAGTCAGTCACCTGATCTCAACCCAATTGAGCATGCATTTCACTTGTTAAAGACTAAACTTCAGACAGAAAGGCCCACAAACAAACAGCAACTGAAAACCACCGCAGTGAAGGCCTTGCAGAGCATCAAAAAGGAGGAAACACAACGTCTGACGATGTCCATGAGTTCAAGACTTCAGGCAGTCATTGCCAACAAAGGGTTTTCAACCAAGTACTAGAAATGAACATTTTATTTACAATTATTTAATCTGTCCATTTACTTTTGGTCCCTTTAAAAACAGGGTGGCATATGTTAAGGAGCTGAAACTCCTAAACCCTTCATCCAATTTTAATGTGGATACCCTCAAATGAAAGCTGAAAGTCTTAGCTTCAACTGCACCTGAATTGTTTTGTTTAAAATTCATTGTGGTAATGTCTAGAACCAAAATTAGAGAAATGTTGTCTCTGTCCAAATATATATGGACCTAACTGTATAAGAACAGAATGCAATATCTTTGAGACTAGCCGAGCACATAATCAGAATCGGCATTCCTTTCCCCACGCGCCCATATTATTTAGCCACCTCCAGAACCCTGCATTATGGAGTTATAAAGCATAGCTAACAGGAATTACATACGGTAGGCATATTTGGTCTCTATGCACAGATAAAATCCAGCAGAATCCAGTGGCATCGCTTCCATTTCATTCAGAGCTTCGGGCAGAAAGTTATGAACCTCCATGGTTCTAGGCAGAAAATTGTACTCTCTGATGTGGGGGGAGAGTCTGCACAAGCCCAGGGGTGGGAGAAGAGTGTGGGAGGGAACAGCCTGGGAGATATAAGACAGTACCTCATTTTGGACTGGGTTTTCTAATGTCAGCCAGGCTGACACAGCCAGGAAAGCCTGTAACTAAGATTTAGACCTGTGATCCATCAGCGCCTCCCTGTGGTCGCATGCTACATAACACGGTAATTGCAACCTATCTATACCCTATCCTTGTACTACACTTGTGACTGTATACCTGTATATTGTTCTTGTAAATATATACCTGTATATTTCTAGTGCATCTTTTCGACAATTAAATGTAAAATTAATCTTGGGCTACTATTCTATCTCTATTCATGAATCACCACGTCCGCACGCTCGGTTGGTCAATTGTATGCTACCCAGGTTGGTATCTGACCAGATATAAGCCTGTTGTCAGATGGGGCTTAGGTCGAATGAGGAACTGGTGGCAGAATAGCGTATTGTTTTAGTGAGGAACTCTGGCAGTGATGGCGAGGAGGGTTAAATATATATCCCGAGCCTGGGCTGGTGATATATTTCTCCTCTCACTGGGAGCACCTCACTAACTCGTACCTATAAGGGAAGCCTTTCCAGTGACTATTTTCCCTCGGTTCCCTGACTGACCTGGAACAAGTGGTAGCGCCAGAGAGCCGATCCCTGCGGGTCCTTCTCTCCCCTCCCCAGAGGTGAGTGAAGTTGAAGTGAAGTGAAGTTCCCCTGTGAGATCCTTCACACCTTGTATGCATGACTTTCTCATCCCTGTCCTGGTATGCATGTCTCTTCATCTCTATCCTTGTATGCATGACCTTCTCATTCTTATTCTTGTAATCATGGCTCTGCAACCCTATTCTTGTATGCATGGCTCTTTATCTCTATCCTTGTATGCATAACTCTTCATCCCTATCATTGTATGCATCTCTTTTCATCCCTATCCTTGTATGCATGGCTCCTCATCCCTATTCTTGTATTCATGGCTCCTCATCCCTATCCTGGTCTGCATTCCCCCCTTATCCCTATCCTAATATGATTGGCCCCTATCAAACAACATAAAAAATAAAGCATTATACTTACCTTCCTGTGCTCCCTCTCAGCTTCTTGTTCCGGTGCCAGCAGCTGCTTAATGCTTATATGCAGCTCATGGCAGGGGCGTCAGGGGTTATATTAACCTTCCACTTCTTGTAATGTGCACTGTTAAAATCTAAAAAGCCGTTTGAATCCACCTTTTTGAAGTGGGTTTTTGTAATAATTTTTTTCCCCACTATGGCTGATCTCTAGATCAAGAAACACCATTTTTTCTTTATTGATTTGTGATGTAAAGGTAATCCCCCAGGTGTTATTATTGAGCTCCTTTATTAACTGTACCGCTTCCTCCTCTGTCCCCTTCCATATAATAATCAGATCATCAATGAAGCGCTTATAAAGCCTTATTTTGTCATTGAAAACAGGCTTAGAGAGTGACGATGAGGACTCAAATCGCCCCATGAATAAGTTTGCGAAACTTGGCGCGACCCGAGTCCCCATCGCGGTGCCGAGCAACTGTAGATACAGTATGCCTTCAAAAATGAACACATTGTGTTCAAGAATGAATTTGAGACCCTTTAACAGAAAATCTCTTTGTTCAGGGAGCATCTCTGTCTTTGCTAAATAAAAACCCACCGCATTTACCCCCATTTTGTGATCTATGTTGGAATATAATGAATTTACATCCAGCGAGATAAAGGAATAGTTTTCTTCCCATTCAATATCCCTCAGTTCCTCGATTAATTGTGTGGAATCTCTCAAATATGAAGGAAGAGACTTTACCAGATCTTGTAAAAACAAGTCAATATAATGAGAAAGGTGACAAGTCAAAGACCCAATTCCTGATATAATCGGTCTGCCAGGTGGTTTTTCAGGGTTCTTATGCAGTTTTAGTAAATGATAAAATAACGCCATGGTTGGCGCAGAATTTGTTAAAAACTTTTTTTCTGTTTTATTAAGAATATTTCTCTCATAGGCTTCCTTGATCATATGGTGATAGTCCCGGACAAAGCATTGTGTGGGATCTTCTTTTAAAATTTTGTAATATCTCATATCAGACAATATGTTCAAAGCTTCCTCAATATAGTCAGATCTGTTTTGCACAACTACTCCCCCCCTTTATCAGCTTGTCTTATTACTATATCTGTGTTTTTTCTCAAATTCTCCAATGCCACTTTTTCTCTTTTAGAGATATTGTTCTCCTTTTTTACCTTGTTTTTTTCCCAATTCCATGCTTTTCAATTTTATTTTTATTATTATTTTCCCACTTCCTAAATTCTTCAGATACTAATGAAAAAAAAGTGTCTATATTTGGTCCTCTGTGTTGATGAGGATTAAATAGAGATTTTGGGTGTACCTCCTTGTGGATATATTCACTTTCTTTGTTTGTGTCTGTTGGGATCAGTATTTTTTTGAGATCCCCAATGTCTCCATTTTTTTCAGTCAACAAGAAATGCCTTTTAAGAGTAAGTTTGCGAGTGTATGCATTTAAAGCGAGAAAAAGATCAAATGCATTCATATCTTGAGCAGGGCAGAAATTTAGTCCCCTACTTAAAATTTCCATTTCTGAAAAGGATAAAATGTGGGATGATAAATTAAATATTTTAACCAGAGTCAGATTTGATTGTTTATTAGTTTCTGGGTTCCTTGTTTTTTTTTATATATTCTCAGATTTCTGTTAGATCCCTTTCCTCTTTTTCCTCTTACTCTACTTTTCTTTTTTTTGACCTTGATGTTACAGCCGGTGCGAAGTAATTTGTAATGTGATTCTTTTGTATTGGACTTAAAATTTGGGCTGTTTGTGAGGAGCTGATTAGTGGTGGTAAAATTATTTCTGAAACACTTGGACGTGTGGTACCTATCTCTAAAAAAGAGATGTTGGATATTACTGAGGATGGGGATGGTGTAGGCGCTTGTATTACTGTGGTGAATGTAGATGAGGATTCTGTATTGTCATGGATAGTTAGTTCATTTATATCAAATTCAACATTGGAAATTTCCAACCTGTGGGGAGCAGTTGGAATTTCCAGTGGGGGAAGTCCTGGATTGGGGGGAGGTAATGTTGGAACATTTTTCATTACAATGATCCTGGGCTCTAGTGGAATTGTTTTTTCAATGGGTGGAGGTTTTTTCTTTTGTACATTTCTACTGAGTATAGTATGAGGATTTTCAGGGGTAGACGTATTAAGAGGTAACTTAATTTGAGAGATAGTGGTCTCAACATCATGTATATTTTTTATATTTGAATTGGTTATAATCCTTGTTTGTTTTACACCGAATTCTTGTTGGACCAGGGCTTCTGTTCTTAAATTGCCATGGTTTTTCTTTGTAGGTTCATTGATACCTATCAGGTTTTTATTCCTGATTGGTTGGGACAGAGGAGGAAGCGGTACAGTTAATAAAGGAGCTCAATAATAACACCTGGGGGATTACCTTTACATCACAAATCAATAAAGAAAAAATGGTGTTTCTTGATCTAGAGATCAGCCATAGTGGGAAAAAAATTATTACAAAAACCCACTTCAAAAAGGTGGATTCAAACGGCTTTTTAGATTTTAACAGTGCACATTACAAGAAGTGGAAGGTTAATATACCCCACAGCCAATTTTTTCGTATAAGAAAGAAATGTACGAGAGAATCTGATTATGTAGCTCAGTCTAAAATTCTAAAAAGAAAATTTAAGGAAAAAAGATACCCAAAAAACTTGATAATTAGTGCATATAGGGATAACAAAGTAAAAACACAGGAGGAATGTTTAAAAGGAAAAAATAGGAAGGGGGATAATCTGACCATTGGTAAAGAAAAAAGTGATGATCGCTGGAAATTGAATTTTGTGACCACATTCAATAGAGGAAATAAAGTAATAAGAACTGTGCTTTCAAAATATTGGTATATCTTGAAGCGTGACCCTGTTTTGGGAAAACATCTCCCTGATAAACTAGGGATTACATATAGAAGGGGGAAAACTTTGAAAAATTTGGTGGCCCCCAGTAAATTAAAAAAACAGTTGGATTCAAAAGGAAAAAACTATAAAAAAAGTATGGATCAAATTTTATGTGGTGTTTCTCAAGGAACCGGAGTTTTTAAATGCACCTCTAAAAAATGTTGTACCTGTGGGATCCTAGATCACAGGGCTAAAACCATCAAATGTAATAGTACTGGTGAGGTCTTTGAGATCTCACAAAGACTCAGCTGTAACAGTGATTTTGTTGTATATGTAATCACATGCAGTTGCGGTTTGCAATATGTGGGACGCACTGTGCGGTCACGCATTAATGGTCACAGAAATAGAGCAAAAAACGGCTTTTTAAAACATAGTCTCTCAAGGCATCTACTAATTAAACATAACAAAATTTTTAACATAAAAGTAACTCCAGTGGAGCAGATACCCTCTGGTGTTGCAAATAGGAATGCTCTTTTAAACCGGAAAGAAACGTTTTGGATATATCGTCTGGGAACATTATATCCAAATGGATTGAATGATATCATAGAGAGAGTTTGAACGTTGCTTTTTTTTTTTTTTTTTTTTTTTTTTCTCTCTGGGTTTTTTTCCTTTTGGGTTTTTTTTTTCTTTTCTGTCCTGCATCCATGTTGTCAAGGTTGGATCAATCAGTGGGTGTGTTCCTGAACTGTGTTCCTGAACCTGGTCCACACCCTAAATCAAGTTTCTGAGACTAGGATAAAAGGTTGCTACAATATATAAGTGTAACTGAATTTTATACTATTAGGATTTGCACTGTGTTTTTATGATACCTGATGAAGGATATACACTGTATCCGAAACGCGTTGTATCTCTTTTTTTACCTATGAAATAAAAAAATATGGAATATCATCTTTGGATGTGAGTCCTGGGAAGCGCTGCCGTTTATGGGCTGGATGTGCCTTTCTTGATTAACTCTGAGGAAGATGGCAACTTTGGGAGTGGTACAAGAAGGATCATCTTAGAAAATCTATCACAAATCACCCAGATAACAGTCATTCTCTGAGAGACAGGAAGATCAGAAATAAAATCCATTGAGATATGGGTCCATGGCCTCTTGGGCACCGGCAGGGGCATCAGCAACCCACTAGAATGAGAACAAGGTTTAGACCGAGAACAAGTCCCACAGGACTGCACAAAATTCCTGACATCACGAGATAAGGCAGGCCACCAAAAAGACCGACTCACCAAATCTCTGGCACCAAAAATACCTGGATGACCAGCCAACGCGGAGCAATGAAGACATTACTCTCTTCCCCCACTGGTCAGGAACATACAATTTTCCCATAGGGCAACGTTCAGGTTTGTCCTCCTGAAATTCCTCCAGGGCAAGTCTCAAATCGGGTGAGATGGCGGAAAGAACTACCCCCTCATTTAGAATGGTAGTAGGCTAGGTCACAATAAGAGAATCCGCAAAGAAACTCCTAGAAAGGGCGTCCGCCTTAACATTCTTAGTGCCCGGAAGAAAAGAGACCACAAAATTAAAACGCGTAAAAAATAAGCCTGTCTAGGATTCAAGCATTTGGCTGATTCAAGATAAATCAAATTCTTGTGGTCTGTGAGGACCACAACTTGATGTCTAGCTCCCTCCAACCAATGTCTCCACTCTTCAAATGCCCATTTCATCGCCAACAATTCCTCATTCCCCACGTCATTGTTACGTTCAGATGGGGAGAATTTTCGAGAAAAGAAGGCACAGGGATTCATTTTAGAAGTCACCGGATCTTTTGGGGACAAAACGGCTCCGACACCAATCTCAGAAGCATCTACCTCCACCTTAAATGGGAGTGAGACATCAGGTTGCCGTAGAATCGGAGCAGAAATGAATCTCCGCTTAAGCTCCTGAAATGCCGAGACTGCCTCTGTAGACCAATTCATCACATCAGCGCCCGTTTTGGTCAGATTAGTCAATGGTTTGACAATACCAGAAAAATTACTTATAAATTTACGATAGAAATTAGCAAAACCCAAAAACTTCTGGATAGCCTTCAAAGAAGTGGTCTGAACCCAATCATAAATGGCCTGTACCTTGGCTGGGTTCATTTCAATAGCCGACGGGGACAAAATAAATCCCAAACATGAAATCCTCTGTACACCAAAGAGGCATTTCGATCCCTTAACATACAGGGAATTTTCCCTCAAAATCCAGAACAGTCAGGACATGATCCACATGAGAATCCCAATCACTGGAAAAGATCAAAATATCATCCAAATAAATAATCAAAAACTTATCTACAAAGTCCCGGAAAATATCATTCATAAAAGATTGGAAGACAGAAGGGGCATTAGTGAGCCCAAAAGGCATCACCAGGTACTCAAAATGTCCCTCCAGAGTATTAAACGCCGTCTTCCATTCATCCCCGTGCTTGATGCGAATAAGATTATTCGCCCCCCTGAGGTCAAGCTTGGTAAACCAGCAGGCACTTTTAACTCTGGAAAATAAATCAGAAATCAGGGGTAACGGGTACTGATATTTAACAGTGATTTTGTTAAGGGAACGATAGTCAATACAAGGCCTTAATGAACCATCTTTCTTGGTCACAAAAAAACAGCACCTAAAGGTGAAGAGGATAGTCTGATATGACCCTTCTCCAACAACTCCTTGATATAAGATCGCATAGCATCATGTTCGGGTACCGATAAGTTGAAAAGCCGACCCTTGGGAAATTTACACCCGGGCATTAACTCAATTGCACAGTCATAACTCCTTTGAGAAGTCAAAGATGCAGACTTACTCTCACTAAATACATCAGAAAAATCAGCCAAATAATCAGGAATATCATGAGACTGGGGAGAGATGGAGAAAACAGGAGTGTCACTAAGGACACACTGACAACCCCAACTCACCACAGACATAGATTTCCAATCCAAAACAGGATTAAGAGTTTGCAACCAGGGAAAACCCAGAACAATAGTATCATGCAAATTGTGCAAAACCAAAAATTTACAATTTTTTTGGTGGTCCGGGGCGACCCGCATTATTACTTGGGTCCAAAACTGGGGTTTATTTCCCCTCAAAGGGATAGGAGTCCAAAGGGGTATCATGGGAAAACCACAACGTTTAGCAAAGTCTAAATCCATCAGATTCAAAGCTGCTCCTGAATCCACAAAAGCCTTAGCGGAAAATGTAGACAATGAGCAGATCAGAGTAATTGCCAAAAGGAGCTTAGGTTGTACACTGCCCACAGCAAATGTGTGTGCAAAACGTTTTTCTCGTTTAGGGCAGACAGAAATAGTATGAGAGGCGTCTCCACAGTAAAAACACAGCTTATTACGCCTTCTAAACTCCTGACATTGCGCCCTAGATGATACGCTATCACATTACATGGGTTCAGACGTTCGTTCAAAAGGCGGCAACGCCTCTCTTGTAGTTTTACATTCACATAAACGCCGATCAACTTGAATGGCTAATGACATAGAATCATCAAGACCAGAGGGAACAGGAAAACCCACCATAACATCTTTTACGGTTTCTGCCAAACCATTCTGAAAGAGCGCTGCTAAGGCACCGTCATTCCATGTAGTAAGGACCGCCCACTCTTGGAATTTTTGACAGTATAACTCTGCAGAATCCTGACCCTGGTTCAATGCCAATAGGGTTTTCTCAGCTTGATCAATAGCATTAGGTTCATCATACAACAACCCCAAGGCTTGAAAAAATGCATCCACATTAGTCAGAATAGGATCTCTAGGTGTCAGAGAAAAATCCCAATCCTGGGGATCGCCGCGCAGCAAGGAGATGACAATTTTAACCTGCTGCACAGCGCTCCCCGATGAGTTAGACTTCAAGGCAAGAAATAGTTTACAATTATTCTTGAAATTCAAAAATTTAGACCAATCCCCAGAAAACACATCAGGAGTAGGGATTTTTGGTTCAACAGAAGATGATTGAGTTAGATAGGCAGAAATTCCCCACACTTCAGCAGCGAGCTGCTCAACACGATCAGACAATTGCTTAATCTCCATTAAAGTAAAAAAAAAAAAAATCCTCTTACGGCCCCAGAGAAAAAGAGGAAAAAGATATATAAATAAAAAATTCTGACACTTTTTTTTTTTTTGCAATTCTCTCCTACTTTTGAGTACCTTAGAATTTGCGGTTTAGGCTGGTGATTCTGTTATGATTGGGTCACCGAGGAGGAAAGCAAGACCAAGCTAAGCCACAGGAAACCAGAGAGGTTGGAAACTAAGCGGATTGCAGACTCCTGATCCTATCCACACAACTAGCAGTAGCCGTGGAGCATTCCTATGATGATCCTAGATGCCTCGACACAGCCGGAGAACTAAAGCCTAAAGCAAGAAAGGTGAAATTCAAACTGCCCCAAAGCAGACCCCAAAGGAACAGATAGCCCCCAAACATATATTGACTGTGAGACAAGATGAAAACACAAACGCAGGTAGGAAAATAGACTGAGCAAACGATAGGGCCCACACTAACTAGACAGGACAGGAAAGGAAAGACTCTGTCTGCAATCACACAAAAAAACCTGAAAAAAATGCCCAACACGTCTGATAAAAAAATACTGAAGTCACTAGACTTCGCCCACTATATCAGCACTCTGGAATTTTCTGAAAGCAGAGCAAAAGGAGGCCAATCTAATAAGGGACAAAAACAAACTGGCACAAGCAGTAACATAAGGATGGAAATTCAGCACAGCCCCAGCCGGAGATGGCTGACCACACAAACCTGAAATAGACAAAACCAAATCAAATGTGAACAATAGCAAAAGAACACTTAGCTGAGCATGCATGGACTGATCTGGAAACTAAGACCTCAGGAGGCAGGAAAAAATCACCAGCAGGGATAGAGGGAGTCGGCTGTCTTAAATCCAGTCAGAAACTCCAGATCTCCAGTCATCCTCCTCATTATTAGGTGGTAGGCCTCTGTTAATTAGATCAACTCCATTACCTCCAGTAACCACCAGAGGTAGCCTGGAAAGAGAACTCGCAACCCCTCTGTCAATACAACCAGCTCCACTACCTTCACTAGTAACCAGAGGTAGCCCAGAAAGCGAATTCACAACAGACTTCCATACTGGAGATCCCTTTAAGAAGGGCCTGGGGTCAGTACCAAAGTGCAGAGTGGATTTGCCCTAAATTCCATACCAATGATCCCTTTAAGAGACCCTGGGGTCAGAACCAAAGATCTGAGTGGAACTGTCCTAACTTCCATACCGGGGATCCCTTTAAGAGAGGCCTGGGGTCAAAACCAAAGCGCTGGATGGATTTGCTCTGACTTCCATACTTCCATACCAATGATTCCTTTAAGAAGGAAGATGTGCCTATGGGATGGAGGATGTGTGATGGGTATATGGGCAGAGGAGGGGGGATTCATTTCTGTCATGTGCTCTCTGCTCCTTTCAGGGGGGCAGACAGTGGCTGGGAGCTTATGTTATGCTAGATTTCTCCCACCATGTCAGTGTCTGCTGAGGTGTTGTCAAGTGGGAAAACTGTTGGTCATAGCAACCAATCACAGCTCAGCTTCTTTTAACCAGCTCTGGTGAAATGAGAGATGCTTAGTGATTGGTTGCAATGAAAACTGTTGCTCATAGCAACCAATCACAGCTCAGCTTCTTTTGAACAGCTCTGGTAAAATAAAAGATGCTTTGTGATTCGTTGGTGATACACACACACACACATTCATTTTTATATATAGAGATTGCTTTTGACGTCTCTTGCAAGCCTTAATTCATTGTCAGCTTTACTAATCTGATTCGTGTCCTGCAGACAGCATTATATTCTTCTTTAGATTTGCCTCCCTCTTTCCATATACTAAACATTTCTTTCTTCCTTTATAGCATGCATTTAAATTCTGTGTTCAGTCTTCTTGGTTTCCTTAAATGCTTCCTACTTTTCCCTCTTTTTGGAATTGTTAACTATTGTGCTTTGAGAATCTCATTTTTCAAGATTTCCCATCCTTCCTGGACATTTTTGTCCTTAAGGATATCCAGCCATTGTATCCCTCCAATTCTCTTTCTGCGTCCCTTAAAATCTGCCTTTCTGAAATCTAACCTTGACGTCTGAGTATTCACAGGTCTTCCTCCTCTAGTTATCCAAAATTCTAAAATAGCATGGTCGCTACTGTAAAATAATGCGTATTCTTGTAAAATACTCAGGACTAGTTACCAGATAAAAATGTAGTGGTTTATTTGGTTTCTTCCATTAAAGAAAAGAGTATTACAGAAAAACATAAAAATAAGTGCATGATTATAAAGAGATTGTCCATTTGTTCATAGCAAAGTTTGTATTCATCTTTTCCTGAGATCCCACATGGCAAATGGCGTCTGTCTCTGTTCGGCTTCTCACGTAGCCATCAAGTGAAATACCAGCTGTCCGTAATGTCATGTCCGAGCAAGGATGACTCTTTGAATGTGTTTCATGGCGATAGGGAAGGAGAGAGCGACCTCTACAGTGAGCCATGAATTATATACGTCTCTTAAAGCATGTGATCTCTACATATGGAGTTGACTTTTAACATGAGCTAAACTTAAATATGTAGTGGAGCTGACATGAGCTAAACTTCCAAGAATAACCTATGTAGTGTCAGCTAAAGCAATGTACAGAACTGAGTGTAATAAGAAATTAACAACCAAATTATTAATATTTAACAATTCCCCCTTTTGAGGGAGACAGACATTAACTGGAACCCTCAAAATATAATGAGATCTTTTTTCTTCTTTTCTTCTTCTTTGACAAAATAATTTAATATCAATAAGAATAATAATATCAGATTATTGTTATACGCACCTAATGATGTGAATTCATGTTATGGTAAGCCGTGAACAATATTCATATTCAATATGTATAATTATACTTCTCTAAATCTAAATTGAAGCATGTCAGGTCCAGTCATCATCATCTGATGTCATCTGGTCTTCATTTTGATGTCTTCTGTCTTCTTCTTGGTCCTTTTTTTTTTTTTTTTTAAAAACACAGTTTTTCTATAGCATATAGATGTTGTAGAAATCGTGTTGTGTATAAAATCAAAGTCCATAAATTCAAATATTGATAAGAAAACAAAGTCTATAGATGAAATGCAGCTCTAATATCTGTGCAGTGTCACCTTTAAAAACCTGGGCTTACATTGGCTCGCCTTGGATATTTCTGGAGTCCTCCATCGGTACTGGTCTTTGAACAGGTGTCACATCTTTGTTCAGCAAAGCAAGGGTTAAAATGACTCTTCCTTGCTAAACATAGCACCATTACCAGTCCTTAGTCCTAATGCACAGGACACATGTCAAGGTTGTAGCTTCCTGACAATTACCTTCATTGTTCACCAGCTTTACAGGTGATTGGAAACCTCTGGAACTTGGTAAGAACGTGATAACACAGTTCACATCAGCATCATAGGATCATCGTCCTCTGGTTGTCAGGTTAGACACTTTAATTGTGACTGTCAGTGGTGGATACTGCACTTGTTGGTGGATACTGCACTTGTGACTGTCAGTGGTGGATACTGCACTTGTGACTGTCAGTGGTGGATACTGCACTTGTGATTTGACTCAGTCTATTACTCAGAAATCATAGCTTTGTTACCTTCTGGGACTTCTGGATAGCGGCATTCTTCTTGCAACTGGTAAGAATCAATTTGGAAATATGAAAAGTCTTTATTAACGTAATTTCAGTATCTTGCTTGAAGTCTTCATTCCCTATTCTATACCAAATCTGGTAATTTTCCTAACCTATAATATCACAGCGTACCATAGCAATCAGTAATATCCATATAATTATTATCAGAATTGGTACCATATATGGATTTCAATGTTTGAAATAATAAAACAATAATAAGTGATAATACATTATTATCCATATTCTTCATGTGATAGAACATTTTTTTATTTCATAGGTGTAATTACCTTTTTCAACCCATAGGTGTCAATGTGTTTTATGTAACCAGTGTTTTCATCTTTATTAATAAGGAATATATTTATTATACTAATAATATGTAGGAATGTATAGCCATGAACCAAAATAAGAATATATGAGTGAGCGAATGAATGGATGAATGAAAAAATTGTTGCATATAACTCAGAAGTGAAACATTTTCCTTTGTAATAGAACCATATCATCACTATATTTAATGAAGCAATATTCTATAGTTATAGTAGATATTACTTTATTAAATATTGATTGACAGAAAAAATAAAAATGTAAGAATTAAAATAAAAATAGATTAAAAAATTTAAAATTAAAATTAAGAATAAAAATAAAGCCTTTATGTTGATACCAAATGCAGAGTAGTGATGTCCTCAGTAACATATACCCTTAATATTTCCATGATCTGGATTATTTCATAATTGTCATAAACTTGTGTTACCAAAATATTCAAATTATGCAACTTTGCATATAATACTCCTCTTAGTGTAAAGAAATGACTCTTTATAATACTTAATGTTATTATACCCAATACTTATACCATTGTACCTTATTAATATTTCTTTTTTATTAAAATGTGTGAAAAAGAGGTATTAATCAAATGTGATGATGTAGTCAGGATCAAAAACATATTTTCCCTCTTAATACCAAAAAATATTGTTTTATGAAATAATTCATTTATCAAAATCAAAATTAAAAATAATTAATTTATAAATTGTGTGAATTTATACTTGCTTATACCATTATTTGTCTGAAGATGTGTAACCATTAAAATTAGTTTGAATATCATAAAATTATCCTTTGGAAAAATTATTTAAATGTAGATTTTCTTCATAAACCATTTTGATGTGCGATTGCACTTTGCACTTATCCACAATTAACTAAATCAAGAAATAATAATTACTATAGAAATATAGAAATATATGTTGTGTAGGTAATATTTCATTATGTATCTTAATATTCTAATAATTTAACTGATCTGCATATTTCTTCTAAAGATAAAGGCTTTTGGGGGTTTTTTTTTCCTCTCTTGCATTCAGAATCCTGAGGCCTCACACATCAAACGTATCACATTACTCCTAAGCAGCTGCTCATACACTCAGTCATCTGTCACTCAGACTGTGTCACATATAACTTTAAACCAAATTACCCCACATACGAAGGTGTGATGAATACACATATTTTAACCCAAATTATCCTACTTATCAATGCATTGTAAACTATTAAATTTAGTATCTTAATATTTCTTTCAATATTCCCCAAATACACATGACATAAATATATGTTGTATAGCTATACTTAAAACTTTAGGCCTGAAGAAAAATTCCTTTGATTTGCAAAAGTTGAGACTCCTTAAAAATTATTTTCCTAAAGAACAGGGACCTAGTATACTGGTATACTTGTATTAGAACAAAGTTCAAATTTCACATGCTATGGTTGTCATTCATGCCATGCAGTAAAGGCATACACACAGAACATTTAAACTGCAGTTAGTTTTTTTCTTTTAAGGGTTAGATATATAAAATCATGCAATTATTGCAACTTCCTGTGTAGATAAAGGCATAAATCCTTGTAAGAGAATTTTTCTGATTAAGTCCTGCTTTGAAATGAAAATTCTAAGGAAAAATAAAAGAGAAGGTTAATATCATATTCATAATTCTAAATATTATTACTGATGTAGATTTTAATTTTCACTAAAAAATACAGTTCTACTATCTCTACTTCTACAAACACTCTATATATACTGTATGAATATGTATATCTACAAAACTATAGAACTACAGAATTATACGCTATATAATAATTACATATAACTGACTAATTGTATAACACTGTTACACAACATATAATTACATTTTTAGCCAATTCCTAAACCCATACTTATTTCTTTGTAACTGATGGATTCTCTGAGCAAAGTGATCAGTTTACAGACCATGATGTCACTTACCACCTGCTTCTGTCTGTCAAATTCGGCCATCTTTTTTTCAGAAGGAAGATAAGAACTTTGAATTTTCCCTAACTCAATCTGTGTTTTTTCGGTGGTCCTTTGCATCATTCCATAAGGCTTATAATAAATATGTGATTTTCTTCGTTCTTCATAGATTTGATTTTGGGGAAAACTCATTTTAGAAGGCTTTGCTGATACAGGCCTCTGATAAGATTTTACTCTGCCTGTCTTCACAAAATTAGCACGATTTACTTTCCTTTCACGATTCTCGTGTTTTCTGGCAAAATCAAGGGATTGCGCACATTCCAATAAAGAATCTTTTTGTGATGCAATAACACGAGATGCAGGATTTAAAAACGAAAATTTGCTTACAAAAGTCTTTATCAGGGACTGTGTTTTGACATTCTCCGTGACCGTTCTATACAAGCGGTGAAATATGGACATGAATGTATAAGTGCATTCCTTCCGACCAATCTTTAATTTTTGAAGAATATCAATATCTGGATAATTTTCATTTGATGCACAAAAAATCAGAATTTTTAATCTGTCTTTATCATTTAAGTTCTCATGTGTTTCACCAGATATCTTTAAAGATAATCTCCTAGCAAAGTTTACAGGGATCCACATTTTGAACAGCTGATTCTTCTCCTCGTTAGATAAATCAAATTTGTCGACACAACTTTCAAAAACCTCAGAGTTTCTACAAACATGGATTTTGTTATCATATGCAGGAATGATTTTGCATATTTTTAGCAAATTTTTTCTTACTTTACTTCGGATTTGGGCCTGTGAGTCATCTATTTTTAGTGGTACATCTTTCCCTTGGACGTCCTCTGTCAGTTCTGAAGTCTTCTCCTACTTCTCCATCTTGTTCCACGTCTGCAAGGTCACCTTGAATGGCCACTACAGACACTTGACTACACAAAGGAAAAAAAAAATTTTTTGTCAGCTCACCAAACCGTAGCAGATGTGAAGTCTGGAGGAATGCAATCAATCCTGGGCGGTGCAGGGAACTTGGATTCCGGGAAATCTTGTAGGCACAATACTTAGGAGATGTTCCAGCAACTTCGACCAAAGGATGGTTAAGATCAAAAGACTTTATTCCAAAAAAATGATTAAAAACAGAATAGATGCATAAAAAACATATGGTTCACCAATGTGACAGACGCTTGCGCGTTTCGGACTAGAGGGTCCTTACTCATAGCTTAACATCTTACAAATAAGCATATACCTATATACACTTGCTGGCTGAAGTAAAGTGGGAGGGAAACAAAATGGGCGGAGGTCCACAATAGCAGGAAGGGAGGATTTTCTCCACCATACAAAAAAAAAAACAAAAAACATAGTATCTGAACATGGAGGAAATCACCACATTATCTTAATTATATATATATAAAAGATCAGATTTTAAATTCATGCCTGCGGGATATCGTGTTTTTAACTTAAAAATCCACATTGCTTCTTTACGTTGCAATTCCTTTTTTCTATCACCTCCCCTCTTGGGGTTTGGGACAGTTTCTATTATATTAACCCTACAAGTACTGACATCTCCTCCATGTACAGAAATAAAATGCTGAGAGGCTCCCGAGGGACTCCTTGTAGTATTATTACATGAATCATAAAGATGTTCAGAAATCCTTTTGCGAAGAGGACGTGTGGTGTTGCCCACATATTGAATACAGCATGTTTCACATGTTATTAAATAAATAACATATGTGGAACTACAGTTGGCAAACATATTTATGACATATTCATTTTTTGTAACTGTGGATTTAAATGTAGACGTATTATACATATATTTACATAAACCGCATGATCTTATTCCACAACGATAGCTACCAGAGACAGATAACCAGCTTGAATTATTTTCTGATGAAAAACGCAAAGTGTGATCACTGGGGGACAAAATATTCGCAATTGTAGTTCCTTTTTTAGGAATAAAATTGCAGCCTTTATCCAATATAGTTCTCAAAGTTGGATCCACCCGTAAAATAGGTAGATTTGATTTAATAATTTCCGTTATTTGATTAAATTGATCACTATATTTAGTAATAAAAACTGGTTTCTCCTCAAAATTACTAAATTTTGATTTTATTTCCAAATAATCATCTCTTGTTTTTCTTTCTGCTACAATTTTACCCCTATTAATTTGATGCTTGCGATAACCTCTAGTCTTTAATCGTTCGTCAATTACTTCACATTCCTGTCTGTAAAATGAATCAGTTGTGCAGCACCTCTTGGCACGCACAAATTCACCTACTGGGAGATTATTAATAACATGTTTGGGATGGTTGCTGCTAGCATGCAACAAATAATTACCTGATTGTGGTTTTCTATATAAACATACTTCAACCCTAAAATCTGCTTCATTTCCAATCAACATCATATCAAGAAAAGCAATTCGTTCCTTATTCATATGATATGTAAATTTTAAGTTATGATTATTAGTATTAAGGAATTTTATGAATTCTTTTATATTATCTGGATCACCCTTCCATATTATTATCAGATCATCAATGAATCTTCCAAAAAATTCTATATGATCCATAAAAATATTTTCCTGACCATAAATTTTTTCTTCCTCCCACCAAGTAACAAATATATTTGCAAGCGATGGGGAAAATTTCGCCCCCATCGCACATCCTTGTAATTGAAGGAACAAATTGCTTTTCCTTTTAAACATAAAGTAGTTGTTTTTTAACAAAAATTCAGTTACAGATAAAATAAATTGCTGCAATTCCACACTGTATTTAGTATATTTAAACAACTGATCCTGAAGTGCACGAATAGCTAGATGATGAGGTATAGATGAATACAGTGTAACAATATCTGCAGTAACCCATGTATAATTACTATTCCACTTAATGTTCTTCATTACACGTAACACATGTTTACTGTCCTTGATATAGCTAGGTGATCTGAAAACTAGTGGTTGAAGACGTGCATCCAACCAATCCCCCAAATTCTCCAATAATGACCCTATTCCAGATACAATAGGCCGCATAGGTGGGGGAAAAACCCCCTTATGAACCTTGGGCAAGGCATGGAAAAGAGGAATTTTGGGGAAAGGTGGATTCATAAATTCCAATTGCTGACTAGTAAGAAAACCCATCAAATGTCCTTCTTCCAAAATTTTCATTAAAAGAACTCTTATCTCCTCTGTAGGATCTTTCATTAACGGCTTGTACACAACACTGTCTTGAAGCAACTTAAGCACTTCTTGTTCATAAAGACCAGTATCCAGTATAGTAGTAGATCCACCTTTATCTGAACTTTTTATAACAATGTTAGAATTTTTCTTCAATTCCTCCAATGCATTTTTTTGTTTTTTTGCTAAGTTTTTTTTATTGTTCTGATTTTTATTTTCCAATGCCAATTTGGTAAGTTCACTTTCCACCACTATTTGAAATTCCTCCATCACTGTGCTACGTGACTGCACTGGGTAATAAGTAGGATTGGGAACCCTGTTTCCAAACAGACGGTCATTTATGTCCAAAAAAATTTTTTCTTCTTCTGACATTTCATACAAATTTTTTAAAATAATCTGGTCTGAAAAAGATTTTTCTGAATATTCATTCACAAGTGGAATCTCATCTTGGACAGTATGAATAGAATCTTGTTCATCAAAAAAATGTTTCTTTATTGTTAAACCTCTGATAAATTTATTCATGTCCAGAATTGTGTCAAAAAGATTAAACTGTTTATTTGGGACAAAAGCCAGTCCTTTCTCCAGAACTTCCACCTGTGCACTTGATTACAGTCTTGTTCAATCTCCCTAACTTTACAGCCAATCCCGGGAACATCACTATTTTCCTTCACACGATCATTTTTTGATTTCTCTGACACAGATCTATGAAATACATGTACCATCTGTAGAATATTTTTTAACTTCTCTCTTTCTCTATTGAAAAACTTAGAATCTAACTTCAGATTTTCCACTTCACATTCTGCATATAAGCTGAGCCATAATACTTCTGAATTAGGCATGTCTACAGACTTAAATTTCAGTTTACTTTGCTTAGAAAGAGAATTAATGACATCCATTTTATTTTTCTTACCTTGAAATATCTCAGCTTGTTCCTTTGATGGACAACGCTGGGCTCTTGTCTTCACACGTCTGGCTTCAGCACGTCTGGCACTTGTAGTACTTCTCAATCCATCTGGCAATTCTTAGTCCTCACTTCTAGGTTCTGTCTGATTCTTGTGAGTAGTGGAGTTCCTGATAACTTGCACATATGACTGACGTTAGCAAAGTTCAATCCCCTTTTGGGCAAGTTGAGGGAAATCTGCAAAAAAGTACAAAAATTCAGATCTGGCTGGCTCGCCAAAGTAAAATAATGCATATTCTTGTAAAATACTCAGGACTAGTTACCAGATAAAAATGTAGTGGTTATTTGGTTTCTTCCATCAAAGAAAAGAGTATTACAGAAAAACATAAAAATAGGTGCATGAGTATAAAGAGATTGTCCATTTGTTCATAGCAAAGTTTGTATTCATCTTTTCCTGAGATCCCACATGGCAAATGGCGTCTGTCTCTGTTCGACTTCTCATGTAGCCATCAAGTGAAATACCAGCTGTCCGTAATGTCATGTCCGAGCAAGGATGACTCCTCGAATGTGTTTCATGGCGATAGGGAAGGAGAGGGCGACCTCTACAGTGAGCCATGAATTATATACGTCTCTTAAAGCATGTGATCTCTACATATGGAGTTGACTTTTAACATGAGCTAAACTTAAATATGTAGTGGAGCTGACAGGAGCTAAACTTCCAAGAATAACCTATGTAGTGTCAGCTAAAGCAATGTACAGAACTGAGTGTAATAAGAAATTAACAACCAATTTATTAATATTTAACAGCTACCTCCTAGGGTCCCAGCCACTCTTAGGGTCCCAGCCACTTCCACAAAGACTGGTGCAAAGAATACACACAGAGGACTTTTGACACAGAACTCTGACAGAGATGGATAAAGAGTACACACACAGGGTTTCTGGCAAGGTATTCCAACACAGATGGGTGAAGAGTACACACACAGAAACTTTTTGGAACAGTATTCCCATAGAGACAGGGGCAGAATACGCACAGAGGATTTGTTGAAGATTACCCCCAAAGAGACAGGTGCGGAATCTTTACAGGATTTTTGGCACAGTACTTCCTCAGAAACGGGTGCACTTTATACACATAGATGCTTTTTTGGCACAGTACCCTCACAGAGATGGGTGCAGAATACACACACAGGCTATTGGCTGAGTACTCCCACAGAGATTGATGCTAAGTACACACAGAGGCTTTTTGGCAGAATACTCCCACAGAGACAGGTGGAGAGTACATACAGTGGCTTTGTTGGACAGTACTCCCATAGAGAGTGGTGCAGAGTACACAAACAGGCTTTTTGGTGCAGTACTCCCACATAGATGTGTGCAGGGTACACACAGAGGCTTTTTGGCAGAGTACTCCAACAGAGACAAGTGCAGAATACACACACAGAAATGAGCACTGTCCCTCACTCCAGCTGCAGCCTGTCCCTATGCTAATCAGAAGAGAATGATAGCGTGATTTGACATTTATACAGGCCAGGTAATGTGGTGCACCAGCTAATGGCTCCGAAAGTGCCCACAGACTAAAAATTTGTTGATTGGCTGCACTGCAGCCTTTCATCAAATTTTAATTGGCACCAAACCCAAACACAAAAATGGACTTCCAGAAAAGAGCCTGTGTTCAGAGTTAGGTACCAGACATCAGATATCTGGTACGAACCACGAACTTTACAGTTCGGGTTGGCTCATCCCTATTTAAGGCTATTTAAAAATCCAACTCATCTGACATAAAATAGGCCCTTGTAAAGTTATATACTGTATATTGCTCTTGGAAGGAAAGGAGGGAATAAACAAAACAAAAAAAAGAAAGATGACCATTTCCAAAGGGTTAATGTCTTGTTAATTTCACTTTGTGCAGCATATACAAATTTTCTTCTGCTTACCTGGAATCTTCTGTTGATAGAAACTATGGAAACTGAGAAAAAAAACACTTGTGTGTGCACATCTATATAGACAGCCCAGAACATTTAACATCAATACGAAGGATAGTGCCAGATGTTTTTTCACTGGGGCCTCCACATATGAGACCTTCACAATCAATAGAACTAGGAATCCAAGTAATTCATTTTTTCAGTATAGAGCAATGGTCAAGCATGAGTGCTGCTGCATTATACAAAAATATAGGCAAATAGAACCAATCAAACATTCTTACCAAAAGATAAAAAAGCTAATTTGTATAATTATGTAGAATTATTTCAATATTTTCAATTATTTTCCATTTTCCCTAACAACATTACCACATTTCAGTATTGTAACTTCTCTTACATCACTTTTTGATTATTTTTGTATAGAAAGTTCCAAATCTTATGTGACAACTCGCTAAAATAAGTGAATAAGAGTGGGGCACACATAAATTGTATCAGAAGATTAGTCATGTAATTGAAGAAATGTCATGTTAAGCAATGACTAATTTCAAGCCTCCTTACTTTGCCAAGCTTTTAGTGACTCATGTCAGCTCAGGTGCTCCCACAAAATGAACAATAAAGCTGCGTGTTTTAAGAACTAAATTTAAAGAATTTTCTGTTTCCTAACATCTTTATTTTATGGATATTTTCTACGTATGTGTTGGTCTTTCTTCTCTACAAAAGACAAGCTCACTAATACTGGCTGCATTGACACATGCGGTTTTGTGGTCTGGGACCCAAAAAAAGAAGTTTAAAAACAAATGTATTTTTATTCTTTTGTATGCAACAAAAGGTGCAAGAGTAATCGCACTCTAATCTTCCTTGCATGTACACTAACAGCTTGGCATTACAATGATTTAGTCATGTATTCAGGTGGAATTTGTAGTTATATTCCGCGCTGCCGCAAGAAAGTATTCCAAGAGATAGATGTCAAAGATTCCCAGTGGTTTATATTGACAGAGGGTTGCGAGTTCTCTTTCTGGGCTCCCTCTGGTGGTTACTGGAGGTAATGGATCTGATCTGATTAACAGAGGCTTGCTACCTGATAATGAGGAGGACGATTGGAGATCTGGAGTTTCAGACTGGATTTAAGACAGCCGACTCCCTCTATCCCTGCTGGTAATTTTTTCCTGCCTCCTGAGGTCTTAGTTTCCAGTTCAGTCCCTGCATGCTCAGCTAAGTGTTCTTTTGCTATTGTTCGCATTTGGTCTGGTTTTGTCTATTTCAGTTTTCTGTGGGTCAGCCAGCTCTGGCTGGGGCTGTTCTGAATCACCATCCATATGTTACTGCTTGTGCCAGTTTGTTTTTGTCCCTTATTAGATTGGCCTCTTTTTGCTCTGCTTTCAGAATATACCTGAGTGCGACTTCAGTATTTTTCTATCAGACGTGTTGGACTTTTTTGCAGGGTTTTTTGCGTGATTGCAGACAGTGTCTTTCCTTTCCTGACCTGTCTAGTCAGTGTGGACCCCATTGTTTGCTCAGTTTATTTTCCTACCTGCGTTTGTGTTTTCATCTTGTCTCACCGACAATATATGTTTGGACGCTATCTATTCCTTTGGGGTTTGCTCTGGGGCAGTTTAGATTTCCCCTTTCTTGCTTTAGGCTTATTTAGCTCTCCGGCTGTGCCGAGGCGTCTAGAATCATCGTAGGCACACTCCACGGCTACTGCTAGTTGTGTGGATAGGATTAGGGGTCTGCAATCTGCTTAGTGACCAACCTCTCTGGTTTTCTGTGGCTTGCTTGGTCTTGCTCTCCTCCTTGATGACCCAATCATAACACGGACCCATAGACTTGTATTGATCCTTGTCATCTGTGCTGCTGGAAAAACACGGACATGAGTGCAGCACCATATGTCAAATAGGGGACACGTGGCATCCGTGAAAAACATTATAGGTCATGTGAAGGGGGCTGTACAGTCACATAATAGAAAACATTAGCAGAATTCTTTTTCTACATCCTACCTCACAAACAGCAGAATAAAAAGCGATTAAAAAAAAAGTCCTACATGTCCCCCAAACTACTCTGCTAAATCCCCTCTGGCTCCGTGGCCGATGGTTTAGGGGCACTGATAGTTATTAGTCACTTGCAGCTATAATATAAGGTGCAGCCACAAGATGACAGCAGCCCAGTGCTTAGACTGACTGAGACCCCTGGAGCCACAAAATCGCTGTAGCCCAGTGCTAACACTGGCAGAGACCCCCGGAGCCATAAGACCACTGCAGCCCAGTGCTAATACTGGCAGAGACCCCCGGAGCCACAAGACCACTGCAGCCCAGTGCTAAGACTGTGGAAGACCCCCAGAGCCACAAGATCACTGCAGCCCAGTGCTAAGACTGGCAGAGACCCCCGGAGCCACAAGACCACTGCAGCCCAGTGCTAATACTGGCAGAGACCCCCGGAGCCACAAGACCACTGCAGCCCAGTGCTGAGACTGGCAGGGACCCCTGGGGCATCAGTGCTGAAGCCGCAGGGGATTTATCAGTTCATGCTAATTATTTTTACATTCTCAGAAAACTCCTGTAGTGTCTGTTCACACGCACCATTTTTGCTGCGAATTAATCTACAGTGTTGGCAGGAAATATTCTTTTTTTTCGCAGCCTTTTCAATTGCATTTTTGTGTCCCATTCATTTGAATAGGAAAAAAAATGCTGCAGAAATGCTGAAAGACGAAAGCAACAGATTTATAAAAAAAAGTCTCCTGGCCGGTGTCCGTGTCTGTCTACTCTACTGCGACAGTGCAGAATAGTATAGTAGATGGCACTATTCCTTTCAATAAGCCCTGTTCACACTGCGCTTTTGCAGTGCGTCCAGGGGCTCTGCCTGAATCCCCCTAAAATAGGATTCACGCAAATCCCCGACAGGGCCACAGACTGCATTGACACAAGCAGAGGTCAAATAAATTTGTTTTTGTTTTTTTTTCAAAAATTGATTGATTTATTTTCTTAGGTCAGTTGCTGTGCACCTCTGTGCTGTGCTGTGATCAGGAATTGGCAGCACTTTGGACACAGCACATATACTCTGCCAGATATTGAACACAGGTGACTCCACATGTGATCACTGAACCATGCGGATTTACTGCGTCCAATACATTGTATACGTGAGATTTATCACGTCTCCGCAAGATAAATAGACATGTTGCGATCTGGAAAGACGCGCCCCATGTCCGTCTCTGCAGGTGAGTCGTGGGCGTCTGTGGACACATAGTGGACATGGGATTTCTTAAGATCCCATCCACTATTCTGTAACATCTGGAAGCTGCACTGCACAAGTACACAGCGTCCAACTCGCAGCAATTACTAATCGTGTGCACATACCCGCAGAGTCTGTTTGTGTTTTTTCGTCTAAGTGTCCACATTTCTGTGGGCGTTGGAACACACGGACACGTTCAAAAAAAATAACATCACATGTGGGATTCATGTGAGCTCAAACAGGCCCTAATGTAATATATTACAGAAAAAACCTCGGCACACAGTATTGCATGAATCCAATATTTATTCTTCCAGAAAAATACGCATCATGGGACCCAGATAATGCAGACAAAAAACATCAACGTTTCGGCTATTCAGCCTTTCTCAAGATTTTATCTGCATAAGCAAAGGTCCATGTATATCACGATTAAGAATCCCTTCACATTCAATTCATGTAGGTGATCAGTGAAAAAATCCTTCACCAAAGTGTCCGTCCTAGAGGCATAACGGCAGACGCCAATGTGAGTTGGCAACTCACTAGGTCCGCTCGCCCTAGGTGAGTTGGTGCCACGACCCAGAGGGTCCACTCCAGGAACCGTCACACCTAGCCTGGCTGATTGTGTATTCTTTCCCCACTGATTCTCAGGTCTGGCAATCACTAAAAACTTGCGCTACTAGTGTATTGCAACAGGTCCCCAACATGCCTGGTCTGGATGTTTATGCCATCTCTGTTATGTTGGTGATGAGGAGCTTGCTACCTTCTGTTAAATCTGCTCTACTTCTGGCACATACACTCAGTGCAGGCTTTGCTTCTGAGAGATGCTCTTCTTACTGTCACTGAACTCCCACCATCTATAAAACCAGGAACTAAGCTCTTAGTCCCTGCTAATGCCTCCTCAACAATTAGCTGGTTCTACAGTTAACCCTGTCACCCCTGACTAACAGGAAGCTGCAGCCAACATGTGGGTAAAACACACTATAAAAAAAATTTCACACATTATATAACAACAGGGGTCTTCAGAGAGGGTGTTACGTCATCTTCTCCATCTTTACAATGTGGCATGTTCCAGCTATAGTTCTCAAATCCATAGTAATGGGGGAATGGGCATGTTATTCAATGTAATCTCATCTGCAGCATTCCATGAAATGCAAGTGTAGGTACTCATTACCGAATTAATAGAGATGTTTAGGAAATATTGCTTCCATATTTTCATAATTTACATAAAGTGTGAGTAATAGAAAAGTTTTACAGAAGAGATTCATTTTTTAGAAAATGCAATCTTCATCTACTTACTGATAAAATACATTCTAACAACAGTTATATCAACTTCTTAGAAGATTCCAGCAAATTATTTCTCTAGTGACATTTTTTCCACTTTTTTCATAATCAATCACACTTAAAAAGATGACATTTTTACATCATTGATAGTTACAGCACTTGAAATATTTTGGGAGAATATCTAAATATGAAAAGGGATTGAGTATAACCTTGTACAATAAACTTTAACAAATTTGCAGACATTTGTAAAACTGCTGCATTAAATTCTCATTTTTGGGATGTGTAACATGAACATAACATTTCTAGGGAAATTTAGGATTACAAAGTTTGAAAATACACTAGTGTCTGTAAAGTGCTGTGGAATGTTTTGGCGTTTTGTAAATGAGGAAAAATAAATAAATAAATACATTGGCATTTTAACAAAACTACATACTTGTAGCTCATATATTGAAAGGTATTTAATTCAAATACACAATTTCACAACCATTTTACAAGAGATAATAGTGGACATTACTGCCCAGTCACAAAATAATGTATTTTAAAAGAATTTTTTTCAATATTTAATGATAAAAGAGGCAAATAAAGTTAGAGGATATCAGCCATTATCCTTACATTCCTGTCAATATTTTTAGTAATGATCACTCCCCAGCCTGAAATGGTGGCATTCAGTGCACAATTTATTGCATTTTAGTGAAAGTTTAATAACCTTTCATGGAGATAACCCATATTTGTATGTCATTTATGGAATATGGACATAACATACAGTGTGGATCTTGCTTCGAACACATTCCTCTACAAAACCTGAGTTTACATCACATCAACAAGAGCGTCTCTTAATTGAGCAAATGTTGTTCAGTCATTAACTACATAGTGTGAATGGGAGATATGTAATGCTGCATTACCCCTGCAGTGTCTGCTATATGGAAAATGCAGTAACAGGAAAAACTGTCTGCTTGGCTAAGTTCATACAAGCGTGTTCATGAAAAGAACTGACATCATTCGACCACTGTTACAGTCATGGCCGAAAGTGTTGGCAGCTTTGACATTGTTCCAGAAAATGAAGTATTTCTCCCAGAAAATTATTGCTGTTACAAATTGATTGTTATACACTTGTTATACACTCTCAGATAACTCTCTTCTCAACCCTCTACAATCTGGTTTCCGCTCTCTACACTCTACTGAAACTGCCCTCACTAAATTCTCTAATGATCTTCTAACATCTAAATCTAATGGTCACTACTCCATGCTAATTCTCTTGGATCTCTCCGTAGAATTCGACACTGTGGATCATCAGCTCCTCCTCACTATGCTCCGCTCCATCGGCCTCAAGGACACCGATCTCTCCTGGTTCTCCTCCTATCTCCCTGACCGCTCCTTTACTGTATCTTTTACTGGTTCCTCCTCTCATCTTCCCCTTACTGTTGGGGTTCCTCAAGGATCGGTTCTAGGCCCCCTCCTCTTCTCTTTGTATACTGCCCCTATTGGTCAAGTAATCAGTATATTTGGGTTCCAGTATCATCTCTATGCTGATGACATCCAAATATGCACTTCTTCTCCTGATATCAAGCCTGCCTTGTTGGAAAACACCAGTGATTGTCTTACCGCTGTCTCTAACATCATGTCCTCCCTCTATCTGAAACTGAACCTGTCAATAACTGAACTCCTCGTGATTCCTCCCTCTACTGACCTACCAATGCCCGACATTGCCATTTCCGTGTGTTGTTCCACCATTACTCCCCAGAAACATGACCGCTGTCTTGGGGTTATACTTGATTGCATTCACCCCCTACATCTGATCACTGGCTTGCTCTTATTATCTGCACCTCAATAACATTTCTAGAATTCGACCATTTCTTACTTTCAACTCTTCAAAAACTCTTAATGTGTCTCGTATTCATTCTCGTCTGGACTATTGTAACTCTCTACTAATCGGTCTCCCTCTTACCAAACTCTCCCCTCTCCAATCTGTCCTGAATGCTGCAGCTAGGATCATATTCCTCACCAATCGTTATACCGATGCCTCTACCTTATGCCAGTCCTTACACTGGTTAACCATCCACTCTAGAATTCAGTATAAACTTATTACCCTCACCCACAAAGCTCTCCATGGCTCAGCACCACCCTATATCTCCTCCCTCGTCTCAGCCTACCACCCTACCCATGACCTCCTCAATAATCAGAACCTCCCACTCCCGTCTCCAAGACTTTTTACATGCTGCGCCAATTATTTGGAATGCACTATCCAGGATAATATGATTAATCCCCAATTCCCATAGTTTTAAGTGTGCCCTAACAATGCATTTTTTCAGGCTGGCCTATGGCCTCAACGCATTAACCTAAATATCCCTGTGTGACTCATTCAAAATTTTTTACCATAACCAGGTTCCTCGCATCATGTTCTCACATTCTTTATGTATTTAATAGCCCTCTGTGTCTGTACTGTTACATATTTAGACTGTTAACTGGTTCATGCAGCATCACAGGAACTCCCGATTCTTACACTATGGCTGGTCCAAACAATAAAAGCAATTGTTGCCATCCACCTTTCATGTCTCCACTTTTTCCTTATAGATTGTAAGCAAAACAAAAATTTGAAGCGGGCACCACTCAAAATATATTGGGATCAACCTATAACATATCAATAAGTAACATATTTAAAAAGAAAAAAAAAGTATGCAAATCTAGGGATCCACCAAAATTGTAAACATTTCTTAACAAACAAGCCAAACAATATACAATGCAAATATCCAGATCAGTTTACAATGAAATAATATAACCTAAACTGTCTGTTTGCACAGTGGGGAAACTAAGCATTTGATCCCTTGCTGATTTTATAAGTTTGCCCACTGACAAAGACATGAACAATCTATAATTTTAAGGGTAGATTAATTTTAACATTGAGAGATAGAATATGAAAAATAAAATCTAGAAAATCACATTGTATAACTTATATAAGTTTATTTGCATTTTGCAGTGAGAAAAAAGTATTTGATCCCCTACCAACCATTAAGAGTTCTGGCTCCTACAGACCAGTTAGAAGCTGCTAATCAACTCATTACCTGCATTAAAGACAGCTGTCTTACATAGTCACCTTTATAAAAGACTCCTGTCCACAGACTCAATTAATCAGTCAGACTCTAAGCTTTACAACATCAGCAAAATCATAGAGCTTTCTAAGGATGTCAGGGACAAGATAATACACAAAGCTAGAATGGGCTACGAAACCATAACTAAAACGCTGGGTGAGAAGGAGACAATTGTTGGGTCAACAGAAAGACAATGGAAGAAATACAAAATGAATGTCAATGGACATCGATCTGGGGCACCATGCAAAATCTCACCTCGTGAGCTATCCTTGATCATGAAGAAGGTGAGAGATCAGCCTAAAACTACACTGGGGGAACTTGTTATGATTTCAAGGCAGCTGGGACCACAGTTACCATGAAAATCATTGGTAATACATTACACTGTAAAGAGTTAAAATCCTGCAGTGCCCGCAAGGTACCCCTGCTCAAGGAGGCACATGTGCAGGCCCATCTTAAGTTTGCCAATGGACACCTGGATGATTCTGTGAGTGATTGGGAGAAGGTGATGTGGTCGGATGAGACAAAAATTTGGCATTAACTCGCCGTATTTGGAGGAAGAGAAATGCTGCCTATGACCCAAAGAACATCGTCTCCACTGTCAAGCATGGAGGTGGAAACATTATGTTTTGGGGGTGTTTCTCTGCTAAGGGCACAGGACTACTTCATTGCATCAATGGGAGAATGGATGGAGCCATGAGGGGGTGACATAGGATTACCACCTTGCTCTGCTCCCCTAATGGTTCTTAATGTGTAACTGTTTACATATGTTAGTTACTGTAATGTAATTGTTAATATTCGGTGGTACTGCTACATGTAAAATATGCATTACCCCACATAGTCAATGGTACTGCCACACTCTTTTCAGTGTTAACATTTTATGTACAATGTTGTATATGTGTTATGTGCTTGTAATATAATAATGTGTAAGATAGGGAAAGTAAAGTACATCCTTCGGACATTAGAGGGGAACCTTAGTATTATAGTTCCCATAGCTAAGGGTAAGTGTAGTTTCATTGGGGGCCACTAGATGGGGGCATACTAGTGTGCACGGTTAGAATAGGTCATAGCTAGTTTGTAGAGGGTTAAAATAGGAGGGGCTGCCAGGTGGTAAAACAGGAGTTTTAGGAAGTTAAATCAGATGGGGTCAGGGTGCCCGAAGTGTCCACATGGGCTGTGGGCACAGACAGCTCAGCAGCCACGTAATGTTAAATAAATGCAGCCCACATTATCCATGGCCACTGTGCATCATAGCAGCGGGCCAGAACAGGAAAGGAAAGATGTGGTGACTCAGTGCCTGGGCGGATGCCTTTAGGGCATGAGTTGAACTAAGTAGTTGAAGAAGTTGGAGCTTCGACGAGATCGGTACAGACAGGCCGGATGCTTTACCAGAGACGACCAAACCTGGTGACTGATGATTTCGAGTCTGGGGCGAAACAGGCAAAAGGAATTGTCATCGTGGCGAGGTTAGGTCAGGAAGGAGCAGGGGAGCAGTCTAAGATGGTCCGGACGTATGCTGCACAGAAACGACAGCAAAGCAGGGAAAGATGAGGAAACAAGTGAATTTCATGATATGCCAACTGTCGATGTAACATGTGAAGTTTTGAGTTAAGAGAATGTTCAAGTTATCCTGGACTGTGTCTCCATTAAGGGGGTCACCTGGAAGAGGACAATCGCTGCTGGGAAGTGTGTGGGGGGACCTAGACCTGGAGACGCAGGTACACTGAGATGAGAAATACAGTTTTCTGTGAGGGAAGATCGGGACACAGATCCTTCCGTGTCTCTGGTCACAACTACAGTTCTGACCTCCCCTTACACATGTACCGTAAAATTCTAAGTGACAACCTCCTTCCCTCTGCCAGGACATTAAAAATGGGTCGTGGATGGATCATCCAGCAAGACAATGACCCAAAATACAACCAAAGCAACAAAGAAGTGGCTCAAAAAGAAGCACATTAAGGTCATGGAGTTACCTAGCCAGTCTCCAGACCTTAATCCCATAGAAAACTTATGGAAGGAGTTGAAGCTCCGAGTTGTCAAGTGACAGCGTCAAAATCTTAATGATTTAGGGATGATCTGCAAAGAGGAGTGAACCAAAGTTCCTCCTGACATGTGCGCAAACCTCATCATCAACTGCAATAAAGTTTGACTGCTGTGCTTACCAACAAGGGTTTTGCCACCAAGTATTAAGCCTTGATTGCCAGAGGGACCAAATACTTGAGTCACCCCAAAGACAAATTTGCAAAACTTGGGGCAACCTGAGTCCCTATTGCGGCCCCAAACTGCTGCAGGTATAGTTTATCTTCAAACCTGAAAAGGTTATGTTCTAATATAAAAACACAGACCTGCCAGCAAAAAAAGCTTTTGCTCCGTTTTTAAGGTAGGATCTGTGTTCAGGTAAAATTCTACACATTCTAGTCCCAATTTGTGTCTGATATTAGAATAAAGTGCTGTGACATTCAGTGTCATAAATAAATAATGCTCCTCCCTAATTTCTTTTGTCTCTTCAATCAGTTATGCTGAATCTCTCAAAGAGAAGGAGAGTTGGATGACAAACTCCTGTAGATAGATATCTATATAGTGTGAGAGGGAGCTAGTTAGGGACCCTATGCCTGACATAATGGGGTGACCTGGATGTGTTATATTTGTTGCTGGTCAGAACATTATATGTCTCCCTAACATAATCATCTTTATCTTGTAAAACGACACCCCCCCATTTATCTGCCTGTCTGATCACATTTTTTTTTTATTTAGTTTGTAAAAATGCTAATGCTGCTTTCTCTTTTCTAATGAATTTGTTATATTTTTTGTGCAGTGCCACTTTTTTAAAAATCTTCAGTCACCAAGGAGTAGAGATGAGCCAATATATTAATATTCGGTTCAGATCACAATCGCCAAATTTGCAATATTCGGCAATTTAATCGAAGATTAAATCGCTGAATATAGTCAAGCCACTCTGTGTGACAGCATGAAAAACACTGGTGTAGCACTTCTGATCGGTGGTAACATTACCGCCAGTAAATCGATACCGCCATCAGAACCATGCGGGGTCACGCTCTCCGATGTCGGCGTGACCCCACAGAGAAGCGGTGACCCACACTAAAAAGCTTATCACAAGTCAGCAGGCACTGGTTGATGAGATACTACTCCCATCAATCTATGTCAGCTATCACAGATAACAGTGACAGCAGGTGCTGCTGATGGGAGAAGTAAACTCTCGTCAGCCGGCGCCTTTGCACAAACTTAAAAAAAATTACAGTCAGTCAGAGCGCTGCAGGGTCCCACTGTCAGATGTCAGCGTGACCCCGGAGAGATACTGTTACCCGCAGTAAAAAGCTTACTGCAAGTCAGCAGGCGCCGGATGATTAGAGACTTCTCCTCCCATCAGCCTATGTCTGCATCTGCTGTCACTGATAACAGTGATAGCAGCAGCTGCTGATGGAAGAAGTAGTCTCCCATCGGTCTGCGCCTGTGCTCAAGGTAAACACAACATGCAAATTAATTAAATACATATTCAAATAAAAATAAAAATACATTATACTCACCTAACACCAAATCACCCTTGTCTCCTATAAAAAATGTAAAATAAAAAAACAGCATATACTCACCTTAATGCCCAATTCCTATAAAAAATAAAAAATAATAAACCACTACATACTCTCCTGTCCACCGTAGTCCAAGTAATCCCGAGTGTCCCACGAAGATCTCATGTGTAGAACAGTCACATCGGGAGATGTGTTTGCTCTACTTGGCCACCAGCGATACACTGACAGGAGAGGTCACAAGGTGCTGAAATCAAAACAGTTTAGCCTGGCTGGGAGCGCAGCCTCAGTGACTGGCAGTAACCTCGATGACATCACTGCTAGTCACTCATTCCCCAGTGGTTCTCAGCCTGGACAGTCGCATCTTGGCACCATCCAAATTGAGACTTATTAATCCCCAGACATGGATTACACTGTGGGACAGAACAACAAAGAGGTGAGGGATATTGTTGTTTTTTATTTTTGCTTTATTACAGGAGACAAGGGATTCAGTGGAATTAGGCGTTTGGTAAGAAAAACTGTTTTTGTTAGTTTTAAATAAAAGTGGAAAAGTGTGTTTCGTTTTATTTCTAAAAAATTACTGTATTCTGGAGGTGTCTTTATTTACCATATAACATTAGATTAGTAATGGATAGGTGTCTGATAGACACCTCTCCATTAGTAATTCATGGGCTTGATGTCACCAGACAATACACAGGTGACAGCAACTCCACAAATATGAACCCCACTTACCACTGCTACAGGGCAGAAAGTGCCTTGAATTGGTGCATCGTAACAGATGTGCATATTCTGGCCAGCTGTGGGTTGCTATTTTTAGGCTGGGGGGGTCAATATCCATGACCACTTACTAGCCTGAGAATACCAGCCTCCAGCTATCAGCTTTAGCAAGGCTTGTTGTCATAAATGGGGGGACCCCATGCCATTTTTTAAAATTATTTATTTAAATAATTTAAAAAAAACAGCTTGGGGACCCCTCTATTCTTGATAACCAACCTTGCTAACGCTGAAAGCTGAGAGTTGCAGACCTCAGCTGTGAGTTTTGTCTGGCCAGTGAAAAAAATACATTTGTTTATTTATACCACAGGCGACGGGTGAGAAATACTCCCATCAGCCACTCCTGCTGTCACTATTATTACTGACAGCAGGTGTAGGCTGATGGAAGTACTAGTCCCAAAAATTGTTCTCACTTGAATTCAACTCTCATCAGTCTCCCCTGCTCGTGCTGATCATCGGCAGAGCAGGGGAGAAATATGAGAGTCATCTTCAGCACCAGGCATCAGGGAACAGCACTTACTATACTGCTGCTTCCCTGGTTCCCGCCATATGGTACTGATGTGGCACACGGGGGCACACAGTTGCCACATGTGTGACACACGTGTTACAAACATGGACACTGACATCTCCGGTACCGTTTTGACGTTAGCACGAGCACCATGGGAAAATTTCTAATGGTGCTCACACTGATGTCAAATAGGTGAAGTGAGTTCATTGGGTGTGACCTCCCAGGACTTTTTGATGGCACTGGGAGTGTGAGAACTTTCTCACACTTGCGGTGACATTAGACAGGTCCTACGAGTTCACCGTGAGACACTTGTCAGTGGTAGCAGACGCTGCTCGGTGTCTCTGCTGGTTGTCAGGCTGTATGGTCGCATCATGCAATTATGCAGCCTGCCATCTAGATGTAGCAGAGCTAGACCCGCCGTAAGACAAATGGATTATTATCTTCTCCATGGAAAAATTAGGAATATTGTTGTTTTTTTATTTTAATTCTTTTGCAGGAGAAAATGGCGTGTGTGGAATGGGCGATGTCGTAAGTATAGTTACATAGTTACATAGGTTGAAAAAAGACCTAGGTACATCAAGTTCAATCTTTCTCCACCAATTATACATTTTGTCACTAATTTAACTATAACCAGTAATGCTATGTGTATCAAGGAAATCGTCCAGTCCTTTTTTAAAAGCTGTTATATTGGCATTCCAGTCTAATTGCTCTAACTGTAAAGAACCCTTTCCTGTTTAGTTGCTGGAATCTCTTTTCTTCCACCCGTAATGAGTGCCCCTAGTCCTCAGTATGGTCTTTGGAAGGAATAAGTCATGTGCCAGTGGCCACACATATATTTATACATGTAAATGAGATCTCCTGTGAGGCATCTTTTTTCTAAGCTAAACAAGCCCAACTTTTCCAACCTTTCATCATATGAGAGGCCTTCCATCACTTGTAATAAAATAGTTGCCTGTCTTTGAACTGATTCTAACTTCTGAATATTCTTTTTAAAATGTGGAGCCCAAAACTGGATCCCATATTCTAGATGTGGCCTTACCAGTGACATATAAAGTGGTAATAATACATTGGGATCGCAAGATTTTAGCTCTCTTTTTATACAGTACATCCTAATATCTTGCTTGCTTTTGCATCTGATGCTTGACATTGAGTACTGCTGCTCAGCTTACTTGTAACGAGAATACCCAACTCCTTCTCCTGTTCTGTAGTCCCGAGTATACTCCCATTTAATGTATATGCAGCAATAGGATTACTCCTTCCCAAGTGCATTACTTTATATTTATCTACATTAAATCTCATTTGCAAAGTGTTCGCCCATTCAGTCACCTTACTCAGATCGTTTTGCAATATTGTCAGATTTTAATTACCTACATAGTTTGTTGTCAGCAGCAAAGACGGACACTTTACTCTCAATCCCATCCACAAGGTCATTAATAAAGAGGTTATGACATTTCTTTGTTTCCTGTCATCTAGCCAATTCCTTACCCATCTGCATATATTTGCCCCTAGTCCATGCTTCTATAGCATCATTATAAGACTGTTATGTGGAACAACTTCAAATGCCTTTGCAAAGTCAATATATATATCACATCAGCCACATTACCATCATCCAGATTTGAACTTACCTCCTCACAGAAACCCAATATGTTAGTTAGACACAACTTATTCTTCATCAATACATGCTGGTTGTCAGTTATTATATTATCTACAATGTATTTCTGCAGGTCATTTCTTATAATGCCATCAAAAATTTTGCACACTACTGATGTCAGACTTACTGGACGGTAGTTGCCTGGATTCACCTTCTTACCTTTCTTAAATATTGGTAAAACGTGAACCATCCTCCAATCCTGTGGTACCACACCTGTTACAAGAGAGTGTAAGAATATGTGATACAGTGGTCTGTCAATTATAGAGCTCAATTTCCTCAGTATCTGTGGATGAATGCCATCTGGGTCAGGGAATTTCTCACTGTTTAAATTGCTTAGATGTAGATGTACTTCTTTTTGTGTTAAACTAGTTATATCAGGTTGTGAATTTTGTTTTTTGCCTTGTTGAATGATCTCTGTAACAGACAGTTCATTGGTGAACACGGATGAAAAGTGCCTGTTTAATATCTCAGCCTTTTCTTCATCCTCTGTAATTATCTTGTTATTGTTATTTTTTAAGGGGCCAATACCATCTTTTTTTTTCTTTTCGGCATTGATGTATTTATAAAAAAATTGGGGATTTATTTTAATGTTGTTGGCAATTTGTTTCTCTGCAGATAATTTTCCTAGCTTGATTTCTTTTATTACATTTCTTATTTAGCTCTTTATACTCCATAACAGCTATTTCAGTATTCTTGGCTTTCAAGATTTTGAATGCCCTTTGTTTTTGTCTCATTAAACTTTGTATTGTCTTATTTATCCATAATGGTTTCTATGTATCCCTTGACATTTTATTACCAGAGGGTATACATTTTCTGCAGGATTCTAGTATTTCCTTAAAAATGCCCCATTTATGTTTGGAATCCCCAATTACCAAAACTAGAAATGAGCAAATATTTCAATGTTCGGTTCGGATTACGTTCGCCGAATTTGCAATATTCGCCTATTACTTTGTTGAATATTTGACGAACATTACCAATCGCCAATCATGTCAATGGAAGCCAAAAATAAACACATGCACAACATCTTATAATGGACCCAAATGCTGCCAAAGCACATCAAATGAGGGACAGACACCAGGAAAGTGGCCTCAGTTCACCCACAGTACAAATTGAAGCATGCAACTGCAGCAATCGAACAGGCATGAGGTATCTGGGTCTGGGACAGCATTTACAGCTTTCAATTGAACGTCACAGTAAGATGAGTTGTTTGAGGGATCGAAGTAGGGCCCCATTGCTGGGAGCCCTGATACCACATGCAACATCTCTACCTGCTTTCATACTGAGCCACACTCAGGTGGCACAAATATTAGTTTTGTAGACTACCATTGTCAGAAAAATTTAAGGATAATAACATGGGTAGTTGATTCCAAGGAAGTGGAGGCCTGACGGCCTCGGAAGCCTACTGCTACAGGCAACACACATGAAGGAGGCCCAACCAGGAGTCTACACATTTACAAAAATTAGTGGCAGACATCAACAAAGTGTCATCAATTGTAATAAAGTAGAATTAGTATGGCTGTGACCGACACCTTTTCCACTACAACAACCTCAGCAGATGGAGACTGTAACGAGCAAGGTGGTGGAATCACTGTTCCATATCCTATAGCGAAGGGATGAAAGTAGAGATGAAAGGAAAAGAGGTATGAAAAATGCAGGCAGGCACTATAGGGACTCTGGAACCATGGGTGCAGATGGGACCAGCTGAGGAACAAAAAGCACTGGCAGGTATGGGCTGGACCGGGTGTTAGACAGATGGGTGTTGGCAGGTGCGATATGGAATGGCTGATGTACAGAAGAGCACAGACAGGTGTGAGCATACAGGCACAAACAGGTAAGAACAGATGGGTGCAGGGTAGACAAGAGGACAGACAGACCTGGGGAACCTGACAACTAGCAAACATGCAAGGCAAACTAACAGCGTAGCTCAGGCACCTCCGTATTAGAGAAGCCTTAAATAGAAGGTGTCGACTAGCTATAGGTTAGGAGTGCCCTCTAAGCATAGTTCCCGGTCCTACAACTGAACCTTAGTGGACACCAACACATAGGAGTCGAGATGAGGAGGTGGTGTGTGAGTGGCAGACACTGAATGTCCTGTCTGTTAGGTACAAGGAGATCTAACAAAGGGTCAAGTCTAGAATGTCAACAGATCAGAAAGTATGTAGTAAGGTCCACTGTGTCAAAGACATATGCCAGGTCCAGGAGAAGGAGGACAAACTCGTGTTGCTTTCATTTGGTAGTTAGTAGGTCATTGGTGACTTTAGGCTAGGCAGTTTCAGCGGAATGGTGCGGTCTGAAGTCAGATTGTATGTGGTCAAAGAGGGAGCAAGAAGAGAGGTGGGAGGACAGTTCAAAATGCACATGTTGCTCCGGTAGTTTGGTGGTATAAGGGAGAAATGATATGGAACGATAGGTAGACTGTTATGAATGAGTCACCGGAGGAGGAGAAGAAAACAAAAATACAAGCTAAGTCCAGAAAACCGGAGAGGTTGGTAGCTATCGGATTGCAGACCCCTGATCCTATACGCCACAACTAACAGTAGCCGTGGGGGGTTCCTACGGTGCCCTAGACCCCTCGTCACAGCCGGAGAACTTCATAAGCCTAAAGAAGGAAAGGGGAAATCTAAACTGCCCCAGAGCAGACCCCAAAGCAAAAGACAGCCCCCAACATGTATTGTCGGTGAAATACAGATGAAAACACAAACACAGACAGAAAGACAGGCTGAGCAAACGATGGGGCCCAACTAACTAGATAGGACAGGACAGAAAAGATGCTGGCTGCAATCCGCAAAAAACCCTACCAAAAATGTCCCAACCGTCTGATAGGGAAAAAGGCCCTGAAGTCGCTAGACTTCAAAATCACTATATCAGCACTCAGGTATATTCTGAAAACAGAGCAAAGAGATCAACTGATCAGAGACAAAAATGGAATTCAGCCAGTCCCAACCAGGACTGGCTGAATACAAACACTAAGGAAACCAGACAAAATCTCATGGAATAATAGCAGGGAAAAAACTTAGCTTTTAGTAGACAGGAACTAAGCTGGATGCAAGAGCTCAGAGCAGAAAGGATCACCAGCAGCCCTGGCTGCCTTCTATCCACTCAGAAATTCCAGATGTCCAATCACACTCCGCCTGTTCAGATGACAGGTTCTTCCCATCCTAATCAACTTCACTACCTCTCTTCACCAGCAGAGGGAGTTCATCAGACATCAAAGGTGAAGGGGAGAATGAACTCACAACAGTAGACACAGAGGATGGGTCAGGGGTGGGCTTTTTGAGGATGGGTGTGATCAAGGTACAGTGGGGAAAAAAGTATTTACACATGTGGTCAAAAATGTTGGTACTCCTTGTTTAATGGCAGAAAAACCCACAATGGTCACAAAAATAGTTTGAATCTGACAAAAGAAATAATGTATCAAAAATCAATGAAAATGAACAAACGAAAGTCAGACATTGATTTTCAATCATGCTTCCACCAGAATTTTTTAAAAAATAAAACTCACGAAATAGGCTTGGACAGAAATGATGGTACTCTTAACTTAATATTTTGTTGCACAACCTTTTGAGGCAATCACTGCAATCAAACGATTCCTGTAACTGTAAATGAGACTTCACCTCTCGACAGGTATTTTGGCCCATTCCTCAAGAGCAAATTGCCCCAGCTGTCTCTTGTTTGAAGGCTGCCTTTTCCAGATGGCATGTTTCAGCTCTTTCCAAAGATGCTCAATAGGATTTAGGTCAGGGTTCATAGAAGGCCACTTCAGAATAATCCAATGTTTTCCTCTTATCCATTCTTGGGTGTTTTTATCTGTGTGTTTTGGGTCATTATCCTGACACCATTGAGGGTTTTTCTGTCATTAAGCGAGGGGTACCAACAATTTTGACCATGTGTGTAGTCAGCCACCAATTGTGCAAGTTCTCCCTCTTAAAAAGATGAGAGAGGCCTGTAATTGACATCATAGGTAGACCACAACTATGAGAGTCAAAATGAGAAAACAAATACAGAAAATCACCTTGTCTGATTTGGCAAGATTTATTAAGAAAATTATGGTGGAAAATAAGTATTTGGTCATTAACAAAAGTTCATCTCAATATTTTGCTACATATCCTTTGTTGGCAATAACAAAGGTCAAACGTTTTCTGTAAGTCTTCAGAGGGTTGGCACACACTGTTGGTGGTATGTTGGCCCATTCCTCCATGCAGATCTCCTCTAGAACAGTGATGTTTTGGGACTGTCGCTGGGCAACAGGCCCTCTCTTATCTCCTTCTACAGCTCTTTGGTCTTCACCATAGTGGAGTTTGAAGTGTGACTGTTTGAAGTTGTGGACAGGTTTCTTTTATACTGAACTGGTGGATGCAGGAAAGAATTGAAAGTACTGAATAGCTGTTTAGGGTTGTAAGACACGTATGATATGAGGGTTGAGAAGTCGGTTTGCTTTGCTGCAGTCAGAATTTGTGCAGCATTTTTGCAAGTTATGTTACTGGACAGGTAACTCTGCTCCCTTTCTTTGGCAGCCGTACAATGGTATGCTTTGTAGATGAGGGCCAGAAAGAACATGTGCTCCAGTAGGTGGCAAGCACTGCATCAAGTGGTCTCTGCTTCTCTTCCTCCACCATAACATCACACACAGTACAGTCCTAGTCTTCAGTGGTGGCACCCCAATTAACCTTTTTTCCTCCACATCACAACTCTCCAAGCGCCCAACTGACTGTTGGGAACCACAGGTGACTGAGTCTGCAGATATCTTCACACATTGTATGCCATGGGCATAGGAAATGTACTCTAAAGATTCACAGAATCAAGAGGAGGAAATCATCTGCACCGATGACCAAATTTTTTCTGACTGAGATCTATGGCCGGACTACGTTTTTTCCGAGCATAAACCAGACCCTCTTCAACAGACGTTAACCCTGTTTGGTGAAGGTGATACATTTGTGACGAGACTCAGATATTTGAAGCCCCCGAGGACTGTACTGTGCTAACAAGGCAGGAAGAGGAGGAGGGTGACTCTCAGGGTGAGGAGTGGGAGAACAGAGAGGATGATGATGAGGTAGTAGATCACACTTGATGTAAACCCAGAGGCATGCATCTGAGTAGTTCAGCAGAGGGGGAGGAGGATGAAGATAAGGAGGTGACTTAGACTCAGAGTTATGCAACCATGACAACTAATGCATCCTGAGGCACAACTCTGGCAGTGGGCAGCAACATCAGCGGTTCAGCAGTTGTCTAGCTTGGGTCTTTTTATCAGATTGGCAAAAATCTAAAAAATCATGTTATCTGTCAGCTTTTTTAAAAACAACCTAGTAGAGTAAAAAAAATGAAATTACATTATTTCAGTACTACATGCATGACCTGGCACATGCATGATCAACATGCATTAATCTGGGAATGTCATTGTGCTAAAATGCAGACTAGTGGGTCTCTCCAACCACCGTCCACCCCATCAACAGCATCTTTTGATTCTTCCTCCTCTCTCACTATGGCAAGTGTTGTCACACAGGTCTCCAGCCGAAGAACCTCCACTTGTTTACACCTTATTGTTGGGGTGATTGATAGCCTGTCAGCTGATATGGAATTGGACATGCCTGCTGTTTTTGACTGATCTTACATACCAAGCACACCCTATTATTCTCAATCCACCGTAACATCCCCCACCTGCACCTCTCTTACAGTCCACTGGGTAGTTAGCGTGCACTCTAGTCAAATATAGACGAGGTGCAGGTGCAACGGACCAGTAGGTCCTAATTACAAGTTAATTAAATTCACCGCACACTCAAACAGACTTTATGCAAATAGGTATTCATTTTATTACATGTGGGAGCCAAACAGGAATATAGCACACAGTGGAAGCGATATAAATAAAAGACGTTTCGGCTCAGCCCGAGCCTTTATCATATTATCGCTTATTCCAATATTGGAGGTTTGTTTAGGGTGCAGAAGGAGAGGAGAATCTCTCAAGAAGAAATACCAAGATAAATGGCTGATGTGTGCTGAGAAAAGGAAGCGCTCCCGAGCCTGTCAGGGGTGGCGTCCTGTGACGCGGGAGCGCTTCCTTTTCTCAGCACACATCAGCCATTTATCTTGGTATTTCTTCTTGAGTGATTCTCCTCTCCTTCTGCACCCTATACAAACCTCCAATATTGGAATAATCGATAATATGATAAAGGCTCGGGCTGAGCCGAAACGTCTTTTATTTATATCGCTTCCACTGTGTGCTATATTCCTGTTTGGCTCCCACATGTAATAAATTGAATACCTATTTGCATAAAGTCTGTTTGAGTGTGCGGTGAATTTAATTAACCCTCTCTTACAGTCAAGCAGCTTGTCGTGTTCACCCTACTCCACCCTGTGTCAGCACAGCAGCAAACCCTCGTTTCTGCAGTTGTGCTGACATAAAAGATTCTTCACTCCTACACAAGGCACAGATAACAGTTTGAATTGCACCATCTTCAATTTGCTACTAATAAACTTTATTTATATATCACAAACACTATGCATAGCTTTACAAGTCAGCAGTTCATTTAAAACAGTCAAAAGTTACCAAATTTAAGATAATCAAACAATTAAAGTGAAAATAATTATGACCTTGCTCTTCAGAGCTTACAATCTACAATGAGGTGGGGGTGACACTAATAAGGCTAGTTTCACACTAGCGTTTCACTGACCTGCATCGGTCTGCACACGGTGGCCGCTAAGCTCTGCCCCGGGCCATGCCTCCTCCCGGCCGCTCCGCCTATGGGCGCATGATGCTGCTTGTGACCTGCGTACCCTATCTTTAGCATTGGGTACGCAGGCCGTGCGCAGGTATGCGTTTGCCTGTGCATGAGTCCTTTTGACGGTGCGCTGAGCACACCAAAATACAACACGGTGCGTTTGGCACAGGTAGGCGCACCGTCAAAAGGATGCATGCGCTGGCAAACGCATACCTGGGATCCGCCTGCATACCCAATGCTAAAGATAGGGTATGCAGGTCGCATGCAGCGTCATGTGCTCATAGGCGCAAAGGCCGGGAGGAGGCGTGGTCGGGGGGGGAGCTTAGCGGCAGCCGTGCGCAGACCGACGCAGGTCAGTGAAACGCTAGTGTGAGACTAGCCTTACAGGTGCTCATTTACAATGATGGTACAATCTTCTTGAGGAAATGGGGGTAGGTAAAAGCTGCTTGAGCCTTTCAGATACAGTTGAATTTGATGGTGAATTATGTTCAGAGCAGAGAATAAGCTATATATATAAAAAGGACTTTTATTAGGGAACGTGATAGGCCTTCCTAGACACATGTGTTTTTAGGGGGCACCTACAAATGTGTAAGTTGTGGTTATACTCCTAGTTTCATGGCGGACAAAGGGTAAGAGGTGAGTCATGTAGGTAAGACTTTGAACTGAGCCAGACAAATTCCAGATCAGGGGTGTTACCGTCTATGAGTGTCTGAAAATTTGAAAGTTTTGAGAGGCCACAAGAATTGGCTAGATGTAGAAGCTGGGATTCAGTTGGCGAGGTGGAGCTGTTGAAGTCTCCCAGGATAAGGGTTGCCAATTCTGAGGATATAAAGTGTGGCTGCAACGCATAAAAGTGGTCAAGGAGATGGGTGGGTGAGCCTGGGTGCCGGTATATGACTGCTACTCTGAGGGAGAGATGATAGAACACCCTGATGGTGTGAACCTCAAAAGAAGAATGCTATTCAATCGGCCTGCATTTATTTATTGGGTTAAAAACAGGATGGTTGTTGGCAGGGAGGAGTGTAGGATTATCGTGGAGTTAGCAGTGATCGTATAGCGGGATATACGCATATTCCATGTGTTGTAATCTGGACATGGATAAGCTGTACGCTCACTGTTACTTTTCTGAGAACAAATTATTGCGAACAGCCTGTGGCCTCCTCGGATGATTCCTGGCCTCATCGTGTCATTGTCTGGACATTAGGGGCCAGCAGAGAGCTATTGGCTACTAAGATCACAGCGCTTGTTTCTGTATGACTCATGGCCTGTGATCTCTATGATTATTGAAAGTCTACTCCAATCTTTTGGCCACGGAAATGTAACCTTTACTCCTTATGGATACATACAGTTCCGAAAGCTGATGGCCATCGCAGTCCCCCCAATACCAGTTGCCCAGTCACCATTACTTCTGTAAGAAAGATCTGCAGACAACATCACCTGTTCCCTGAAAAATTCTATGTCTGCCAGGGTGCATTCCAACAATGACACTTGGATGAGCAAGCATGGACAGGGGAATTACAGCTAGATGACTGGCCCTGGGTGACTCTGGTGGTTGTAGGGGCAGTTGAGGAAGGGGCTGCTCCATAACTTTTGCAATCCCAAAGGCTTGCAGGGCACTTGGGGATGGATAAATTAACCACTACACACCATAAGATGGATAACTAAACTACTAGACAACAGGGGTTGGAGAACTAAACTACTAAACAGCTAGGGTTGTAGAAATAAACCACTACACACCATACGATGGATAACTAAACTAATAGACAACAGGGGTAGGAGAACTAAACTACTAAACAACTATGATTGCAGAACTAAATAAATACACACCAGAACATGGAGAACTAAACTACTAGACAACAATGGTTAGAGAACTAAACTACTAAGCAGCTAGGGTTGTAGAACTAAACCACTACACACAATACAATATGGATAACTAAACCAATAGACAACAGGAGTTGGAGAACTAAACTACTAAACAGCTATGATTGCAGAACTAAACAAATACTCAGTAGATCATGGAGAACTAAACTACTAGACAACAGGGGTTGGAGAACTAAACTACTAAATAGCTTGAGTTGGAGAACTAAACTACTACACACCAGGGTATGGAGACTTAAAGCACTAGACAGCAAGGTGTCACTAGACAAGATTCCACTCTTGGGATCCACAGAGCTGGCGGAACAAACCTCTGTATCTAATACCTCCTTCAGTGCTTCTACCTCCTCCATCTCCTTTATGGCCCCCATCTGTGCCCTCAATCCCTGCCTTAATGAATCTGATGTTACAACACTGAAGAGGGAATCCCCCCATCTCTGTACTGTGCAGCCACGGCTCACTGCATTCAGGCAGTGTTTAAATTAATATGCCTTTGAGATTGCAGTCATACAGATCAACAGTTGTGGACAGCTATACATTCCGAGGTTGAGCAATCGCTGCCTACACTCAACCTGGAGCCAGGGACGGTTGTGTGTGATAACGGTGCAAACCTGGTTTTGGCCCTACGCCAGACCAACCTTACACACATGCCTTGCATGGCTTGAATCCTCAACCTGATGGTACAGCAATTCTTCCTACACCACTGTCTTAGCGTGGATGCGCTGCTGTAGAAAACAATGTCTTTGTGTGATCACTTTCACCATTCCACTTAAGTTGGTATAGAGATCTTTCGGACTAGCAGTTATCCGATTGATATGCGAAGTGGCCACACCGTGGAATTCAACTCTGCACATGTTGCAGCAGTTGTGGCAGTAGCGCCTAGACCTGGTGCAGTATGACATTTTACATAGCCTGGCACATAGCAGTATGGACGTGGTGCAATTCACACTTGCATAGAGGACACAGATGAAGGACCTCGGCACCCTTTTGCATGTTTTCGAAATACCTGCTAACATGGTTAGCGGTGACAAAGTCATCATCAGCATCACTATTACAGTAGTCTAAATGCTGGACCACGCTTTAAACAGTCTGGGTGAGGAGATAGTGGTGGTCCCGGGGGAAGATGAGGAAGCATAGCAGGATGCCTTTAGGGTTAACAATATCTCAAAGTTTAGGTCTGTTGTCTCACAGGCGTTTGCCTTTGGAGGAACAAATGGAGAAGGACTATGCAAAGGATGAGAAGGAAGAGTTGATGGACGTTCACCAGTTAGGAGATGAAGAGGACAATAATTCCCTCTCTGTTGTCCATGGTTGCCACAAGGGGATGGAGGAAAAAAGCTTGAATGTTATCCCGCCACCAACACACTGTGGAGTTGGACCTCATGAAAGAGACCAACTCATGTATGCCTTCTTGCAGCACTATCTGCAACATGATTATTACCCGTATAGTTATGATTCGAAATAGTGCAGACTTTTGTGTGCCAGTGTGTTCTATATATTTTGCTAGTTGCCTCCCCCCCCCTGAAAAAGAGACATGCCCATTCTTCAGTATCAAAATATGCTTGAAGACATTCTTGACAGTGATTTTCCCCAAGACCGCAGTGACTCACACACTTTGCATCACAGTGATAGGCAGGGCCCGTTTTAGGCAAAGTGGGGCCCTAGGCAAAAGTTTAAAATCGGGCCCAAAATGTTAACATATTGCACATCACACAGAAGCATTTCGATTGTATTTACATGCGCTGAGTTCAGGATGCTAAGTGAGTGTGATCCACAATTTTGAAGTTGTTCAACACTTGTTTCCCGGCCTCTTTCCACCATCTGAGAAAGAATGATGGGGACAAAACAATCACTAATGGATCCATCTGTCCCCATACAGTATCATGTTATCAGCAGCACGTCTACATTTTATACCCATAGTCCTTCATATAACATAATGTGCCCCATAGTCCTCCATATAGTATAATATTCTCCTCAGTCCTCCATATAGTATAATACACTCCCCATAGTCCTCCATATAGTATTATACACTCTTCATAGTCCTCCATATAGTATAATACACTCCTCATAGCCCTCCATGTATTAAAATACACTCAGTCCTCCATATGGTATAATACACTACTCAGTCCTCCATATAATATATATAATATACATGAATAGTTTTTTCTATTGTCATAATCAGGCCTTTTTATTAATTCATGATTTCGTTCCATGCACATAATGTGTGGTTATTTACCTATTTAAAATTGGTCTGTTAGCTATCTATTCATTCTTTGACCACCATCATATGGGGTTTTTGTTTTGGGAGAGTCATCATATCATTATTGCATGATTTTGACATGATTGCATTTTCTTGCCTTTTAAATGTTTTTAATGTTTTGCTGTGCTGTATGTGTCTTGAACCAATAAAAATTTGCCTTTTTCATACATATATTGTGGAGTTCCCAAATCAAGATTTACTGCTTTCCCCTTTTTTCTCGATATAGTATAATGCAGCCCACATATAGTATAACTAGCTATGAACCCGTTCTATGCCAGGGTGGCAGGCATTTTTATTGGTATGTGCTGCACCCCTCATCCCTATCCTGGTATGTATAGTACCCTCACCCCCCAATCCTGGTATGCATGGTACCCCCTTATCCATATACTGGTATTCATGGTTCCTTCACCCCACAATCCTGGTATGCATGGCACCCCCCTCATCCCTATCATGGCATACATGGCACCCCCCTCATCCCTATCGTGGTATGCATGGTACCCCCTCATCCCTATTGTGGTATGCATGGTGCCCTCACCCCCCAATCCTGGTATGCATGGTCCTCTCACCCCCCAATCCTGGTATGCATGGTCCCCTCACCCCCCTATCCTGGTATGCATGGTCCCCTCACCCCCCTATCCTGGTATGCATGGTCCTCTCACCTCCAATCCTGGTATGCATGGTGCCCTCACCCACCTATCCTGGAATGCATGGTCCCCTCACCCCCCTATTCTGGAATGCATGGTCCCTTCACCCTCCTATCCTGGTATGCATGGTCCCATCACCCCCCAATCCTGGTACGCATGGTCCTATCACCCCCCAATCCTGGTACGCATGTTCCTCTCACCCCGCAATCCTAGTATGCATGGTCCTCTCACTCCCCTATCTTGGTATGCATGACCCTCTCACCCCCCTATCCTGGTATGCATGGTCCCCTCACCCCCCCTATCCTGGTATGCATGGTCCCCTCACCCCCCTATCCTGGTATGCATGGTCCACTCACCCCCCAAATCCTGGTATGCATGGTCCCCTCACCCCCCAATCCTGGTATGCATGGTCCCCTCACACCCCAATCCTGGTATGCATGGTCCTGCCACCCCCCAATCCTGCTATGCATGGTCCTCTCACCCCCCAATCCTGATATGCATGGTCCTCTCACCCCCCAATCCTGGTATGAATGGTCCTCTCACCCCCCAATCCTGGTATGCATGGTCCCCTCACCCCCCAATCCTGCTATGCATGGTCCTCTCACCCCCTATCCTGGTATGCATGGCTCTCTCACCCCCCAATCCTGGTATGCATGGTCCCCTCTCCCCCCAATCCTGGTATGCATGGTCCCCTCTCCCCCCAATCCTGGTTTGCATGGTCCTCTCACCCCCCAATCTTGGTATGCATTGTCCTCTCATCCCCCAATCCTGGTATGCATGGTCCTCTCACCCCCCAATCCTGGTATGCATGGTCTTCTCACCCCCAATCCTGGTATTGCTGGTCCCCGTGTCCAGCGCTGTCCTGCTCTGGTCGTGTTGTGGTGCTGGACTCAGCGCCTGCGCAGTCCTCGCTTTCTGCCGCCATGTTCTTGAAGACACACTGCAGCGTGTCTTCAAGAAAATGGCGGTGGTAAGCGCCGACTGCGCAGGCGCCGATTCATGTCTGCAGTGGGCGTGTTGTGGTGCCAGACTCAGCGCCTGCGCAGTCCTCGCTTTCTGCCGCCATTTTCTTCAGGACACACTGCAGTGTGTCTTCTACAAAATGGCAGTGGTAAGTGCGGACTGTGCATGCCCCAATTCCGGTGCCATAACCCGCCGTCTCCTGAAGTCACATGAAGGCGCAAGACCCCACGGCAACAGCAACACCATCTCGGTAAGGTGTTGCAGAGATCGCGGTATGTGTTCAGTGCTTATGCATGCCATGATCTCTTGGGAGTCTGCGTCACTCTGTGGGGGGATGCATCACTCTGTCTGGAGCAAGACTGCGCAGGCGCGTCATGCTTGCACAGTCTATAGAGGCTTCAGACAGAGTGACGCTTAGCCCGTTATATTATAGATGCAGCCACCCCATAGAGCATAATGCAACCATCCCACAGAGCATAATGCAGCCCCGCCATACAATGTAATGTAACCCCCATGGAATATAATGCAGCCCCCCTCTTATAGTATAATGCAGCCACCCCTTAGATCATAATGCAGCCATCCCACAGAATATAATGTAACCCTCATAGAATATAATGCTATAGTATAATATAGCCCCTCCATAGAATACAAAGTAGCCCTCCTCATATAGTATAATGCAGCCCCAATAGAATATAATGTAGCCCCTCATAAAGTATAATGAAGACCCCATACAATAAAATGCAGTCCCCATTGAATACAATGTAGCCTCCTCATATAGTATAATGTAGCCCCCTCATAGAGTATGATGCGATCACCCCCCATAGAATATAATGTAGCCCCAAATAGAATATTATACAGCCCACCTCCCCATAGAATATAATGTAGCTTCCCATATTATATAACACAGCCTCCCCCATAGAATATAATGTATAACGTACCCCCCATGGTATATAACACAGCCACTTAGTATATAGCACAGCCACAAAGTACATAAACAGCTGCATAGTATATAGCACAGATGCATAGTATATTGCACAGCCCACATAGTATATAACACAGCCCACATAGTATATAACACAGCCCCACATGGTACATAGCACAGCCCCATGTTATACAGCACATCCCCATGGTATACAGCACAGCCCCACATGGTATATAGCACAGCCCCACATGGTATACAGCACAGCACCATGATATATAGCACAGCACCACATGGTATATAGTACAGCACTACATGGTATATAGCACAACCCCACATGGAATACAGCACAGCACCACATAATATACAGCACAGCCCCACATAGTATACAGCACAGCCCCACATGGTATACAGCACAGCCCCACATGGTATATAGCACAGCACCACATAGTATATAGCACAGCAACACATGGTATACAGCACAGCACCATGGTATATAGCACAGCACCACATGGTATACAGCACAGCACCATGGTATACAGCACAGCTCCACATAGCATATAGCACAGCCCCACATGGTATATAGCAGAGCACCACATGGTATATAGCACAGCTCCACATGGTATACAGCACAACTCCACATGGAATACAGCACAGCACCACATGGTATATAGCACAGCCCCACATGGTATACAGCACAGCACCATGGTATACAACACAGCACCACATGTTATACAGAACAGCCCCACATAGTATACAGCACAGCCCCACATGGTATACAGCTCAGCCCCACATAGTATATAGCACAGCACCACATAGTATATAGCACAGCACCACATGGTATACAGCACAGCACCAAATGGTACATAGCACAGCCCCACATGGTATAGAGCCCAGCCCCACATGGTATACAGACCAAAACTTTGGACACACATTCTAATTCAAAGAGTTTTCTTTATTTTCATGACTATGAAAATTGTAGATTCACTGTGAAGGCATCAAAACTATGAATTAACACATGTGGAATTGTATAATTAGCAAAAAAGAAACAACTGAAACAACTCCAGTCTCCTGTAGATAGATCCTGTTATCAAATTCAAAGTAATTGTGGGTGAGGATGAATTTTATAAGTTTCACCACTGGCACAGCTATGGGAAGTAAAATGGCTCCACAGTATGCAAATCTTTTCATGGCAAAGCTTGAAAGCGACTTTTTGTCCTCATGCCCCATCAGGCCCCTGGCCTACTACCGCTTCATTGATGATATTTTAATCATCTGGACGGAGTCTGAGCAACAGCTAAAGACGTCCCACGAACAGTTTAATCAATTTCATCCCACCATCAATTTAACACTCAACTACTCCAGTACTGAGATTAATTTTTTGGACACCATCATTAAGCTAAAAAACAATGAAATAGAGACATTCCTGTATCAGAAGCCAATCGACCGTCCAACATACCATAAATGGGACAGTTTCCATCCAAAACACATAAAGAACTCTATTATCTATAGCCAAGCCATCAGATACAATCGTATATGTTCCAACCCCATGGATAGAGACAAACACCTTGGTCGCCTCAAAACGACCTTTTTGAATCAGGGTTACCATCCAAGAACAATTGAAAACCAAATTACAAGAGCCACCAGATTGTCAAGGAATCACCTGCTAAATTACAAAGCTAAAGAAGAATATAACCGAGTGCCTCTAGTAGTCACCTACAACCCAAATCTGGAGGTGCTAAGGGGAGCTGCACGGAAATTACAACCTTTACTACAAAAAGATGCCCGATTAAAATCCATTTTTCCAGACCCCCCACTGCTGTGTTTTAGGCAGCCCCCAAATTTAAGAAGCATCATTGTCAGAAGCTCCCTGTCCTCTCCAACAGCTGCAGGAACCTTTCCTTGCAACCAGAAAAAATGTAAAACCTGTCCATCTATAATGACCACGGACAAGATAAAGATCCCCAACTCACATCAGGACTACAAGATCCCAGGTACTTTCACCTGCATTACATCTAATGTGGTGTACTTAATTATTTGTACTAAATGTTCAACTCGGGGTCTGTATGTGGGGGAGACAGGGCAAAAGCTTAGAACAAGGATGAAAGCTCATCGTCACACAATAAGAGAAAAAAGAATGGATCTACCTGTGGCAAAATATTTCTGTGTCCCTGATCACAGCAGCGTGGATATGAAATTACTGGTATTGAAAGGTAACTTCAATTCTCAGAGAGAGAGACGAGTTTGGGAGTACAAATTTATGGCGAACTTTGACACTCTCAGTGCTGGAATGAATGTGTCGCATGGATTTATGTCTTTTTACATCAATTAAGGAATTTCCTTTTAAAACCGTGTGGGGGCATCACAACACAGAACTAGACCCCAATCAGAGGACCATAAAACATCCAGACTCCTTATCTATGAACTGGTCCAATGTTTATATTTATGTTTCTCCCTCTCCCATATTGATAGTTCTGCTTCACGTCACTTGTCTTATCTATTGCATTTTTTCTAGGCTGTATTGTGCATAAATATGTGACTTCAGATTTTGTATTAGTCTAGCCTGATGAAGAGACCTGAGTAGTCTCGAAAGCTTGCAATGTGTTACCATCTTTTCAGTTAGCCATTAAAAGGTATCAACTACTGAGGACTCTCAATCCTGAATATTTTTCTATCTACTGGCTAACACGGTACAAAGATATACATCTTTCCTGTATGTTCTAACAATGTATGCAGAAATAGTATATTAGGGACGACTATCTCGGACGTGGTTTGTGGAACCACTGTGCCATGGCCTGTGGAGAGCCTGGAGGGGCATGACTGAGCGAGCACCAGACTGTTCACTGATTGTGAGAGGTTTGGCTCCCGATGCATGCCAAGTGCCACTCCAAGACAGACCAGTCCAGTAGCTGGACCCAGTAGAACAGATTGGATGGTACAGCAGGCAGAGTTTGTATCAGAGAGCAGCAGGCAGAGCTCATAGCAGAGTGCAGCAGATAGAATTTGTAGCAGAGTGCAGCAGACAGGATCTGCACCAGAATGCAGCAGGCAGGATCTGCACCACAGTGCAGCAGGAATGATCTGCACCAGAGTGCATCAAGCAGGATCTGCACCAGAGTGCAGCAGGCAGGATCTTCACCAGAGTACAGCAGGGACTGGTATGCAACCTCACTGCAGAACAGAAAGGTTGCTCAGGCACCTCCCCAGTGGTTAGGAAGCAATATATACATAATGCCTCTAAGCCATTGGCTGGGGAGGAAATAGCAAGTGCACATGCTGGGCCTTTAAGAGGATGGGAGCGTGCGCGCGTGTGCCCTTAGGACATGGCTGGAAGCCCACGTGGAATCTCTGATGGGAGCATGCAGAGAATGGGAAAGGGGAGAACCGACCGCAGCTTGAGTGAGTGAAGTGACATGCTGGAGACCCTGCCAGTCAGAGCAGGGATCCAGCATGGTGCTAACACCGACACATCGTCCACTACACCCAATTTAGCAAATAGACACCCAAACAGGAAAGTTCACATTTCCAAAAATTAGTAACAGACACCAACAAAGTGGCATCAATTTAACCACAGTAGAAATAGTATAATAGGGCCCGACAGGTCTTCCACTACACCCAACTCAGCAGATGGACAGTTGGACATCTAACCAGGAGTGGTTACATTTCAAACAATTACTGGAAAACACCACCTTACTGTCATCAATTTCACCAGAGTAAAAATAGTATAATGGGGAGCAACATCTCTTCCACTACAGCCAACCCAGCAGATGTACACCCAACCACGAGTGCACATATTTCCAAAAATTAGTTGAAGACACCAACAAAGTGGTATCAATTTCAAGAGAGTAGAAATAGTAAAATAGGGACTGACGAATCTTCCATTACAGCTAATGCAGCAAATGGTCACCCAACCAAGAGTGTACACATTTCAAAAAATTAGTGGCAGACACCAATAAAGTGGCATCAATTTCACCACCTACCCCATTTAGTCCTTGAACATCGACCCTAATCCCCCTTCCACCACAACCTCGCTTTTTCCCAGTCAAGTTGTTCACACAGTGTGCTATGAGCACAGTTTGGCCGGGGTCAGACTAGCGTATGACATCCGATGTGAGAGCATCAGATGCGATATGCTAATGACCCTTGGCTCCTGCTCTGCTGCGCGCGGGAGCTGAGTGTCATGCATCTGTGTTCCGAGCCTCTCGCACAGAGAGGATCGGAGCACAGCTGCGGAGAAGGCAGAGAAATGAAGTTCTCCATCTACTCCATTGCCGGGGTCAGCGTATATCGCTTATATGGGTGCGAGTGAGCTGAGACTCGGCCGAGTGTCAGTGACAATCACAGCATGCTGTGATTTCACTCGCACGTTGAAAACGGCCAAGAAAAAAACTCTGATGTGAGCTGCCCCATAGATGAATACTGGTCCGAGTGCTATGCGATGTTTTATCGCATAGCACTTGCCCGCATTCATCGCTAGTGTGACCCCGGCCTGTTAGCAACTAAAAATTAAATTTTTTACTCTGCACCACCTCTGCACAGCTGAATTCCAGTGGCAATAAATGAGAAGGTGAAATATGGGGTGCTGAATCGAATTAATTACAGAAAAAAAAAAATTATGTGTGGATGAGGTCTGTATGACAAAGAAGATGTGCTTCAAACAATTTAGAACTGAGATCTCCCCTACTGTATGACTTTAGTAGCAGAAGAATTTTTGGGGGGGCCTGTCGATAAGGCCTGTATAAAATTGAGTGGATGCTCTAAACAATTTTAAAGTGACATGTCCCCTATTGTATGACATTAGTAACAGAAGAATTTTGGGGGCTGAGAAAGGGAATGTACAACAGGATCAATAACAGGGTGGCTATGGGAAGTACAAGATCCAGGATCCAGTCTACAATTATTATTCATCTATCCAACACCATTTACCAGAGAGCGTTTGTTGCTCGTCAGAAGATAAGTGTAAAAGATTGGTGTCTCAAGCTAGGCATAAAAGATGCTTGTGAGAAATTGGATGCCAAAGATGCACATAATCTAGAAGATAGCCTCTAAACAATTTAAAAGTGACATGTCCTCTACTGTATGAGGTTAGCAACAGAAGAATTTTTTGGGGGCCTGTAGATAAGGCCTGTATAAGATTGAGTAGATGCTCCAAACCATTTAAAACTGACATGTCCCATACTGTATGATGTTAGTAACAGAAGAAATTTTTTGGGCCTGTCGATAAGGCCTGTATAAGATGAAGTGGATGCTCCAAACAATTTATATAGAGAGGGACATGTGATTTCAGCAGCCAATGACACAAGCCGCTGTGTCAGGACATTGTCCTGATTGGCTAGCCGCAATGTGCACACAGAAAGTTAAGGGAAAAAAATTATTCCTGTGTTGTGCTTACAAGAAAGCCGTGCCTCTGGGCTCTGAAAATCCCCTCCCGTCATCAAACACGTGCCAACCTCTCATGATACACCACCATTGTCGTTGCTAAAATGCTGAAAATATTTTTGTGGCAACGCAAATATTTTCCCGCATTTACCGAATGTTACCGATTTTTACCAAAAATTTTGCTCGGGTTTCCGATCACGAAACTGAATGTGCCATATTCGTGACGAATTGATGGTTGGCGATCGTTTTCCGAACAAATTTGCTCATCTTTAACCATGATGTTGTCCTAGTCTATACAATTAAGCTCTTCACTTAATTTGTTGAAATCGGCTTTCTTAAAGTTCCAGGTTTCGGCATTTCACCTTTTGAATGTTTGATGGAAAGTTACATTGAAACTTAACATGTTATGGTCACTGCTTCCCAAATCCTCCCTGACCTGTAGATCTGAAATTGTATCTGGTCTATTTCACAGGACCAGATATGACAGATTACCTCCCCTGGTTGGTTCATCAACCAGTTGAGAGAGGTAATTGTCCTGAATTGTGGTAAGAAATTGCAGCTTTTAGCAGAACCAGAAGATTCTAAGTCCCATTGAATGTCTGGATAGTTAAAAACCCCATAATAAGAACCCTAATACTATTTGCTGCCATTTTAATTTGTTGCAACACTTCATCCTCTACCTGTTCAGCTATATTAGGAGGCTTGTAGCAAACTCCAATTAGCAACATTCCATTATTGCCATCCCCATGTATATTTACCCATAGTGACTCTACATTTCTGTAACTCCCCCAATGTCTTCATTGAGGACAGGTTTTAATGTGGATTTTACAAAGATGCACAGCCTCCATCTATTTTATCTTTCCTGTTCTTTCTAAATGTAGTGTTACTCTCTACGTTTTGCTACTCAGTTATAGCTCTTATTAAGCCAGGCTTCCTTAATGCCCACCACATCGTATTCTGTGACTGTCATAAGGGTGTCCAGTTCATCCATTTTGCATTTGCCAGCATACATTTAATATTATTAGCACATTTGTTACTCCTACTCAGCTCTCTGCTTTCATTGCATACCCCAGCCCCCATAAATTTTCATTTACCCCTACTGCCTCAATTCCTGCCTCAATCCCTCTGTCTACTCTATCTGTCCCTTTATTAGAAACAACTAACCTCCCTCCCCCAGATTCTAGTTTAAAAGCTCCTCCATCAGTCTTACCATTTTTCCCCAAGCATATGACTATAGCCTGTAAGTGAGCTTTACTTCTATGTATGTAATATATATACAGTTGTGGCCAAAAATATTGACACGCAATTCTGGTAACCATCAATGAGTTTCTTACAATGCTCTGCTGGAATTTTAGACCATTCTTCTTTGGCAAACTGCTCCAGGTCCCTGATATTTGAAGGGTGCCTTCTCCAAACTGCCATTTTTAGATCTCTCCACAGGTGTTCTATGGGATTCAGGTCTGGACTCATTGCTGGCCACCTTAGAAGTCTCCAGTGCTTTCTCTCAAACCATTTTCTAGCGCTTTTTGAAGTGTGGTTTGGGACATTGTCCTGCTGGAAGACCCATGACCTCTGAGGGAGACCCATCTTTCTCACACTGGGCCCTACATTATGCTGCAAAATTTGCTGGTAGTCTTCTGACTTCATGATGCCATGCACACGGTCAAGCAGTCCAGTGCCAGAGGCAGCAAAGCAACCCCAAAAAATCAGGGAATCCCAGCCATGTTTGACTGTAGGGACCGTGTTCTTTTTTTTGAATGCCTCTTTTTTTCTCCTGTAAACTCTATGCTGATGCCTTTGCCCAAAAAGCTCTACTTTTGTCTCATCTAACCAGAGAACAATCTTCCAAAACGTTTTAGGCTTTTTCAGGTAAGTTTTGGCAAACTCCAGCCTGGCTTTTTTATGTCTCGGGGTAAGAAATGGGGTCTTCGTGGGTCTCCTACCATGCTGTCCCTTTTCATTCAGACGCCGACGGATAGTACGGGTTGACACTGTTGTACCCTCGGACTGCAGGGCAGCTTGAACTTGTTTGGATGTTAGTTGAGGTTCTGTATCCAACATCCGCACAATCTTGCCTTGAAATCTCTTGTCAATTTTTCTTTTCTGTCCATATCTAAGGAGGTTAGCCACAGTGCCATGGGCTTTAAACGTCTTGATGACACTGCGCACGGTAGACACAGGAACATTCAGGTCTTTGGAGATGGACTTGTAGCCTTGAGATTGCTCATGCTTCCTCACAATTTGGTTTCTCAAGTCCTCAGACAGTTCTTTGGTCTTCTTTCTTTTCTCCATGCTCAATGTGGTACACACAAGGACACAGGACAGAGGTTGAGTCAACTTTAATCCATGTCAACTGGCTGCAAGTGTGATTTAGTTATTGCCAACACCTGTTAGGTGCCACAGGTAAGTTACAGGTGCTGTTAATTACACAAATTAGAGAAGCATCACATGATTTTTCGAACAGTGCCAATACTTTTGTCCACCCTATTTTTTATGTTTGGCGTGAAATTATATCCAATTTGGCTTTAGGACAATTCTTTTTGTGTTTTTTCATTTAAGACAAATTAAATGAAGATAATAATAACAAAGAATTTGCAATCATCTTCAGGAAGAAACTGAGTATTATCTGGCCACAATTGTGTGTATATATATATATATAATAAAATTGAAGGGGAAACACAACAAGAAACAATATAAAAAATAACATAGTACAATGAAAAACATTATCTAGGAAAACTGACCAAAAATCATGATTGAATATCAAAAGAATCCCTTCCGATAAGTCTTTGGGAAGTGCCAAAAAATTTAATAGACAACAAATAGTCCAAAGATAAAGTGCATAAAGAGTATACGGGATAGGGATAAAAATGAATAAATAAATACCAATAGTCAGTAATTTGTGGCTCCAATGTACGTTTCACCCAATGGCTTTCTCCTTTTCAATAACATGTCTAAAGATGTTGTGATTTTTATAATTATACATATATATGTAATTGTTTATTATATATATATATAGTATATATTTTCATTCTCATTTTAAAACAAATGAGTGTAAGTACTTTTGTCTGTTATTTTACTTAGTTGTCTATTCGGAAAGTGAACAATCAGAAAGCACTTGTCCTCTTGGATTCTTCCCTTGTGGTAATCTCACAAAGTGCCTTCCTCAATTTATGCATTGCAATGGAGTGGATGAGTGTGGAAACCAAGCAGATGAAGATAATTGTGGTAGGTCAGAGTTGTTTATTCTCATGCATTTTACTTGTATGTGACATATTTGTCTGCTTGCCTGTGTTCCTTTGCTTTCTTTTGTATCTTGTTTGCAGCTTGTTGAAACCGATGGACTTGTATTGTTACTAATATGGTTACAAGAACCACAAGAATGTTGGAGTCAGAGCTGTACAGGCAGATTATGCTGCATGTGGTCCATGATACAATGTCTTTGTAAACAAGGTTAAAAGAATACTTTATGCAATACTGATATCATTAATTATGCCTACTGCTCGATCTCACAGTGACATAGAAATGTAGGGAATGCCAAACCCAACACTTTAGATTCTGTGCTATGATTAAAAATATACCAAAACTGGTCTTTTACATAGTTACCAGCTCCAATAAAAATAGAAAGGTGTGCTTCATAGTGTTTTGCATATTTAGTTAAGACATTGTAACAGTTTTTTCATTTTTTCAGAAGTGTTCTTTTATTTAACTGCATTGATAAAATAAGAGATATTGGTTAAAGTTTTCATTACAGAAATTTGTACTTTTACAATTTTTACATTTTGACATTACAAGCTTCATCATACCTGTCTTTCAAAAATGTTATATAATCAACATAATTAATTATATTAATTAATTTATTATTAGTAACAGGTGCATCAAAAATTTAATTTATTTCAGTTCTTCAATATAAAAAGTGAAACTCATATATTAGATAGAGTCATTACAAACACAAACAGAGTGATCTATTTCAAGTGTTTATTTCTGTTAATGTTGATGATTATGGCTTACAGCCAATGAAAATCCAAAAGTCATTATCTCAGTAAATTAAAATAATTAACAAAAACACCTGCAAAGGCTTCCTAAGCATTTAAAAAGGTCCCGTAGTCTGTTTCAGTAGCTTCAACAATCAAGAGAAAGACTACTGACTTGACAAATGTCCAGAAGGCAGTCATTGACAAGGAGGGTAAGCCACAAAGGGTCATTGCTAAAGAAGCTGGCTGTTCACAGAGTGCTGTATCCAAGCATATTAATGGAAAGTTGAGTGGAAGGAAAAAGTGTGGTAGAAAAAGATTCACAAACAAACAGGATAACCACAGCCTTGAAAGGATTTTTAAGAAATGCCATTCAAAAATTTGGGGGAGATTCACAAAGAGCTTCAAGAAGCGCCATACATAGACATATCCAGGACATGAGCTACAAGTGTCGCATTCCTTGTGTCAAGCAACTCATGACCAATAGACAACGCCAGAAGCGTCTTACCTGGGCGATGGAGAAAAAGAACTAGTGGTCCAAGGTGTTGTTTTCAGATGAAAGTAAATTTTGCATTTCATTCGGAAATAAAGGTCCCAGAGTCTGGAGGAAGAGTGGAGAGGCGCACAATCCAAATTGCCTGAGGTCTAGTGTGAAGTTTCCACAATCAGTGATGGTTTGGGGAGCCATGTAATCTGCTGGTATAGGTCCACTGTGTTTTATCAAGAACAAAGTCAGTGCAGCCATCTACCAGGAAATTTTAGAGCACTTCATGCTTCCCTCTGCCGACAAGCTTTTTGGAGATGGAAGTTTCAGTCTACAGCAGGACTTGGCACTTGTCCACACTGCCAAAAGTACCAATACCTGGTTTAAAAACAACAGTATCACTGTGCATGATTGGCCAGCAAACTCACCTAACCTTAACCCCATAGAGAATCTATGTGGTATTGTCAAGAGGAAGATGAGAGACACCAGACCCAACAATGCAGATGAGCTGAAGGCTGCTATCAAAGCAACACCTCAGCAGTGCCACAGGCTGATTGTCTCCATGACATGCCGCATTGATGCAGTAATTGATGCAAAAGGAGTCCCAACCAAGTATTGAGTGCATTTACTGAACATACATTTCAGTAGACCAACATTTTGAATTTTAAAATCATTTTTCAAGCTGATGTTATAAAGTATTCTAATTTACTGAGGTAATGACTTTGGGGTTTTCTTTGGCTGTAAGCCATAATCATCAAGATTAACAGAAATAAACGCTTGAAATAGATCACACTGTTTGTAATGACTTTATATAATATATGAGTTTCACTTTTGTATTTAAGAACTTAAATAAATTAACTTTTTGATCATATTCTAATTTTGTGAGAAGCACCTGCATATTAGAATTAATAATATACTGATTTTGTCCATTTCCCTAGTACACCTTCAAATTTAAACTTTCTCTACTAAGGGGGAATATACTGTGTATATTAAACACTTAGAATTAAATAAAGTTAAAGGCTTTTTTAGGCTTTGAATATTCTCAAATTTAAGTCAATTTTAAGCAACAAGTCACTGATTAGTTTTATTCATGCTTTTTTTAGTTTCACGTTGCAAAATTAGGAAATGGTTACTGTTATCAATTAAGGACTACCTGTAGACCTGTAGACCTTTTTTTCCTTTTTTTATAATTCTCTGCAGGGCCTCATAACTAAAGATAAATCAAAATTCTAATGCAATTATTTTTTTTTAAGTGCAAATTTAGTACCAAGACAAAACTCATACTATCAGCCATGAAAAGATCAGTCCTGTGTGCAAAAAAATCATTTGCTGTTTACAGGTTTAGAAACAGCTGCAAGATATGAAATGTGGTGACATTAGTAGCTTTCAAGTGCCAGGTAAAATGATATGATAATGACATCAATCCAGTATATTCTATCCCTCCTCTTATCATTCATTGCCAGCTTTTCTTAGTTTCCGGCTTCAAAACAAAATGTGTCTGGGTCACAAACAGACAGTCGCAGTGCTAAAATAGGGAGAAAATCAACCTGTTATTTGGTTTAAGGAAAGAAAATATATTGAAGCAAAAAGTAAACCAAATTATTTCTTTCACCACTGACCTCTCACTGGATCTGGAAAATCAAAATTGGCTAGCCTTTACAGGTTTTCTTATCCAGGTTTTAATACTGTAGACCAGGGGTGGGGAACCTCAGGCCCCTGGGCCATTTACGGCCCTCGATGACATTTTATCAGGCCCCCAGGCAGATTCTCAGGGACAGCAGTGCTTGGGCATGGAGTTGTATTTTAATTGCCACCAGCTCATTAATTTCTTCTTGCTCTGTTAGCACGCACACGCAGTGTTCACTACTGAACATTGAAGGGCATGCAATGAAAGATTATGTCCTGACACCAGTGCCAGAGTCAGGATGTACTTTGTGTGCGGAGTTTGTACGGCACATGAAGGATGGCGCACTCCTGTTTTGCACCAAAATGTGCAACTTTTTTCATTGTCACGCTTTTCATGTCATTTATTAAAAAAAGTGTGCGAGAATCAGCTAATGGTGTGTGACTTCACACAATATAGCATACTATGTATTATGCCAGGAAACTGTCCTGATTTATGATAAGCTCAGAAGCCTGGAAACATTGAAGAAACTCCTGTGATAAAACAGGCAGGGAAATGTCTTACCTCAGAAGGCAGCAGGTGATAGCCCCTGCTGTTTCTTCTGTATGCTCACTTATCATAAGGGACATATGCTTCCCCACCTGGCCAGGAGCTGTGGTTTGCACGGACCATAAACTGGACCTGCTCTGCACGGTCCAAAACAGTAAATACCAGGATTTATCAGGGGCAGATTATAAGATTATCTTAGTAGCAGAAACATTTTTTTTACATATCTAATTGAGGATCTAATTGATATTCCAAGATCTGTTGATAAAATGTACTTTGTGGGACAACCCTTTGAAGTGCTTTACACAAACTGATTTCAGGCTGTTAAACAAACACAGATCAAGTACTGGCCTCTTTACATAGGCTGATGAAGAATTATAGGGACAAAAAATGTCCCGTTTACACTTGGCAATGTTTTGATGAGAATGAAGATTTTGTATTCTTGTATAAAAACAAATCAAATCCCTTGATGAATCAGCATCTTTCTCATTCGTTGGAAGATTGTCTACATGTTTATATCTACAAAGACTTGTCTGTGCTGCCAATATTTTTAAATGTCGATACTACAACACAAAGTACGCACATGAACTCTATGCTACACACACACACACACACACACTATATGGTATACACACAGTCACTACATTATATGCACAATGCGTGGTACACATACTGTACAGTCAATGCCACACACATTGTATATTTCACCCCCATGCTACATGCATACACCCTCTTGGCTACACGCAAACTGTAAATTACACACACTCTCCATACAAAATGTTACACACACAAACTAAGTTATGCACACACTCCAAACTGCTCACATACACACACTGTATGTTATGCACATACACATTCCATGCTACACACACTGTATGTATAAACACACACACTCAATGCTACAAGCACACATTATTAATTATATACACATATACTCCATGCTACACTCACACAAGCTATGCTACATTCACACACACACACAGAGACACACACACCACAAAGCACATTCATAGATACAGTGTAGAGGACTTACGTACCAGACATACTGGGTTCTCTCCTCCCCTTCAATACTTCCAAACTTCCACAGAGTGAAGGACCTTTGATGATCATGATGTCACCAAAGATCCTTCTTCATTTCTAACCTCAGAAACTGAATTGATAGTCCAGGGTTGGCATTGTTAATACAGTTTCTGCTTTGTAAAGGCAGGTGGCCAGACATACTGTTACACTGAGCCTGTAGATTTGTACATCTTAGTGGGGGTTCTTTTGAGAATGAGGGCCCTGTGCGAGTGCTCAATTTGCTTTCTCCCTAATTCCAATCCTGCCTACAAACTTTATGTATTTATCAACACACGTGACTGGGAACAGTAGGTTGACTTCAGCTGATGTCAGTATAATCATTCCAAATGATTACCATATGTTATGTACACATTATAAACACAAGGAAGGAATGTATTAAAACTGGTGCTTCATATGTCAGTCTTGAACAAAAATTGGTTTAACATGTGCCATATTTACTAAAAAACATATGCCTTCCATTAAATTTGGTACATCTTCTGGGCTATACGTGACCCAGAACACAAAATCATTATATGCCATATAAGCATGACAGCAATGCAAAGATGCGACGAGGATCTGACGGGTGCTGGTGAGGATTGACGGGGTCAGACAGTTTTGAGTATAAAGATTTGTTTTTTATGTTTGAAAATTTTGATTGCCTTTACTGCTTTAGAAAAATGGCAGCAAGCGGCTCCATTTAGTTGCAAAATTTTATATGTGGATTTTCAGCCCCCTGGGTCTAGAACTGCAGGGAAGAATTGTGTTTATGTACTTCCATGTGTCCAGTGAATTTCCAGTGATTATACAGTGATACCATTATTTATTCTGTTGGTCTTTGAAATAAGTAAAACAATATTTCAGATATTCATGTTCTGTATTTATATTTTCTATCAAATCTAGAATCTAACCATCAGAGTCAATAAATTTCCTTACCTTACTTTTTTCAGGCATATTTTAATTAAAAGTGAATGATCATTTCTAAACAATGAACTGCATAATGTTTTGATAATGTCATATAATGCAGTTATCTGACCGTTTACTGGACTACAGCTACAGATCAGAAGAAAAACAAATATATTTGTTAGTCACTGTCGCCACTCTTATGCCACGCTGGCTCCCTTTGTTCTAATCTGTGCCTTGTTACTAGGTTAAAGTTGTTGCTCACTACTCAGACAGTCCCATCTCAATCACTATGTTTCCCCCCCTGTAAAGCCAGCCCTAATTGACCACATGGATTGAGTGATATAATAACGGTATTGGAGAAGCAGGAAGCTCATCTGCATATTTCCGGTGCATTCTGGGAAGAGGAGAAGAGTCGCCTTAAGCTGATCGATTGCTGGGACTTGCCGGGTCTCGCTGTTTGAGGACATTGCAAAACCAGTGATTGGAGAAGCAGGAAGCTCATCTGCATATTTCCAGGGCATTCTGGGAAGAGGAGAAGAGTCTCCTTAAGCTGATCGATCGCTGGGACTTGCCGGGTCTCGCTGTTTGAGGACATCGCAAAACCAGGGATTGGAGAAGCAGGAAGCTCATCTGCATATTTCCTGTGCATTCTGGGAAGAGGAGAAGAGTCACCTTAAGCTGATCGATTGCTGGGACTTGCCGGGTCTCGCTGTTTGAGGACATCGCAAAACCCATCATAGACTGCATCAGCAATATGGAAGAGAAGAAAACCCACATGGTCATCTGCAACACATGCTACATGTTTACGGACCTTCCGGCCCAAAAACTCAACTTTACCTGTCAGAAGTGCAAACTTGTTGCCCTCTTAGAGGAAAAGGTGCAGGGACTGGAAGAAAGAATAGCAACATTGAAGGTAAATAAAGAACATGAGGACTTCTTGGATGAAGCAGAAGCAACCATTCAGGATTTGGAAAGTGAGAAAAGCTTCAGAGCACATACAGAGGCTGAAAAGTGGAGCCATGTGATGAAAACAAGCAAACGGATCAAGTGGTCATCACCACCCACACAGCTTAGCAACCAATATGAAGCCCTCATGCTGGAGAACGAAAATGGCACAGCTCAGGATGATACGGTATCTACAAGAGAAGACACACTATCAACAAAAGTTACTATGTCAACAAAAGTGGAAATAAATGACACTCAATACACTCACGAGCAACAAGCAGTGCGTCCGGAAAGAAAAGAAGAGTGGTAGTTGTGGGCGACTCACTACTAAGAGGCACGGAGGCAACTATCTGCAGGCCGGACATAACCGCACGAGGTATGCTGCCTCCCAGGAGCAAAAATCAAGGATGTGGCCAACAGGATACCAACTATCCTCAAATCCAAGGACGACTACCCTTTCCTACTGCTACATGTAGGCACAAACAACACGGCAAGAAATGACCTGCCAACTATCTGCGAAGACTTTGAAATTCTGGGGAAGAAAATAAAGGAACGGAACGTACAGGTTGTTTTCTCATCAATCCTCCCAGTCGATGGCCATGGCATCAGAAGATGGAATAGGATACTAGAGGTGAACAACTGGCTACGACGGTGGTGCAGGCAGCAAGGATTTGGATTCTTGGACCATGGCGTGAATTACCTCTATGATGGCCTTCTCGCAAGAGATGGGTTACACCTCACAAAACCTGGGAAACACACATTCACCAGAAGACTTGCCACGCTCATCAGGAGGGCTTTAAACTAGAAGAAGAGGGGATGGGAGGAAAAACAGCAGACAAGAACATGCAGCAGAAGGACAAACTAATCAAGGATACTAGATATGGTAAAGAGGACCCAAGACAGGGTACTCAGAAGGAAGCTAAGAAAAGTGAAGCAAAACTTGTTTCCTGCATGCTGACCAATGCAAGGATTTGCCAGGGGAAATGCAAAGTGATAATGTAAACTCCCCATTAAGTATTACCTGCCTAACCCAGGAAGAAGTGCAGAACCGCCTTAGTAAGATTAAAATTGACAAATCACCAGGCCCTGATGGCATTCACCCTTGGGTATTAAGGGAGTTAAGTAATGTGATAGACAGGCCTCTATTCCTTATATTTAAAGACTCTATATAGACAGGGTCTGTTCCTTTTGATTGGCGGCAAGCAAATGTGGTACCAATATTCAAAAAGGGGTGTAAAAGGGAACCTGGAAACTATAGGCCGGTAAGCTTAACATCTGTTGTGGGTAAAATTTTTGAAGAATTTCTAAGGGATACCATTATGGAATATCTCAATGTTAATAAATGTTTAACTCCATATCAACATGGATTTATGAAGGATCGCTCCTGTCAAACTAACCTGATCAGCTTCTATGAGGATGTAAGCTCTCAAATGGACCAAGGATAATCATTGGATGTCATTTATCTCGACTTCTCTAAAGCATTTGACACTGTCCCACATAAAAGATTGGTAAGTAAGATGAGAAAGCTTGGGCTAGGGGAAAATGTGTGTAGATGGGTAGGTAGCTGGCTTAGTGATAGAAAACAAAGAGTGGTTATTAATGGTTCATACTCAGATTGGGCCAGGGTTACTAGTGGGGTACCACAGGGTTCTGTATTGGGCCCCCTACTATTTAATATATTTATTAATGATCTAGTGGATGGCTTACACAGTAAAATATCAGTATTTGCAGATGATACAAAACTATGTAAGGTTAACACAAAGGAGGACAGTTTGCAACTACAGACAGATTTGAATAAATTGGAGAATTGGGCTGAAAAATGGCAAATGAGGTTTAACACAGATAAGTGTAAGGTTATGCACATGGGAAGGAGAAACGGATGCTATAATTACTTACTAAATGGGAAACTGCTGGGGAAATCAGACATGGAAAAAGACTTAGGCATCTTAGTCAATAAGAAGCTAAATTGGAGTGCCCAGTGTCAGGCAGCTGCCACCAAAGCAAATAGGGTCATGGGATGCATTAGGAGAGGTCTGGGGACACGAGATGAAATCATAATTCTCCCTTTGTACAAATCACTCGTCAGACCACACTTGGAGCATTGTGTGCAGTTTTGGACGCTGGTGCTCAAGAAAGACATTAGTGAACTTGAAAGGGTTCAAAGGCGGGCTACTAAAATGATAAAGGGAGTTGGTTCACTACAATACCCAGAAAGGTTATCAAAATTAGGCCTATTTACTCTAGAAAAGAGAAGACTTAGGGGAGACTTAATATATATGTACAAGTATATCAGAGGGCAATACAGAGATCTCTCCAATGAACTGTTTGTACCAAGGACTGTGACAAGAACAAGGGGGCATTCTCTTCGTTTGGAGGAAAGACAATTTCTGCACCAGCATAGAAGAGGGTTCTTCATGGTAAGAGCAGTGAGGCTCTGGAATTCTCTTCCTGAGGAAGTGGTGATGGCCAACTCACTGAATGAATTTAAGAAAGGAATGGATGCTTTTCTTGTGAGTAACAGTATAGAAGGTTACGAATAACAGAATATTATAGGTAGATGGTTGACCCAGCTTAGGGGAAGGAATTTTTTTTCCTATGGAGAAAATTGGCTTCTACTCTGTGAGTTTTTTGCCTTCCCCAGGATCAACAATGCAGAACAGCTGCACTAAAAATAGGCTGAACTAGACGGACATAAGGTCTTTGTTCAGCCTTCAAAACTATGTATGTTACTATGTGATCCCCAGGAGAGCCAGTGCAGACACTGCTGGGATGACGCCAGCGCCGGAGGTGAGCATAAGTGTTAATATTTTACAAGAGAGAAGCTTAAGGATAGAGAAGAGGGGTTGTCCAAGTAGTGGACAACCCCTCCCTTTAACCTACCAAGCACCTCTGATGTCATCTCACTTGCCTCATCTCTTTCTAGTCATTGCCTAAGCCAGGCGTCTAATCGTGTCTGCAATTACTGTCTGAAATCCAGCAACCATCTACATCTTCCAAACCCACTCTTAGGGTACCGTTACACTTAGCGATGCACCAGCGATCCCGACAACGATATGGATCGCTGGTGCATCGCTATGTGGTCGCTAGTGAGCTGCCACACAGGCAGATCTCACCAGCGACATCTCTGGGGTCGGGGTCGCTACTTACCTGTCAGACGCGGCGATCCTGACGTCCTCCCGCCCGCGTCCACGCGTCGCTCGTCGGCGCCGCAGGAAGCGCCCAACGAGAAATGATCCAGGACCTTCTTGCGCGACCAGCGATAATCAGCGGGGGAGCCGGTCGGAGGTAAGTATCACATGCAGCGATATCGCTAGCAATATCGCTGCTACGTCACAAAATCGGTGACTTTACAGCGATATTGCTAGCGATATCGCAGTGTGTAACGGGGGCTTTAGTAGTCCTGGTCCTATTGCACTCTAATCTTTGATTTGTGAAATTACAAGTTAACAAACTCGTCTCAGCTGTCTAGGTACTAGATAATGAACTCTTCTCACCAATTCCTGTCTGCAATCAGAAACCAGCTTCCATTCATCTCAGCTAATGGTGCTGTTGTATTCTCATCTCTTCTATGTCAAGCAATATCTGTAGTAACTCATATCTGCCATTCTTGTGCTATGGGATCTCGCTATGTGAGAAGGGGGTTTAAGTGGTGATTATTAAAGGGGTATTTTCAAGAAATTGAAACTTTAGCACCAAAGTCTGTTTTCACCTTCCTAAATAGGTAAAGTTCAACTCCAATAGATGCCTATGATAGGATCAGCCCCTGCAGTCATGCCAGCAGGTTGATGATCCTTTTCTGCATTCAATTTGATAGATAGTGGAGGGTAGACATTTTATACAGACCACGCTGCTGTGTGGGTGTGAGGTGGCCAGGGTGGTAGTCATGGCAAGGGGCTGTTGTGTTCCCACACCCTGGCACCCCCGCAAAAAAAAACATAATGTCCCGTCTGGTGTGTGTTAAATATGCAAAGCAGAACACACGTTAGGCTCCGGGGTTCCTTCTGCTCCTGTATCCCTGGTTCCAGATTCAGGATTCACACAAACAACTTAAGACTCTGTGTTCATATTCAACAGTTCAACTTTACTTGATAACAGAGGTTTTGGTACAGAAGCAGCACAGCATATTTCCATTTGTACTCCTTGAGCTCTCCCTGCTTTCTCTGACAACTCTTTTCCCGGAGACGCTCCTTCCACCCCTGCAGCTCCCGTACTCATAGGCCCGCTAACTTCAGTCATTTTCCCATCCGGCTTCCCTTGGAAGAATAAAGAGGCTCTCATAGTTATGCCTAATTTGGGCCGTAGGCCCCGGATATTTCCTGGAGGACCACTGAATTTTATAGCGACCGTTTGCACGTTGCTTCCCTGTAGAGTCCTGTACTCCTTTTGTGCTCTGCAGCCCCTTGGCTTTTATGTACTCTGTCTCTTCATGTTATCTCTATATCTCTGATTCTAATCATGAAGTCTCTATACTAAAGTACTCTACACCTATCTCTAACCCCTCCGAACTTGCAAAGTCCCCTATGATGTGGGCACATCTTTTTCTAATACTACTGCGCTATAATGCCCCCCACTGAACTGTGCTTCCCAAAAAACATACATAAACACTCAGTCAATACAGGGTACATCACAAATACATATTATACATAGTACATTATAAATCAACATCTGCACTAATAGCTAACCAGGGGAAGGACTAATTAACCAGGCTAAAATGAAACAGGAATTAGATACAGGAAGCATAAATACATACCAGCAATGCTATCACAAGGGGAGAAGAGAAATGCAATGCTTCCTGAATGCAGGCAGAAGGAAAATGGAGAACTGGAGGGAAATGGAGGCTGAACTAACCATAATCCTTTGCAAAAGACTACCAGGATGCATTGCAACCTTACCAGAATGCACTGCAAAAGCTTACCAGAAATGCACTGCTACGGAGGGAAAATATACGAGCAGCAAAAGTGAAAGTAAAGTAGCACAATAACACTGTGGTTATGACTCTGGTCACTAGAGGGAGCTAGAAACAATGAAATCAATAGAATCTATGGAAAACTGAATATTCTATATATTCTCCAGTGAGTCAGTGTAAATATAAACAAGCAAACAGTCAAAGGTTATGAATTAGATTTTGAAGACAGAACAATATATAATAGTCAAAAAAAATACATTTTAATTATTTAAAGCACATTCATTTCAAAGGGGAAGGAAGAAGTGTAAACCGACTCTTTCATACTCTTACATATGGAGAGCATTTCCACACTCTGGCGCAAGATCACGTAGCTTTTACGTAGCACAAGAGAGTGGAACTACTTTCCACATACAGCAGCACAGTAAGTATCAAAAGTTTACCCTCCACTATCTCCCAATGTGTTATTTTATGTGATGATAATTCTGTAATGCTTTCACATATCTCAGTAGTTCTGAGAATTTTTTGACATGACACATTTTATTTTATGTTATTAGTAAACTTAGGGCAATATGAATTGCATTCAATAAAATTTGTACCGTAATTTTGACAAATTATAAAAATATTTATTTTTAGAGCTTTATTTTTAGAGCTTTAGAGCTTTAGAGCTTTATTTTTAGAGCTTTATTTTTTGTCAAAAAATAATTTTGACAAATTATAAAAATATTCATTTTTAGAGCTTTATTTTTAGAGCTTTAGAGCTTTAGAGCTTTATTTTTAGAGCTTTATTTTTTGTGTCTTTAAAACAGGTACTTAACTTACAATATAGTTAATAAATACTACACATCAACTTTACATGAGCATATTGTTAAGGTTTTTTGTTGTTTGAATGTTAGAAGAGTTAAAAGTTTAGCAACCTTTTTCTTTCAATTAAATTTACAAAATATGTATTTTTAGAGATATTTCACTTTTCAAGTGACTTTCTGAGCCTATAGATTATAAAACCTGCAAAAAATACCCCATTTTATAATCTGCAACCCACAAAGTATTAAAAACTGCTTTCAGAAAGATTGATAACCCTTCAGTTGCTTACTGGAATTAATGTGTACTGAAAAAAAAATAAAATGAACTTTCATTTGCTAAAATGTTGCTTTAGCCCCCAAATTTTCATTTTCACAAGGGTAAACCCCTTAAATACTGTTGTCAATAGTGACTATGGCATCCAGATGGTTAACAGAATGTGGGGACTCCTTTACCCATCAACACCCTGAGATCTTGATCGTATGGTCCTGATGATTGCTATTGGAATTCATAGCCAAATAACAGCCTTAGACTCTGTCGGCTATAGTGGTTTGTTCAAAAGTTATCAAAATTTAGGAGGTAAAAATAAACTTTTTCATTCCTGTCATGCTAATTTGCACTAATTCATGAAAAGCACCCGAAGGGTGCAGTTTTTAAATTATATCACTTTGGGGGGGGTTGCAATATATAGGACCCCCAAAAGTCACTGCAAAACTGAACAGGTCCCTATAAAGTTTTGTAAATTTCATTGAAAAAAGAGATAAATTACTGATACATTTTTAAACCTTCCAAAATGCTAATGAAATAAACCACATGTTACAAAAGTGTTGATGTAAAGCTGACATGAGGGAAATGTCAATTATTATTGTTTTTGCGTGTAATGACTATCTGGATTAAAGGAATAATCATTCATGGTTTTAAAATAGCTAATTTTTGAAATTTGTCAAATTTCTGATAATTTTACAGATAAATGCAAAACTTAATGCAATCAACTTAAATTTACCATTATCATAAAGTATGATGTGTCGTAAAAAAAACAATCTAAAAATCTATGGGATATTTTGAAGCATTCCAGATTTATTATTACATAAACTGACACGTCAAATGAAAAAAAAATTGATTTGTTCATTAACCCTTTTACGACCTATGACATACAGATATGTGATAGTAGTATAGACTCAGAACAAACCACTGATATCTCAATGTGCTGCAGTAGAACTTGTGCTCAGCTTTATAGTTCTAATAAAGCTACAGAGCTACTACTCACTAGGACTGTCACTCACGGAGGAGTGTACGCCCTGCCAGAAACCAGGACGTGGAAGAGACTGGAAAGCTGCTTGCTGCTTAGAGACAAATTGAGAATAACCCTTTAAGTTGTGTTTCAGATAACTTGACTTTGAGCAGTGCTTTCTCTTCTGGATGAAGACTTGCATATACAGTGGGTATGGAAAGTATTCAGACCCCTTTAATTTTTTAACTGTTTGTTTCACTGCAGCCATTTGGTAAATTCAAAAATGTTATTTTTTTCTCATTAATGTACACTCTGCACCCCATCTTGACTGAAAAAAAACTAGAAAACTTGATGCTTTATGCATCTATTAGCCCTCTGTGTCTGTACTGTTACACACTTAACATTATGACTGGTCCATAAAATCAGGGCAATTGTTAGGCTACTTTCAGACATCCAGGTTTCGGTATCCGGCATGGTGCAGCGAAAAACCAGACTACCGGATCCGTCGCCTGTTACGACCAGATCCGGCTTTTTCCCCGTGCAGCTTCATTGTCGCCGCATTGCACCGGATGGCAATGCGGCGCATCCATCTTTTGCCGGATACGGCAAGAATTGCCAGTACGGTGTCTGGAAAAAACGTTGCATGCAACGTTTTTTCCAAACGCCGGACCGGTTTTTTGCACTGCGCATGCCCGGAAGACCTTCTCTGCCAGGAATATATCTGGCAGAAAGAAGGATCCGGTGTCAGCGTTTGCGGCCGGATTTGGTAGTCCGGTTTTTCGCCGTACCATGCCGGATACCAAAAGCCGGAAGTCTGAAAGTAGCCTTACCACTCACCCTACGTGTCTACCTTTTTCCTCATAGATTGTAAGATTGCGAGCAGGGCCCTCAATCCTCTTAGTATCTGTTATGATCTATGTGATTATTGTTATGCTGTAATGTCTATCGTCTGTACAAGTCCCCTCTGAAATGTAAAGTGCTGTAAAATATGTTGGCGCTATAGAAATAAAATTTATTATTATTATATTATTATAAATTTTTGCAAATATATTAAAAAAGAAAAACTGAAACATCACTTGGTCATGAGTTTTCAGACCCTTTGCTCAGACACTCTTATTTAAGTCACATGCTGTCCATTTCCTTGTGATCCTCCTTGAGATAGTTTTACTCCTTCATTGGAGTCCAGATGTGTTTAATTAAATTGATAGGACTTGATTTGTAAAGGCACACACCTGTCTATATAAGACCTCACAGCTCACAGTGCATGTCAGACCAAATGAGAATCATGAGGTCAAAGGAACTGGCCAAGAAGCTCAGAGACAGGATTGTGGCAAGGCACAGTTCTGGCCAAGGATTTCTGCAATACTCAAGGTTCCTAAGAGCTAAGTGGCCTCCATAATCCTTAAATGGAAGAAGTTTGGGATGACCTGAAGTCTTCCTAGATCTGACCATGCAGTCAAACTGAGCAAACGTGGGAGAAGAGCCTTTGTGAGAGAGGTAAAGAAGAACCCCAAGATCACTGTGAATGAGCTCCACAGATGCAGTAGGGAGGTGGGAGAAAGTTCCACAAAGTCAACTATCATTGCAGCCCTCCACCATTCGGGCCTCTATGGCAGTGTGGTAATACAGTAACATGAGGTAATACATAGTTGATGATTACCTACTTAGTACAGCAAACGTATTGATAAACACAGGACTGTAACACATAGATAGTGCTTACCAACTGTGCTTAGAGCAGGCTGTTTAAGGGGCATGAAGAAAATGAATGGTGAGGTTTCTCCTCAGACGCATAGAGGAACAATGGCTGCTGTTCCCTTCACAATGTCATTCTAAGACCACAATGCAACAGGAACGATCCCACAATGCCCTAGGAACTTCCCATAATACATTGCAAACTAAACTAGAATCTATACATTAAACCGCCAGCAGATGGTGCTGTTACCTTACAATATAAAATATAGGAAGGATTAAAACACACAAAATATGCAATGTCTGTAATAACAGTGACATAAAAAATATGACTAAACTTTCTAGACAGCAATTATATGGCTGGACAGAACAATATGATATTTCAGTTTTTATCTTTTAATAAATTTGCAAAATTTCTACATTTCTGCTTTTTTCAGTCAAGATGGGGTGCAGAGTGTACATTAATGAGAAAAAAATGAACTTTTTTGAATTTACCAAATGGCTGCAATGAAACAAAGAGTGAAAAAATTTAAGGGGTCGGAATACTTTCTGTACCCACTGTAGTCGATTATATCTGTTTTATGCTTCAGCACTCATAAAATAATTTTAAAAAATATGTTCTTCATGAACGCCCTTTACTTTAACCTCTGGATTTGATTATAGAGAAGTCAGTATTCATCAGTCTAAAGTGGAGAACCGACACTAATGCTTAAATTTCATATTCAGCTGTACACTGTTGATTTTGTATCCAAAACTGTGGCCTTCGCAAAAAATAAGCTTTAGAAATCAAAGGGAACTGACACGACGTGAGCTAAATGATAATTGCTAGCTCTGTACTTTCATTTAACTTCAGAATAGATCATGTCAGTGGTGGATTTAGGAGATTTGACGCTTTATCTGTATTATATTACAAAGTCTCAGAATGGAGTTGGCTTAACAGGACTGTGACAGTAAATTCAGTTTTATCTTTATTCTGCTGAATTATTGTAAGAAAGATAAGACACAAAGAAGCTCACTGGAATATAAAATTATGGTAAAAGATGGGATGGTTATTTAGGACTCTCAGCTCTAGCATCTGTCTTAGGCCTCTGACAAGCATTACTATTCTCTCCATGCATGCCAAGAGTGTCCGAGATGTGTGCCTATAGTCCAGTGTAATTGTAGTCTGATGGATCACTGTTGCATTCACTCTGGTTCCGTTCCAGTTTTAATGTTTATTCTCTCACTGGTTCATTTTGTTGTAATGTGATTTCATCTCCTGGCTTGGTTCAACTGCAACTATTTTACTTAGGCCGGGGTCATACTAGCAATGAATACAGACGAGTGCTATGGGAGAAAACATCGCATAGCATTCAGACCCGTATTAATCTATGGGGCAGCTCACATCAGCGTTTTTTTCTTGGCCGTTTTCAACGTGCGAGTGAAATCGCAGCGTGCTGCAATTGTCGCCGACACTCGGCCAAATCTCAGCTCACTCGCACCCATACGCTTAAGCCTATGGGTGCGAGTTACACAACGCACATCACTCAGATATCATCCGAGTGATGCCTGATATACGCTAACACAGGCAATGGAGTTGATGGAGAAATTAATTTTTCCGCCTCCTCCGCAGCTGTGCTTCGATGCTCTCTGTGTTAGAAGCTCGGAGCACAGACGCATGATACTCAGCTCCAGGTCACAGCAGAGCAGGAGCTGAGGGTCATTAGCATATCACCTCCGAAGCTCTTGCATAGGATGCCATACGCTAGTCTGCCCTGGTCTCGGTTTTGGTCTAGCTCCCAACTATAACTAGCTTTGACTCCTAACCTTGCTGCTTTCTACTGCTTGGATTTTTTGTTCCATTTTATTCTTATTCGGTTTCAAAATATCCTTACAATAAAACTATACATTTTAGCTGGAGCTAAGGTTGATGCCTGAGACTTCCATAGGCTCGAACAACAATACTATCAAGGTACAAAGGCCCAACAATTCAGATGTGTATGACAGATATGTCATAAAGAAAATAATTATTCCTGAACATCATTGATAGAGCTGTAAAATTGTAACCTTGAAGAAAAGGGAAAAAAAATGTTAGCACGCATTAAAATCAATAAGTAATAATAAAAGACCCATTATTATATAAATAAAGGTCTAAAAAAAGTATAGCAAGGGTTGATGGAATAGTAAAAATAAAAACAACAACATAAACCACATGCTGATATACCCCAGAATGTATTTTTCCACCACCTGTCACATTAGCGAGCTTGCACAACTCTTACTCTTGCATTGAAGTCTTCATATCCCAAGGCCCAATGAAAAGAAATTAAAGAAATAGATAAGTGGAGCATTCATGATAAATTCTTTAACATGGCACTCTACAAATAAATTCCTGAAGGCTAAAAAGTCCATTTGAAGTGGTTAATTCCACTGCTCAGGGCTGCACATTGCTGATCAATTCTTCAGAAGGGCTCAAAAGGGGCTCCTTACTCTAAGATCGCAATTTATAATTAAAAGAAGATGAGAAAACAGGAGGAATGGGAAGCTAAATCCATCTAAGTTAGAAAAAGGCACTTGAAAACTTGATTTTTTTTTTCTTGATTTGGACATGTATGCAAAAATTGGTTCTGTTTTGCCACCGTGATTAATGAGACTTCCGGACAATAGGGTGAATAGATCTCTATCCAACACCAGCACTATCTTGTAGTGTTATCTGCAGAATTTGTCACTTTGTATCCTGTAAAGAAGTTTCCTCTCCTAAACAGGTGAAACATAAAGAAAACATAAATTACAGATTTAACAAGACTGTATTTAGGTACATAAAAGGATTTTGAGTAATAAATGCTTTCTACATGCTGAATTTGTCATTATGAAATCCAAGCAGCAGGCAGGAATTTGATACTAAGCAGAAGGAACATGTTATTCTCTTGAACTGCAATATTTTTAGACGCTTATTCTAAATGACTTCACTTGTCTAGAGCTCATTCAAGCAGAAGAAAATTTACTGTCTCTATCTTGTCTTGGGTGTTGCAATCTTTTGGTGGTCTAGAGCAGGGTTCCCCAACTCCGGTCTTCAAGACCCATCAACAGGTCATCTTTTCAAGATTTCCTTAGTATTGCCCAGGTGATAATTGCATCACCTGTACAATACAAGGGAAATCCTGAAAACATGACCTATTGGTGGACCTTGAGGACCGGAGTTGGGGAACCCTGGTCTAGAGTTCATTTTTTTTCTATTTGCTGATGGTAGAATTAAAAGAATCTGTCATAGGCCTCAGTGGTTCAAAATAGGAGATTATACTTGGTGGTCTAGTGTAGATTAAGGTGATTAGTGTACTTTTCCTTGATTGCTTAGGTGAGAAGTTATACATGTCTAAGGGGGTGAAAAGCAGAAGATGTAATTAATCAATGTTCCACAGCCCTCACTGCCAAATCCCACTATCTGCTGATCAAACCAAGCAGACAGGAGGGAAGAACTTCAAAGGGAAGCCGGGTCAGGTGACAGCTGTGGCACAGGAGGGAAGAACTTGAAAGGGAAGCCGGGTCAGGCGACAGCTGTGGCACAGTTGTTAAAAATAAAAGGCAAGGATAGCGAAGCGGGAACTGAGTTAGTGCCAGGATGCGAGGATAGGACACATGAACAATGTAACAAGCTTGTGTTCAGCTCCAAAGCGGAGCTACCAAAGAGTGGTTTGATACCCGTGCAGGTGAGACATCGTTGGTAAAGCACCGAAGCCCAGACTTCTCCTGTCAAAACCTGAAGCCCAGATTTCACCGGTCAAGACTCAAAGCTGAGAATTCTCCAGTCAAGACCTGACATCCATACTCCACAGGTCATGCACCAAAGGTCAAATGCTGGTCTTTAGATGAGACAGGACATCTGCTGTGCTGACAAGAAGTCCCAAGCAAATTGGACCGTTACTTCCAACTTAGACATGTGGTACAGTGTGTGGGCCATGGTTGCACTTCTGGGAATGAAGGTGACCAGTACGATGAACAGACCGGGTACCAAGTGACTCACATATTGGCAACTTGCAGCCCACCGGGAAGTATCGGTGACCACAGATACGGCTTGTGAAACAATCAAAGGCAGAGAATACAATGGCAATTGACCTAGTATTGAGAGAAAATACCCGTTAAGCTAAGACAGAAAGGCATCAAAATCTGTTTAACTGCTAGAAAACAGGGAAAGCATATATAAATATAACGTTGAATAAGATAGCGCATTTAGTTTAGTATGTGTCTTAATACACTTTACTACTCTTACTGCGCATGTGCCGATACACTATGAACTGGCGCATGCGCAGTAATGATTTTCGGCTTTGCCCGCAGTTGGGCAAAGCATACTGCGTGTGCGCGAAGCAAGATTGCTTTGCGCACGCGCGAACGATGGAGAAGAATACCAGAGAAGAGCACAGACGGGGCACAGATCAGGTGGCGAAAAAAGAAGAAACACCGCCCATCGGACCGGACCAAGGCCATTTACATAGGCCTGCAACTTCCGGTGACAGATTCCCTTTAAGTGTCATTTTAGCATTAGCACATTTTACCGGATACGATTCAGGCCAACAACCAGAGAAGTCAATACATTATCACCGACCTCATATTTTTGCTGGAGGCTTATAACCTTATCTGAGTACGGGAGAGGAATGAGTGGAAGACTGCATTTCTTACCTCTGAAGGGTTGTTTGAAAATCTTGTTATGCCATTTTGTTTGACCAATGCTCCTGCGGTTTTTCAAAATTTCATAAATTATGTGTTCTCTGATTTTATTGAGATGATATTTTAATCTATTCATCAGATAAACAAGCCCACATTGGTCATCTGTGGGCTGTTCTCCAGAGACTCAGGGAGAATAAGCTATTCGCTAAATTAGAGAAATGATCGTTTTTTGTTCAAGAACTGTCATTCTTGGGGTTCGTTGTCTCTGGTGAGGGTTTCTGCAAGGATCCCAAAAAGGTGCAGGCCATTGTGGATTGGGTGCAGCCGCGGGACCTTAAGGGTCTTCAGCGCTTCTTGGGATACACCAATTACTACCAGAGGTTTATTAAAGGGTTTTCACAGGTGGTCAAGCCTCTCACTGACTTGACACAAAAGGGGGCTCATGTGAAGAACTGGTCTTCCTCAGCGGTAGCAGCGTTCGTGACTCTGAAAAATTGTTTTTTGACCTCCCCAGTTCTAGTTCAGGCAGATCCATCTGAACCCTTTGTGGTGGAGGTTGATGCGTTGGAGGTGAGGGTGGGGGCGGTGTTGTTCCAAGGATCCGCCACATTGACCAATCTGAGACCTTGCGCCTTCTTTTCTAAAAAATTCTCCCTAGCATAAAGAAATTACGATGTGGGCAATCGGAAACTGCTGGAGGTGAAGTTGGCTTTTGAGGAATAGAGGTATTTTTTGGAGGGGGCTGTTCATCCTATTACGGTAATTACTGATCTCAAAAACCTGGCGTACATTGAGTCTGTTAAAAGATTGACCCCGAGGCAGGCCCGATGGACACTTTTTTTTCCCGATTCTAGTTTTCGATCACTTTTCATCAAGGATCCAAGAATGTGAAGGCCGATGCCTTGTCCGGGAGTTTGGATCCAGTTTCTTCTCCTGAACCTCCATTCTCCATTCTACAATCAGGGGTGGTGGTGGCTGATGTCTTGTCAGAATTGGAATGGGAGGTTCGAGAAGCTCAGTCTCAAGCTCCTTCATCCAAACCAGTTGATAAAATGTTTGTTCCAATTCAGTTTCGCCTCAGGGTTCTTCAGGAGTTCCATGATTTGGTTCTAAGTGGTCATCCTGCGATCTCGGCTACGTGGGGGGGCCATTGAAAGGGTATTTTGGTGGCCCTCATTTTTGTCTGATGTTAAGAAGTTTGTGTCTGCTTGTGAAATTTGTGCCCACGCTAAGAGCTCTCAGAACCGGCCGGGGAATTGGTGCATTTGTCAGTTCCTGATAGACCATGGACACATTTGTCCATGGATTTTATCACCAATCTTCCCCCTTCCAAGAGCAATACCATCATATGGGTAGTTGTGGACAGATTTTCTAAACAAGCACACTTCGTATCCTTTATGGCTTTGCCTTCTGCAGAAATTTTGTCCAGGTTGTTTGTACAGCATGTGGTTCATTTGCATGGTGTGCCCTTGAATGTGGTGTCTGATCATGGAGTGTAGTTTGTGTCCAGGTTTTGGAGAGCATTTTGCAAAAAGACTGGGTGCTGAGTTGTCCTTTTTGTCTGCATATCATCCGGAGACCAATGGCCAGACTGAGTGGACCAACCAGTCGTTGGAGCAAATTTTGCACTGTCTCTCCACTTCCTGACAGGATTATTGGTGTGATGCTTTTCCTTTAGCAAAGTTTGCCTTCAATAACCGTCTTAATCACTCCACAGGCATTTCTCCGTCTTCTGTAATTCTGGGTTCAATCCACACTTTGGGGAGTTCTCCCATTTGGACTCCGGTTGCCCTGAGGCTGGTGTAGCTGTACAGCGGTTGAGGGACTTGTGGCAGGAGGTCCAGAGGAATTTTGGGGAGGCTCAGAGGAAGTTCAAGGTTTTTGTGGACAGGAGACAACTGGCTGTGGGACCTACGCTCCAGGTTCTGGATAAAGTTTGGCTGTCTACGAGGAACATTAAGTTTAAGGTTCCTGCAGCAAAATTGGGGCCTAAGTTTATCAGTCCTTATAAGATCACGGAAGTGGTTAACCCGTTGGCATTTCAGTTGCATCTTCCTTCGTCTTTTAAGATCCTTAATGTGTTTCATAGGTCGCTGTTGAAACCGTTGGGGTCTATTGAGGACGGATCAGTGAATCCTTCGCCACCCATTTTGGCAGATGGGCAAGAGGAGTATGAGGTGGAGCGCATCGTGGATTCCCTGATGGTCCATCATTCCCTTCAGTATCTTGTGCATTGGAAGGGGTACGGTTCATATGGTCCTCCAGACCGATCTTGGGTTCCTGCTCGATCTCTGAGTGTGTCTGTTTGCTGTGTATGACCCGGTTTGACCCCTGACTATTGTCTCTGTCTCTCTGCTCGGTAATGACTCGTCCCTCCTGGTTATTTAACTTCTTGGCTTGCTTCTGGGTTGCTCATCTGTCTTGTCCCTGGTTTCTTCGTTCCCGTCTGGCTTCTGTCCCTCGGCTTTGCTCTCTGACTACGTTATTGGTTTTGTCCTTTGTATTCTATGCTCTTGGCCAGCCCCCTGTCTGCGTGCAGAGTAGCTCTGCCCCCTGCGGTCATGTGACCGCCTAGCTCCACCCCCTGTGATCATGTGAATGGCTAAGCTCAGGTTCTAAAGAGCCATGCATACCAGAATAGGGATAGGGAGCCATGCATACAAGGATAGGGAAATCCACACCTAGAAATACATAAAAGAGCTCTACATAGATCACCTATGGGAGGTCTGCACAATGCCACATCTGCCGGACCCTCACCCAGGTCACATTATAGATGAGAGAATCTACTGAAATTCATCTTGGGCAGATTCGCTATAACCGACCAGCACATACGATTCAGTCCAAATATAAATTGGTCTAAATTGAAAATGCTCCAATTGCCATAGCTTGATGGTTTTTAGGCTTTCTCCACAGCCCAAGGCAGAATAAATGGAGGAGGGGGAGAAGTTAAAATATAATTAAACACAATAACCCAATTGTCCTCGTCCCTCCCCATCCATCACTGCAGTCCTCCGTCCTCTGTGCCAGTCATTGGTTGTTCTCCCTTCTGCTGCTGAGGCCAGTGATCGGACTCACATGGACATGGTGGAGGGTGGGGGTGCAGATGCCATTGGCATCAGTATCCTATCACCCCTCACATGATCGTGTGCAGCCAATCACTGTTATCAGCTCCATAATAGGGTCCGAAAAATCCGAAGATCAGTGCAGAGGACGGGGAAGTGGTGATGGAGGCGGCAGCATAAGAGCAGATGAGGTCTAGGACCGGGGAGTGTAATGTATTATTTTATATCATCCCTTTCCTTATAGACTGATTTGTTACAGATCTGGTCGCTCAGCTGTATATAACTGAGCTGAATAGTGACACTGAGATGTGGACAGTGATGTGGATCGTTTCCCTATGATAACACTGAATGGCAGAGCACAGAGGCAGAAGCAATGTCATGGGGAACCCTGAGAAATGGGGATTATGGGAACAGAAATCTCACCCAAAAGCTCTGCTGCTGATCAGTTTGGTAGTTTCATAGTCGCTCATACGCGGCTCTCCTGCCGGGATCAATGATCTGATCAAGTCCTAAAAAAGAATAAGAAGTAATACTAAGATATAAAAGCTACAAGAAAACATCTCAGGATGTAAAAACTTCTCCTGTATTATTTCCCAGCTGATTTACTGTTCCGATGTATGGAACGATATAAGCCGGACGCTCCGCAGACACGGATGTAATATATACCAGTATTATTGTAATGTGCTGGATAATATGGGAGATTACACAGGGGAGAACTATGTAGTTTGAGAGCAGCATGATTTAGGAGCAGAGACTCTGATTCCTGTGATGTTACTTAATAGGATATGTGCTGTTTTAATAAAATCAGTGTTTTATCAGCAGATTATCACTGGAGGACTATGTGTCTCTTGCCATGTAGTCCTATAGATATGTAAACCCTCCACTGCCACTGAATAGCTGCTTTCTGCCTATGTACCATGTACACAGAATGCTGCCAATCAGTCGTGAGTGGGGGGTTATACAAGGCTCAGGATTCAGAACTCTGCTTGATCTGCAACATAGAAAGCAGCACAGACAGGCGGCCATAAAACCTCCTGTGCCTGCCGAGGACTGACAGGGAGGCCTGTAAGATCTAACACCAGATCTTCTCGTCTCTGACTAGTGATGTGGAGAAGATCAGAAAACAAGGACGTGTGATAGAGAACATGGAAGTTCTAGTACACACAGGATTTTTTCGGCCAGGTCTTTAATAACAGGTCTTTAATAAAAGCCAAATCTTCAATTTGAGATCTTTTTTCAGCCTATAAGGAAGAAAAGAAAAAGGAAAAATGTGAGATGAGAAAAGACACAATGGAGGCGGCCATTGTATGTGACATCTGCTCCTCTCTGCAGATACATTGACTCCATATCTGGAGACTCGTCGTGCTTTATATTGGAGGAAAGAAGAAGCTTCTCTCCCACCATTATTATCTATGATTATGGAGAAGTTTTGTGCGGAGCGTCCGCCATTTACCTGGTGTAGTAATGTCCTGATGTTGTGATGTAAATCCGTCAGATACTCTGATGTTAGTTGATCTATTTGGTGTTTGGTCAGGCAATCCATTACTAGCTGCACCACCAACTGGTGAGTGAAGCCGAGGATGCCATCAGATGGTGGAAGCACAATGTCAGGGCGATTATTGATAACAATCTCCCTCAGTGCTTGCACCTGAAAATTCTGCAAACGTAATTCAGCCTTAGTGAAAAATTGCAAATGCTCTCAGTCACTATAGAACCAAAAATGGCACCGGTGACCCAGTGTACATTCTAGAAGTAGTGACTGAGCTGTGATGTCATAATGGCTGAGAATCCCCACTGATCTCATAATGGCCGAGCATCATCAGTGATGTCATCACGGAATCTTGTGATAGAATCTTCAAGGATCGGCTCTGCACAAATACAGTGGGGAAAATAAGTGTTTAATACACTGACAACTTTGCAAGTTTTCTCACCCACAAAGAATGTAGAGATGTGTAATTTTTATCATAGGTACAGTTCAACTTTGAGAGACAGAATCTAAAAATAAAAAATCACATTATATGATTTTTAAATAATTAAATGGCATTTTATTGCATGACATAAGTATTTGATCACCTAACAACCAGCAAGGATTCTGGCTCTCCCAGACCTGTAAGTTTTTCTTTAACCCTTTAGTGACAGAGCCAATTTGGTATTTAATGACCAAGACAATTTTTTCTGACCACTGTCACTTTATGAGGTTATAGCTTTGGAACGATTTAACGTATCCCACTGATTCTGAGAATGTTTTTTCGTAACATATAGTACTTCATGTCAGTTGTAAAATTTGTTTGATATAACTTGCGTTTTTTATGAAAAAATGGAAATTTGCCAAAAATGTTGACAATTTTGCTATTTTCAAGCTTTTAAGTTTTGAACATTTAAATCAGAGAGATATATCACACAAAATCGTTCATATATAACATTTCCCACATGTCTACTTTACATCAGCACAATTTTGGAAACAATTTTTTTTTGTTAGGACATCGTAAGGGTTAAAAGTTGACCAGTGATTTCTTATTTTTCTAACGAAACTTACAAAACCATTTTTTTAGGGACCACCTCACATTTGAAATTAGTTTGGGGGGTCAATATAACAGAAAATACCCAAAAGTGACACCATTCTAAAAAGTGCACCCCTCAAGGTGCGCAAAACCACATTCAAGAAGTTCATTAACGCTTCAGGTGCTTCATGGGAATTAAAGCAATGTGGAAGAAAAACATTAACCTTTCACTTTTATCACAAAAAATTACTTTGGAACTAATTTCTTTTATTTTCACAAGGGTATCAGAAGAAAATGGACCACAAAATTTGCTGTGCAATTTTTCCTGAGTTTGCCAATACCCCATATGTGGGGAAAAGCCACTGTTTGGGTGCATGGCAGGGCTCAGAAAGGAGGGAGCACCTTTTGACTTTTTGAAAACAAAATTGACTGAAATCAATGGTGGCGCCATGTCACGTTTGGAGACCCCTGATGTACCTAACAGTGGAAACCCCCCAATTCTAACTCCAACCCTAAACCCAAACACAACCCTAATCCTAATTCCAACCATAACCAGCCCCCCAACGCGAGCCCCAACCCTAGCCCTAGCCCCAACCCTAACTTTAGCCCCTTCCCTAACCCTAACTTTAGCCTCAATCCTAATCCTAAATTTACCCCAACTCACTTTATTCCATCTCACTTTAGCCCAACTCTAACCCTAATGGGAAAATGGGGGGATGCAGGAGGGACTAGGGACACCAGGAGGTTCCGGGGGAATCAAGGACCCTATTTCTCTCTCATCTGATGTGCGATGACATCAGAGGAGAGAGAAATTAAATGGAAAACCTGACTTTATTTTGTGGTCACCATTATAACGTTAATAACGGCGATCGCAACACCATGGTTGGTAAAAACCGACTCGAATCATGCTCTCTGGGGTCTCTGCAATCCCCGGTAGCCAAGACCATGGAGAAATTCTGACTTTGGGGCGCTATACCCTTATTCCTCAGCAATGGCGCTGTGGTTTAAGTACCCTTAGCTGCCACCATTAAAAAGCACTTCGTAGGTCGTTAAGGGGGTAAGGGAGCCCTCCTACTCTGCATTCATTAGCTGTATTAATTGCTCCTGATTGAATTTAACTGTATAAAAGACACCTGTCTACACAATCAATCTCATTCCAACCTCTCCACCATAGCCAAGACCAAAGAGCTGTCTAAGGACACCAGGGGCAAAATTATAGACCTGCACAATGCTGGCATGGGCTCCAGAACAATAGGAAGCCATAATAATCATGCCACATGTATGCAACATACAAATCAAGAAGCACTTATATTCAACGCTAAATAAAATGGAGCACTTTATTTTTGAATATTTAAAGCAATGCATAAAAGAAAAAATATTAATGACATAAAAAGGTGCCTCAAACCAACAAACACACGGAGGGCTTTTGCAGTAAATTACTAGTAGTTGTAAAACAAATGACTATATATAAATCCTAATTGTTCGCGTGTTCAGCCGTCGTGCATAAAGATAGACCTTAAATATATATAATCGGGTAAACATGCTGTACTATAATATCCTGATATCTGCATGGAAGTCAATTATTGCCAGTTGCCAATGGAATCAGGTGAGGTGAACAATCGCACCCTTCACATGCATAAATAATTTGGCCAGAGTGCCTGGACAACAGGGTGTCCCCAATCCTTGAGGCCTGGGAATGATAAACTCTGCAGACACAGTGTTTGCTGGAGTGATATGAGATATAACAAATATATAAGTTATGCCACCTATGCAGAGAGACACTGCTGTGGGAAAGTTCCCATCAGAAGAAAACTACTCATAGAGGTGACATAAAAAAATGACATGCGTAGCAAGGCAATGTAGAAATAATCAGGAGGACACTGGCATATATAAAGACTGTTTGGCAAAACTAGGAGATGTACATATTACCTGCATGGATCAAAGCTAACACATGGGTAATGGCTGCACCCTGCCTCCCGTAAACCCGACGCGCGGTTTTCCAGTGCTTCCTGGGGGCATGCCTGAGTGGGAAGCATCATTGCTATAAAAGCAACCTCTAGCCAATGGAGACGGTTGGGGTGGTCTATCGGGGACCCGCCCACTGACATACAACACATGTCCATTTCATTGTGTGCACATTCTAAACTATCAGTGTCGCTGTTTAGACAAACCGCCCACATGTTTGCACCAGTGGAATATAGGAGCAAACACAGGGTAACCGCACATTCTACCTATAAGGGTAAACCACTGTCAATGTGCCGTGTATGGTGATCACATGATCCCACGAGAAGGGACGTTATCTGATTAAGTATAATTCAAATGTTAAACACTAGTTTGTGCTTCTACTGGTCCATGTTACTATGTGAAAACACCTCATTCCCTTTAAACCAGAGGGAGGAAAGTGAAAGACTAGGTGAATACAATAATATTGATCAAACATCACATGTGTCCGCTAAGAAAAACAAGTCACAAAAAACAGACAGATCTAACATGTCATGTAAGCCTAGAGGACCCTGTGCGTCAGTATCTAAAATCCATTTTGCTTCTCTTGGCAGAAGCAATTTATTGCTGTTGCTTCCTCTTAGTGGCTTTTCTACATGCAAAATTTAACCTATTAGGATCTGCATTGTGGCAGTCATGTATGTGTATGTGATGAATCTCACTGACCCTTTCATTAGAGTGATAGAATGAAATGTTCCCTGAAGCGTGTGTATAGCGGCCAATTTGTTTTCCCTGTATAGTAGAACTGACAAGGGCATAAAATTGCATATAACACGTAATTCGTACGACACGTGATGAAATCTTTTATTATATGCATCATTTTACCTAATTTTAAAACCTTCCCTGTAATCCGCAGCCGACAGTATGATCAATGTACACAACTAAAATTACCTAATGGTTTACTATCTGTTAACCATGTAGATTTTTTATATCAGCTGTAAATCTTTTTCTCACTAGTGGGTCACCAATAATTTTGTTTCTTCTTTAAGTAACTAATGGTTTATTCTGAGCTACAGTACTAAGTTCTCTCTCACTTTCTAATAAATGCCAGTCTTTTCTGATCGCATTCTTTATCAAACTCATATCTGGGTTATTACTAAAAATAAAAAACTTCTTTTTTTCTTTTAATCATATCAGTTCTTCTTGGCTTTTTTCTTAATTCTGCGTGCGCTTTTTCTTTAGCTCTATTTTGTGCCTCTTTTAGTAATGTTGAAGGGTAACCCCTAGCTCTAAAGTTTTTAGTGAGTTTTATTGCTTGAGTTTCAAAACCTTCATCACTACTGTTGATTCGTCTTAGGCCGGGGTCACACTTGCGAGTGTGATGCAATAAACTTGTGCGATTCTCTTGCATCAGTACCCGGCACTGCCGCCATCACTCAGTGTGCGGCTACATAGAATTACATGCAGCTGCATGCTCAGGTCCGAGTACCGGCGGCAGTGCCAGGTATTGATGCGTGAGTTTCTCGCATCACACTCACTAGTCTGACCCCGGCCTTAGTCTAAGATACTGACTAAAATGTCCTCCTTTCTTAGTATGGCTAGGGTGGGCAATATTATAATGTAGGAGCATGTTAGAAGCTATTGATTATTTTAAAACTTTAGTAATAATATTATCATTTATTATACTTATTTGCACATCTAAAAACTCTAGATTATTAGACGCAAATTTTGCTGTAAATTTCATGTTCATTTTGTTGTAATTATTTAATTAACAAAGTCATTAAACTCTTGTTTCTGTTCCTGTCCATACAACAAATATATCATCCACGTATCTATGATACGCTGCATATACGTATTTAATGTAAAGGTTGCCCACACTGTAGATATAATCATTTTCAAAACTAGCCAAAAACAAATTTGCAAAAGTGCACTCTACGGGCGAACCTATTACTGTACCCGTTGCTTGCACATGCCAATTATTGTCAAAGGTGAAGGCGTTATGAGATGATACATCTAGTCCTTCTGTCATGAATTTTATATTTAGTTTTTTTTCCTGTGGTTATTCCAAAATATTCTTAATAGAATCTATCCCCAATGATTGTGGGATCCTCGTATATAAACTTTCAACATCTATTCAGTTTACAATCTTTTTTCCACTGCAAATCTGAAAGAATTTTTTAAAAAAATCATTAGTGTCTTTTATATATGCTGGTAATAATTTTAATAAAGGTTTTCATCTCCAATTTCAGTAATAAATCCAAGCCCTGAGACGATGGTTGATATATTTCTTGTATGGGCAGGAACAGAAACAGAGTTGAAGGACTTTGTTAACTATTTATATAATTACAAAATTGACATGAAATTTAAAGTAAAATTTGGGCCTAATAGTCTAGAGTTTTTAGATGTGCAAATAAGTATAATAAATGATAATATTATTAATAAAGTTTTTAAAAAATCAATAGCTTCTTACAAGCGTCCGAACAGTTACTGCAGGCCATATCCTTGACCAAAACATCCCTGACTGAGAAAATAGAGGATCTGTACACTGAGGTGGGGCGTCTTCGGCATGACATGCAGGCCATGAGGGGGCGTATTACAGAAGTTGAAACGAGAGTGTCCCAGATAGAAGATACCATTACACCTATGGAGGCCAAGCTGACAAAAGTGGCTGGCTCTATGAACGCCTGGAGGCAAAAAGCAGATGACCTAGAAAATAGACTACGTTGAAATAACATCCAAATCGTTGGCCTGCCGGAGCGCTCAAAAGATCAGCAGCCCAAACAATTTTTAGAAGGCTAGCTTAAAGCTTCAGGATCACCCCCAGGGCTGTGGGATTACTCGGTACCGGGCCGGTGTCTTAAAGGGGAAGTGTCACGGTGGCAGTGACCCGGTCCGTGGCCCTGGGTGTCCATGTAAAATTGGTGGAATTGAATAAAGTTTATATGTAGATTGTTCATGACGCCACCTGTGGTATTTGGTCAGAAGGGGGACCAGCGCTGCAGTGCAGATCATCTGGGACAGATGGTATGATGCAGCAGAGTTAGTAAAGCTCTCCACAGACAGAGCTGTAGTCCCAGGGCAGTAGTAGTAGATGTTAAGGTAGATGATGCAGTGTTTAGACACAGAGATGTAGCAGTGCTGAAGGGGTTGCAGGAAGGATTCAAGGAACATGACAGAGTGCAGAATCTTTTACCTTTTACTGTGCTTTGTAGGTACAGTCCAGGATTTAGATCACAGATGGTATAGGAATTAGTCGGCCTGGAAGCAACTTAGGAATCTCTCTATGCAGATGGGTTGTGTAGTCTCCATTCTAGCGCTAATCTGAAGTATTTGTAGCTATGGATTACACTCAAGTTCCTTTTTCTTTCCCTCACTTAGAACTCCACTTGCATGGCAGGCAGCTGTAGCCCTCTCTCTCTGGCTCACATACCTTGCTGCTGTGTCGTCGAGTCTGAGTTGGGAACAGAGCATTTACAGCCTCGAGTTCCTCCAATTTCTGCTGTGAGACCTTTAGTATCCACACAGCCTCGGACGCCAGGGTCTGGGCAATGCGCTTCAGCTTAGGGGTGAGCTTAACTCCAGCTCAGTCCTCAGCTTGTCTCCACACTCTTCCCTCTCTCTGCACCAACTCCCCAACTTCCTTCCTCCCTCCCGACCACAGAGAGCAGCTCCTCAGCAGTTAGGTTCAGAGCTCCCTCTGCTGATCTAGAGTAGGAACTGTGCTTTGTGCTGGATTTAACTGATAGAGACCCTTTCATTGCTTCCAAGCATGACATCACACTCCCTAGGAGGGAGGTAATGCCACTGTGGCGACCGTACTCCTGGGGGTGCCACACTTCTCTGGGGGATGAATTCTCTCCTACATTCTCCGTGGAAAGGACTCACAGGGTCCCTAGAAAACCCCTTCCTCCGGGTGCTTTGCCTAGACCTTTTCTGGCACGTCTCCTCAAATGCAAAGATAGGGATTATATTCTACATTTGGTATGGTAGAAAAGTCCTGTTAAGTTCAATAATGCTGCGATTTCGATTTTCCCGGAATTCTCTATGGAACTCCAGAAACAGTGAGCACAGTTCATGGAAATTAAGAAGCGACTTAGAGAAAAGAATATTATGTACTCAATGATGTATCCAGCTCGACTCCAAATTGTCCACGATGGCTCTTCCATATTCTTTACGGATCCAGTGGAAGCTGCTGAGTGGCTATGGTCCCATGGGGGGTCTTGTGAGAAGGAATCCAAATATGCTTACAGTCAAGCAGAACTCTACTAACAATGGTATAATCGGAGCTCTTTCCACAGGCGTCCAGGATAGCAACAATACCGGACACTAAATTCAGTGAGGCTATGCCCTTGTCTATTTTCTGATAGGAGCACAGGACTTTGCTCCTATACTGTTTGGTTTTTGCTCTGTTTTTTCTTTTACATTGGTTTTATTTGTTATGTATGTAGAAGTCGCCGCCAACAGTATTTTTCATGTGATATGTGATAATTCTAAATTTTATTTGACTAATAGTATATACCATATTTGGATGAGAAAGTATGGGTCTGAAATAATATGCAAGACCAGGAATGTGAGGGGTATATTCTGATCCGAAGGGGTATAAACTGGCCTAGGCCACTTTAACCCCGACTCTATTCTGGGCGGAAGGTTACTCTGGCCTGTTACACCGGGAAAAGTCAGAGAAGCACAGCGCCTGCGCACTGCAGTACTTGGCTCTGCCCTCAACAGGGCAGATCAGTATGCCTTTGCAGGAGCCGTGACAAAAAGCAAGGAAGAGAACATCATTGTATGAAGATGGTAGGCGCCGGACCGCTCCTGAATGCGAACCTTCACTGCCCTGATGAATGAATCAGCGTCAGGCCAATTGCAGCCTGGCAGCCAATCAAAGCACAGAGCTGCACAGCCAATGAGCGGCTGCAGCTCGCAGAGACTGCCACTCCTCTGACACTCCCATTACACAACTCACCTTCAAAGTGTAGGCTCGCTGCCCGAAGCGCCTCCCATCTGTACCACATGATCGCAAGAAATTATGCAAGTTGCTATGAGACCAGTGCCTTGCAAATGCACCATGCTGTGTCATAGGATGTCAGCACAGCAAACAGAGCATATGTAGATCATCCAGCCTTGTAAGGCAAAGTGCAACATTTTTGAAGGATACCAGCTGGCGGTAATATTGCTCCAATCCACATTGGGGTTGGGAAAGCTTACAGAGTAAGCAATCAACAATAAAATAATTAATTTATTCCACTGCCTGTTTCTCTTTCTCAGAAGGAGTTAATAATACCCAAATACACACAGATATATGATATATAAAGATATGAACATATAATCATAAGGGAAATACATGCGGGCCCACATGGATCATCCCAAATGCATAGGAGAAAAAAAGTGTCAAAATATATGTATATATATATATATATACCCACACATATACACATGAAAAAATAAATGGTACCATAGAAAAAATGCTTTCATATGAAATCAATAATAAAAATGAAAAATGAAAGAAAATGTAAAAATATAAAGTAAAAGAAAAATTGTGAAAAAGGGATAAAAAATATAAAAATAGAAAGAAAGAAAATAATAAAAGGACATCAGAAGGAGATTAGGCTAGAAAGATTGAAAAGTATATAGAAAGTGAAAAACAAAAAACAAAAAACAGCATGCGAGTGAAACAATAATAGTAACTTATTGTGCATACTATGGTGTAAAACTTATATTTAGTGAAGAGCAAAAGTGTTCACCATTACTCGTTACTAGTGTTGAGCATTCCGATACCGCAAATATCGGGTATCGGCCGATATTCGCGGTATCGCAATTCCGATACTGAGTTCCGATACTTTTTGCATATTGAATACCGGAATCGGAAGTTCCCATAATGCTATGAGCCAGTTTGATTTGATTCAGCCAATGACAATCCTCAGAAGTGTGGGCACATCCTGTTAGGCATGTAGGCATGTTAACTAATGGCATGGCTGTGATTGGTTGCTGAAATGATGTCATGATGCACTATAAAAGCCGCCGCCGCCATTTCGGGTTCACTCTGCTGTGAATTCAGTTAGGGACAGGCTGCTGTTCAAGACTCTGAGGGACAGTTAGAGATAGCGATTTTCCAAATAATATTGTGCTTTACCCAGGCTACATTATCAATCAGTGTAGCTTTCTTTTGCCTTGCAGCAGTGTTCACAGCTGTCTGCAAGGTCTGTGTGAGTGCAGCTCACGCTGTAGTGTGTCCTGCAGCCACGTCTGGTTGCAGGCCACTCAGCGTGCGTCACTGCCTCACACATTTTTCTTTTATTGCAGCTCATTTTTCATTAATTCTCCTATTAGTGTGCATCCATCCATATCCATATACATTGGTTGGTTGCAAACACTATATAGGAGTAGATAGAGGAGCTTTTTTTCTGGCTTGTGCCCTGCAGCCGCAGCCAGATTAGTATTACCCTATTTTTTGGAGCCTCATCTATTGCATTGTAGGTTACCTTCCTGCATTGTAATAGCTCCAAAAAGTTTGTGATACTATCGCTTTCACATCTTTGGTCACAACCTTTTTGTTTTTTTGAAAAAAAAAACAAAATAAAGTTCACCAAACACTCCACTTGACAGTTGTGTAGGCCACATTAGCTCATATTAAAGTGTAGTCCACACACTTTATAAAATTAGTTGTCAGAGACACCGCACTGAACTTGCTCACTGAGCCAGTGCGCGTGCCCCGAGTAAGCGAAAGCGTGCTCAAAGCTACCTGTGGAGCGGGCAGCAACCGAATAGATGCGTACTTCAGAGCTGCAGGGCCTGAAGCATGTGACTGCTAGAGGCGTGGCTTAAACTCCACAGAGCTAGGAGCTGCAAGACAATTCCTAGCAGAGTAACTGTGAGACAAAGTTACCAAGGGGCATAGACGGGGAGAATAGTCAGGACGTAGCCAATGAGTCACACACAGAGATAGCTGCAAGGTACCAGAGGGGTGAGCAGAGAGTGGTCAGGTCACAGGCAATGAGTCATACACAGATAGCTGCAAGGTACAAGAGGGGCGAGCAGAGAGTAATCAGGTCACAGGCAATGGGTCATACACAGATAATAACGCAGTACAAAATCAACAGGCAAACTCACAACGGGAAACAGAATCGGGTCAGAACCATATAAACAAGCTATAGCAATAAACAGGCACACGGGGGTCAGCACACTAGACCAAAGACAAAAGTATAACTGGCAGGGATTGAAGCTACCCAGAGGTTTATGAAGCTCTCCCAGAACCAGAAAGAGGCACAGAGCTCCAGACATTAACCCCCGGTGTGCAGCTCAAAAACCTGCATTGGGATCATGACATTAGTGTTTCTTATACCTGTTAGCAGCTGTTCAGGAATAAGCACACTAAGCCCCTCCTTTGTACTTTTCTGCCTATCTTTATCAGTCTACCAAGATGAAGAAGGCAGGGAGTAAGGCACGTGGTCGTTGGCGTGGAGTTGCAGCAGGGAGAGGATGTGGGGATTCAGCAGGGAGAGGACGTGGGGATTCTGTGCCTGCTGCGGGCACCAGTGAGTCAGCATCCCCCAGTTTTACCAGGCAACAGTCCTTTATGCGTAGCTTTGTAGGACCTCTCCGTACCCCACTGCTGCGGGACGATCAAATTGAAGCCGTTGTCGGATGGATGGCAGCTAACGCATCGACTTCAATGACTTCCACATCCTTTCAGGGCCAGAGCACTGAAGATCAACCATCTGTCTCTTCACCACCTGCCAAATTGCCCAGGCAGTCAGGGAGAGTCCTGGACAGGAGCCATCTCAGTCTCTACTTCTGTTCTTTGAATCTGTTGGCTTGGAAAGAGGGGGACAGCCAAGCAGCATTCAAGAATGTGAAGAAGAGGGAGTATGCAGTGATGCGCAACTGCTTTGTCCCTCTGAATCTGAAGGCGGGTGGGCCAGTGCCTATGGTCAGCACACCTCAGTACGCATCAGATGATGAGACTCAGGTGCCACTTTCTGGTGCGTACGGTGCTGGTGAGACTACCCAGGAGAAGCAGGTGTTTGAAGAAGGGAGTGTAGATGATGAGGTCCTTGACCCATCATGGCGTGAGGAACAGGAAGGTGGTGGGAGCAGCTCTGAGGAAGAGATTCCCCGAACGGCCAAAACAGGAGGGAGAGGGAGGGGGCAGACTTGGTTGCCTGTAGCCTCCACTTCGGCACCCGTTAGGAGTATTCCTCTTCCAAAAGCCAAAACAGGTGCTCCCAAGACTTGCAGTGTGTGGTCCTTTTTTGACACAGTTGCAAATGACATTTGCTTTGTCAAATGCAAGCTGTGTCACCAGAAAGTCAAAAGAGGGAAAAGTGTCAGCAACCTAATTACCACAAATATGTGGAAACATGTGCGGACCAAGGTGGAGTTACAAAGACACACTGAAGATGTAGGCTAACCTACAGCACCACCTACCACCTCTTCAGTTCGTGTTGTAGCATCTTCCTCCAGCTCATGCACAGCTGGTTCGGCTTCCTCACAGGATCAACATGGAAGAACCTCTGGCACTGTTGTCCAGAGACCCAGTGACATTCCACCCACAGCACCACGTTCCCATTCATCCTCACACTCCCAGGCCACTCTACAGCCATCGGTAGCACAGGCATGGGAGAAAAGGCGGCCATACTCTGCAAACCATCCCCGAGCACAGGCTCTGAATGCTGCCATTGCCAAACTACTGGCCCTTGAAAAGCTCTCATTCAGGCTGGTGGAGACAGACACCTTCCGGAACTTCATGGCATTGGCAGTCCCACAATACACCGTGCCCAGCCGCTTTTATTTCAGCAGACAAGCCGTCCCTGCCCTGCAAAAGCATGTGGAGGGAAAAATTAAACATGCACTACTAAACGCCGTCAGTAGCAAGGTCCACCTGACCACCGATGCGTGGACCAGTAACCATGGACAGCGATGATACCTTTCCCTCACTGCCCATTGGGTCAATGTTGTGGAGCCGGGTACAGATCTTGTTCTGCCAACTCCAAGGATTGCAGGAATCCAGTCTGTACACATTGATTCCTCCTCATACTCCAGTTCCTCAGAATCAGCGCTGCAGGAGCCTGTTACGACCTGTTACGACCAATATGAGCACAGCCGTGGCCAAACGTCAACAGGCCGTACTGAAATTAATTTCTTTGGGGAATAGAAGTCACACAGCACAGGAGCTCTGGAATGCCATCAAGCAGGAGAGCGACGTGTGGTTTGTGCCAGGGAATCTCCAGCTAGGCTTGGTAGTGTGTGACAATGGCCAAAATCTGGTGGCAGCTCTGGCCCTAGGCAACCTCACTCACATCCCATGTCTGGCACATGTGCTCAACTTGGTCGTGCAGAGCTTTCTGAGGGATTATCCGGATCTTGATGCACTGCTGCATAAGGTCCGCATAGAGTGCGCTCACTTGTGGCTTTCCAGCATGGCAAGATCGCGCATTGTAGCTCTGCAGCATCGATTACGCCTTCCGGAACATCGCATCATATGTGACCTACCCACCAGGTGGAATTCAACATTACATATGTTGGAGCAGTTGTGTGAGCAGCAGGCAGCAGTAATGGAGTACCAGCTGCATCAGGCGCAAGCGAGTCGCACTCTGCACCGGTCACACTTCAGCACCACTGAGTGGGCTTCTATGAAGGACATCTGCCTCGTTTTGCGTGCCTTCGATGATTCCACGCAGATGGCGAGTGCAGATGATGCACTAGTCAGCATGACTGTCCCCTGTGAGAATCATGTGGGAATAGTGGATGAGGGCAGGTATATCTCGCCCAGCTACCTTTCCTATGTGGCCTAGTCTGGTGCATGTGTTTAGTCGGGTCGGTATACCAAAACAGATACTCACCGACCAGGGGACCCCCTTTATGTCCAGGGTAATGAAGGAGCTCTGCCGATTGTTTCAAATCGAACCGTTACGCACATCCGTGTATCACCCTCAAACAAATGGGTTGGTCGAACGGTTCAATAAAACTCTGAAGCAGATGCTGAGAAAGGTGATAGACAAGGATGGGAAGAACTGGGACTATTTACTTCCGTATTTGCTTTTTGCCATCAGGGAAGTTCCCCAGTCTTCCACGGGATTCTCGCCTTTCGAGTTATTGTACGCCCGACGTCCTCACGGACTGTTAGACGTTGCAAAAAGAAACCTGGGAGGGTCAGGTCACTCCGTTTAAAACGGTGATAGATCACGTCACACAAATGCAGGACCGTATTGCGGCTGTTATGCCTATCGTCAAAGAACACATGATGCAGGCTCAAGGAGCCCAAAAAAGAATCTAAGATAGGGGCGCCAAGATCTGTACGTTTGTACCCGGAGATAGGGTGTTGATCCTGGTCCCCACGGTGGACAGTAAGTTCCTGGCAAAGTGGCAGGGCCCCTTTGAGATCAAGGAAAGAGTTGGTGAAGTAAACTACAAAGTATACCAGGCAGGTAAAGGGAAACCTGAACAGATTTATCATGTAAATCTGATAAAACCCTGGAAAGATCGGTCTGCCTTGTCAGCGGAGCTGGCCTGTCCCGTCTGCTCGCATACCGTACCGGAGGTACGGGTTGCAGAGACTCTCTCGGAGTGGCAAAAGACTGAGGTCAGGCAGTTTCTACTTCACAACCAAAAGTTTTTCTCAGAAAAACCCGGGCAGACTACGCTAATGAAACATGACATCATAACGGAACCTGGTGTCACAGTTCACGTAAAACCCTACCGAATCCCGGAAGCGCGCCGTGAAGCCGTTTCCCGAGAAGTGAAGGCAATGTTAGAGTTAGGAGTCATTGAGGAATTGCACAGTGCTTGGTCCAGCCCGATTGTGCTAATTCCTAAACCGGACGGCACCATCCGGTTCTGCAATGACTTCAGGAAACTGAATGCAGTCTCAAAATTTGATGCCTACCCTATGCCCCGGGTCGACGCGCTAATAGATAGGTTAGGAAAAGCCCGGTATATTATGACCCTAGACCTAACAAAGGGGTATTGGCAGATCCCTCTGGCGGAGGCTGCCAGAGAAAAGACGGCATTTGCTACGCCGGAAGGTTTATTTCAGTATGTGTATATGCCGTTTGGACTGCACGGGGCACCGCCGACCTTCCAGAGACTGATGGATCGAGTCCTGAGGCCACATAGGCAGTACGCTTCGGCCTATTTGGATGACATTGTCATTTACAGCTTGGACTGGGAGACTCATCTCCAGAAAGTACAAGCTGTGATTGACGACCTGTGGGAGGCAGGTCTAACCACGAACCCCAAGAAATGTCACATCGGGCTAGAAGAAGCCCAGTATTTGGGGTATGTAATTGGGAGGGGTATTGTTAAACCCCAGCTCGATAAGATTCAGGCGGTTCAGGATTGGCCGCAACCTGTCAACAAGAAGCAGGTGCAAGCCTTTCTGGGGATCGCCGGCTATTATCGCCGGTTCATACCCAATTTTGCAGCCATCGCTACCCCCCTGACGGATCTTACAAAAGGGAAAGACTCCGTCATGATTAAATGGAGTTTAGCGGCTGAAGAAGCCTTCCATAGCCTAAAACGGGCACTTTGCTCTCAACCAGTACTGGTGACTCCGAACTTCTGCAGCGAGTTTGTGGTACAAACGGATGCCTCTGATACCGGTATCGGGGCCATACTGTCACAAGTGAGGGACGGAGTGGAACACCCAGTCCTCTATATCAGCAGGAAGCTGAACAAACATGAGCAAAAGTATGCAGTCATAGAAAAAGAGTGCCTAGCCATTAAGTGGGCTCTAGAAGCCCTCAAATATTACCTGGTGGGCCGAAAGTTCAGGCTGATCACTGACCATGCCCCTCTCAAGTGGATGCACTTGAACAAGGAATGGAATAGCCGGGCGACCCGGTGGTTCCTTGCCCTGCAGGCCTACACTTTTACGGTGGAGCACCGCCCAGGGGTACAGATGGGGAATGCAGATGCCCTGTCCCGAGTGCACTGTTTGGCGGGTGTCATTGCTCGACCGGAGTGGTCTGAGCAGAGGGGGGGATATGTGAGAATCATGTGGGAATAGTGGATGAGGGCAGGTATATCTCGCCCAGATACCTTTCCTATGTGGCCTAGTCTGGTCAATATATCTCCTGGTTACTAATGAATAATGGGAGGCGGATATAAAAGGATGCCAGGTGGTTGTGTGAGTGTCTCAGCCAGGGAACACAGAGAGCCTGTCTGTGTGAGAGACACACGTGAGAGAAAGCAGTGCCCACTGCAACTGTGGTTTGGCTGGACGGGAGAAGCCCGCCAGTTGGTAGTTAGGTTGTACGTTGTTTAGTTAGTGCCGGACAGGTAAGGATTTGTTTTATGTTTTTTTTCTTTATGCATTGCTTTCACCTTTAATAAACCTGACCCAGTGTCAGTTATACCCGGACCCCGGCTGTGCTCCTGAGTTTCATGCTGAACGCACGTGACCTTTGACCCCAGCAAAGGTGATCCTGGAGTGTTTTATCACACCCCCTTATCTGCCTGCTTCAAAAAACACTGCAAGCACTAAGGGAGGAGGATTTGGAAGAGGTGGCGGATGAGGAGTCACAAATGCCGTCTGCTTCTGGACAGTCTGTGCTATGTGGTTCCTCACAAAGGCCTAGGCATGGGACACTTTGTGAGGAAGATGAGGAGGAGTCAATGGAGGACGAAGACATCTCTCCAGAGGAGGGAGGTACACAATGCTCTAGTCAGTATGTACAGCGAGGGTGGGGTGATGCAGAGCAGGCAGAGATGACGCCTCAAGCAGGGGACAGTGTTTCTTTGACAGTTGGGAGTCTGCAGCACATGGTTGTGCTGTTCTACGGCAACCTGATGTTTCTCTCCCATTTCAGGTGGAGATTGATGCTTCTGAGATTGGTGCAGGAGCCATTTTGTATCAAATAGATCCAGTAACCTCTAAAATGAATCCTTGTGCCTTCTTTTCTCAAAAATTTTCTCCATCTGAAAGTAATTATGACGTAGGGAATCGGGAATTGTTGGCTATGAAGTGGGCGTTTGAAGAGTGGAGACATTGGTTGTAGGGGGCCAGACATCAAGTTGTGGCCCTCACCAACCACAAGAACTTGATCTATCTCGAATCAGCCAAGCGATTGAATCCTACCAGGATAGGGATGAGGAGGCCACTCATGCAAGGATAGGGATGAGGAGGCCGTGCATACCAAGTTGGGGATGAGGGGACAATGCATACCCAACTTATGCTTGAGTCAATAAGTTTTCCCAGTTCCCAGTATATACGATACTTCCTATTTTCCAAGATTGCTATGGTTACTGAACCCCTTTAAGTCATTTAACTATCCTAGTTTTTTTGCAGGGAAATTGTCCCGATCTTGCCCATATTTTGCTTCCTTTTGCAGCCACTAGCCCCTACTCCACCCATTTTACAGCCATTTTACAGCACTGACGTTCGGGTCCCCATTGACTTATATGGTATATGGGTCAGAGGTCAAGTTTGGGTCAAATTCGGGTCCCGAACCAGCCTTTAAAAATTGTCCAGCAGAATCCAGATATTCATGGGTCTGCTCATCCCTAGTGACAAGCAATCAATTTTATTGATACCATTTTTGGTTATATGCAACATTTTTATCTATGTTTATTGCATTTTCAAGGGGAAGTAGTCACACAAAAAAACATGTTTTGGGAGTCTTGAGTGTACTTTTTTCAATTCTGGGTTTATCAATGGGGTTAATTAATTTTATATCTTCATAGATCAAACTTTTATGTACATGGCAATACCAAATGTTAGTTTTTTGTATTTTTTTCATTTCTTTATATTCAATGAAGGAAAAGGGAGTGATTTGAACTTTTATATTAAAAAAATTGAAAACTTTTTGTTATTTTTTACTTTATTTTTTAGACCTTTATGTGACTTGAACCTGCAATTCCAGTTGGATATACTGTAATGCCTTAGTACTGGAGTATATAGTGTAAATCTTGGTCTCCTTTGAAGCTCAGCATATAACTGAACTTCAGATAACAACCAAGATGGCGGCAACAGGGACGTTCAGCTGGACCCATTTTATCATAGTAACCCATCGGAGCCTTATGAGCACTTTACAGGGCACCGATGGGAGCCGGTAAGCGCAAGCAGCAGAGCGCATTCCATTTAAATGCCACTGTCAGAGGATGACACTGATGTTTGAAAGGTTAACAGCCAGATCTCATTTCCAAATGTAAACCTCCCTGCAATCATGTAGATGTACTTAGTATTGTGTTAAAGGGTTAAAATTGAGGTCTTAATGAAAAAGGTTTTTTTCTGCTGTTATACACCTGGTAAGAGTGCAAATCAAAGGAGATTCATATGTGATGTAATAGCATAATTGCTGATGTCTCTAGAGCCACAGACACATAATTCTGGAAGTCAGTGATTTTTTTTTTAATTTTGGTTATATAACAGCAGCGTTTATGCATGTAATTTATATTTCACATCCAAGCGATATAAATCATCATGTAAATTAAGACTGCTCCTGTTACAATATTCATATAACTGATGTTATAAAACACAAGTACATAATGTGTGTCACAATTTTTTCAGCCTTGTTGACTCCATTGCTAATCTCCCAGAAGCTCAGATAACTTGGTGTGTATAAACAATTTATGATTTGACCTACTAATTGTGTTTTGCATAATCTATGATATATCCATATTCGGCTTCATATGCAATAGCTCAGAACTACAAATCATAAATATACAATGGGGAAAATAAGTATTTGAAACACTGCCGATTTTGCAAATATTCCCACCTACAAAGAATGGAGAGGTCAGTAATTTTTATCGTAGGTACACTTCAACAGTGTGAGATGGAGTCTAAAAATAAAAAACAGAAAATCACATTGCATGAATTTTAAACAATTAAATTGCATTTTATTGCATGAAATGAGTATTTGATTACCTACCAACCAGAAAGAATTCTGGCTCTCACAGACCTGTTAGTTTTTCTTTAAGAAGCCCTTCCACTCTGCACTCATTACCTGTATAAAAGACACTTGTCCGTACACTTAATCAATCACACTCCAACCTCTCCACCATGGCCAACACCAAAGAACACCGGGGACAAAATTGTAGACCTGCACAAGGCTGATATGGGCTACAGAACAATAGGCTGCTAGGAAATCCCCTCTGACTCCTTCCACACCAGGGCTCTGACCGTGCTGCAAGGAACTCTCTCTAGCTCCTTTCTCCACCAAGGATGGTTGGAAATTAACACTATCACCAACAGTGATTGCAACACCTGACACTCTTTTATAGCAGAGCCAGAGCAATCACCTGCTTTATAATCACATGCACTAAAGAAACCAGAGCGCAATGACCCTAACGGCCACCGGGGGCAAAACTAGAACTGAAAAAGAACCCACTGTGTAATAATCCTAATGGCCACCGGGGGCAAAACCAAACTTAAGCACACAGCTTAAGGAAATACAAAAAGGTTACATGTGCTTTTATCTGTCATGATCCAGCATGGATCATGACAAGTCTCTTAGCATCATTTTTCCTTGGATGGTAACTGGAACTACGAACCCCAGGGGGTCGTATAGACTATTCACAAAAGAAAGAACTCCTCTGCATGAAGTCTCATCTTTGCTGATCTGAAAGGTGAAGGCATCCATCTTCAGATCCCAAAGCAATCCAAGGCTCCGTTGCATGGGAAGGGAGTCGATGCTTAGGTCTAAGTCTTTTAGATCGCTGGAATAGTCTTGAGAGGGAAAGGCTTCCATCAACTCTCAGCTGTTGGAGGAAATCTTGTGCAACCTTAGGATAGACTGAGCGAACATTTCTTAAGCCCTTTTTAGTAGACTGATTGCAGCCTCATTTGTCGATGTGGACTTCAAACAGTCATCTACGTAGAAGTCCTTTTCTACGAAGGATCTGACATGTGACCCATACTCTTCTTCACCCTCTTTGGCGGAATGTCGGAGGCCGTAGGTAGCGACTGCCAGGGAAGGACTGATCCTGAAGATGTGTACTCTCATCCGGTACTCTGCGATGTCTTTGTCCAGGTCATTGTCGCGGCACCACAAGAACCTCAATAGTTTCTGTGTTCCTCTTTGATGAGAAAACAGTGGAACATCTGCTGTATGTCAGCCATAAATGCCGCTGAATCTTTGCAGAAACAGAGTAGTACTTCCAGAAGTCTGTTGTTGAGGTCTGGGCCTGACAGTAGGACATCATTCACTGAGACGTCTTTGCATTTGGCGCTTAAGTCGAATACCACTCTTATTTGACCTGGCTTCTCAGGATAGTCCACTCCGAAGATGGGCAAGTACCAACACTCCTCTGAGTGCCGAAGTGCAGACCAGTTCCCTGTTGTTGGGTAGGCATTTTATCTGAGTTCAAAATGGTAGAGGTGCGACCCAACTGTTCGACTTGTCCTTGACTATCTGTCTATCCATGATGTCCAAGAACATCCTGTCTTATACAGACATCGCTACCTTGTCATCTTCCTTTGTCCAGTGGAAGACCGTACAGCCTATGTGGTTTTGTTCACCTTTACAGGTGTGGTCTTCGCTGGTAGGAACTGAGAAAGGGTGAGGTAGGGGAGTGCTGTTTGGTAATTCCTTCACCAGCAGACTATTGTGACATGGCTGGAAGAGAGATGAATGTTCATTTTCTAGCGCACTAGTAAGCATACTGTTGACTGAGGCCGGCTTGTGTGGTCCTCCTAGACAGACGTCTCCTATAATGACCCATCCCAGGTCGAGCCTCTGTGCATATGGAGTGTTCTGGAAGCCGTTGATATATTCTCTAGTCTTGTGGGCTTGTAGTATATCTCTTCTCAGGAGTAAAGCTAATGGGGCCTCTGGATCCAATTCAGATATGAGGTGGGCTATACGCTTTATGTGGGGGTGATGTATCGCAACTTCCAGTGAAGGTATCTTGGACCTGTTGTTGGGAATCTGGTTGCACTCCAGGTCGGTAGCGATAGGCAGGTCTGGCCATCTATGTACTCCATCTTGTATCCGGTTGCTTTCCTCCCTGCCGTCTCAGCTGTACCTGAACATGTCTTCAAGGAGTAGGGAGAACCTGTGCCTACGATACAAAAGTTGTCAAAGAAGATGGACCTGGCTAAAGACCTATTGCTTTGATCATCCAGGATTGCATATATCTTGAAGGATTTGTCCCTGGGGCCTGCTGGGTAGACTCGGACAAGGCAGATTTTTGAACAGGATCTTCCTCTTCCACAGGGGTTTCTTCTTCAGTGTTCTTCTGCTTTCCATCATGCTCCTCCACTTGTGACCACACTCATGGAGGCAGTCCAGGGTGCAAGGCTGTATTGTGATCTATTCTGCTGCACTCTGCATATATCACGATGGCTTCACAGTTCCTCTTAGCTGCGTACTGTTAAGTATGTTGGCGGGAAACAGTGCCTATGCATGGCGGGTTTCCGCATGGCGGGAATGATGTAGCACTTCTTGGCGGGCTGCAGCATCGTTCTGTGGCTGTACGGAGGCCGCTGTGATACCCATATGCGGAGCAGTGTGGGTGTTAGCGGTCCTGTACAGTCTAATCAACTACAGCCTGCAACCGGCTATCAGTTTTACTGAAGGCAGCTAGTCTGTTCTTAGTGGGCCCTGGACTCTTGTTCCTTGCTGCTGCAAGGCGGCTGCTGTAATACCCGTATGCAGTGCAGTCTGGGTGGTAGCGGTCCTGTACAGCCTGAGCAATCACCACGTGCGCCCAGCAGTTCGTTTTACTGTTCCGCCTTCCTCCACCTATAATGCTGTGTGGATTCCAGCATATGGCTAAACACTTCATCAACTTCCCAGTAAAAAGACTGTATGGATTGTTAAGTCTATATTTATTGAGATGATGATGTGAACTTGGTAACAGTGAACAACAATGGTGGATGATATGATATGGATGGTATAGTGGACAATAACGAGTAAAAACTACAAGGAAATGTTAGGGTTCTAGGTAGGAACTGGAGAGTAGACCCTCAGGGTCGTGGCTCCAGAGCCCCCAAGGGCGAGCGGACCAGGTGAAGACCACCCCCTATACAGGGAGTGTTAGGGGCAGGCCCAAGGGAGATAGAACCACAACGGCCGGAACCAAAGGGACGACCCGGGGTGTATACAGGAGAGAAGATGAGAATGCTAGGGAGAATACGATGAGAGGGTATGGGCCCGAGGCAGGTGGAGGCAGGCTGTGGGAGCCGAGATGGAACAGGATGGGCAGTGACCAAAGCTGAAATAGAAGAGGGACAAAAGGAGATCTGGAGACACAGGACTGGTGGCCCCAGGCAGAACACAGGATTGGAGGGAAGAAGTGAAGGCGGACGGACAGGCACAATACACGGGTGGCAGGTAGTGTCAGTAGCAGCGGTACAGGAGAGAGACCGACACGGCAGCAACACAGGGTGACTAGCAGAGGCACGGGAGGAAGAGGTTGAGGCAGGACGGGAAGATGGAGCAGGGTGCGAGAGCAGGCAGACTCAAGACGGGAATGCCAGACGGCAACGAGGACAGAAATTTTAGAGAATTCTGAGGACAAGGAGTCCGCTGCCGGCAAACCCGAGGCGGGGGAAACGGGAAGAGGAATGCCAGGATGCTGCCCAAAAACCACAAAAAAAGGAGACTTGGAAGAGGATTCGTTGGGGTGATTGTTGTAGGCAAATTCGGCCCAAGGGAGCAGCGAGACCCAATTGATCTGGTGTGCATTGGAAAAATGCCGAAGATAGGAGGTTAATACTTGATTTACTCGTTCCACTTGGCCATTGGACTGCATGTGGTAGGCAGAGGAGAAATCCAAGGTCACCTTCATTAATCCGCAGAGGGCTCTACAGAAACGGGAGGTGAATTGCACACCGCATTCTGACACGATATGCCGAGGAAAGCTGTGAAGTCGGAAAATATGGTGCAAGAAGATCTTCGCTAACTCAGAAGCAGAAGGCAGACCAGGCAGAGGGATGAAGTGGGCCATTTTGGAAAAACGATCCACCACCACCAAAATCACGGTACAGCTGGAGAACGGAGGTAGATCCGTGATAAAATCCATGGCGATATGGCTCCAAGGGACCGAAGGCACAGGCAACGGATGCAAGAGGCCCGAGGGCAGTTGTCTTGGAACCTTGTTTCTGGCACAGGAGGAGCAAGAAGCGGTGAACTCTAAGACGTCCTGGCAGAGCGATGGCCACCAATAATGGTGGGAGATGAGGGATAGAGTCTTCTTGGCTCCGGCATGCCCGGCGACCACAGAGGAGTGTCCCCACGCAGGACTCTTACTTTGTCACGGTCCAATACCAAGGTCTTACCAGGTGGTGGGTTAACCAGACTTAGAGGAGCCAGGGTGATGATCTTAGCTGGATCGATGATGTGGGCAGGACTCTCTTCTTCATCGGTAGGTAGGAACGACCTCGATAGAGCATCCGCTTTGGTATTCTTATTACCAGGCTGAAAATGGTTCTCGAAGTCAAAGCGCCCAAAGAATAAGGACCACCTGGCTTGCCGAGGGTTGAGCCTTTGAGCAGACTGAACGTAGGCCAAATTCTTGTGGTCGGTAAATATGGTGAAGGGATGGACGGCTCCTTCAAGAAGGTAACGCCATTCCTCTAGTAGTTCCTTGCCCCCGATGGAATAATTGCGTTCGGGAGGAGAGAAGACTTTAGAGAAGAATCCATATTTAACAGTCCGATCAGAGGAGGTTCTTTGCAAAAGAACTGCTCCTGCTCCAACAGATGATGCGTCGACCTCGAGGATGAAGGGCCTATTGGCATCCAGACGGTGCAGAACAGGAGCCGTAGAAAATTCCTTTTTCAGAGTTTGGAAGGCGTCCTCTGCCTCAGAGGACCAGAGGTTGGGATTTGCCCCTATGCATATGAGAGCAGAAATAGGTTTGGTTAAGGTGGAGAAATGGGGGATGAATTGCCTATAATAATTGGCAAAACCGAGAAAGCGTGGAATAGCGTCAATAGTGTCAGTAGCAGCGGTACAGGAGAGAGACCGACACGGCAGCAACACAGGGTGACTAGCAGAGGCACGGGAGGAAGAGGTTGAAGCAGGACGGGAAGACGGAGCAGGGTGCGAGAGCAGACAGACTCAGGACCGGAATGCCAGGCGGCAACGAGGACAGAAGGGCCGAGACGCAATACTGAGGGAATGCAGGGACCTGAGACCTGGGGGGTGACGCTGCGCATAGGATGCTTGTGCCACAGAGAATAACAAACAGGCGTCTTACCTGCCAAGAAGCCAAGCAGAAATACCCGGTGGGCGCCGCCATGATGGGGCAGAGCCACCAGGTCACGAACTCCCAGGATGCCTGGCAGCCGGGGAAGGATGAGCGCGCATGCGCAGACCTCTGACGCGCCATGAGCCCGCAAAGACAGATGGAGAGCGGCATGAGGGCGGACTGGGGAGGCGCCGGGAGGCAGAGACCGCCAGGTAGGAGTCCAGGGGTGTAACAGGAAATAACAGCATATCAGTACTTGGCACATTACAGCGTGACACAGGTTGCAATAATATCAGTAACTAACATTACAGAGGCTGCACAGTAACATTACAACACAGCTATTGCAAAGTACATGCTGAAACACTATCCTGCTCTATACAGAAATGCAACCTATCTATAAGCAGTGTAAAAGCATTAGCTAATCTAAGAGATACAGAGACTACACAGAGGATGTTTAAAACAGACACATAAATGCACTAAAGTCTCCCCGGAATCCGCTGGTCAGGAGCAATGCTTTGTAAGGAAAGAGCTTGAACAAGTATGCAAGACTCACAAGTCTGGAAGAAAATGTCTAAGCTTCTTGCCAAGGAAAACTGAGGGGATGATGCTAACCAGAACACACTGATCTTTTAAAGGAGAAATATCCGAGCACACAAAAAACAGGATAAACGGGTACCTAATGACCTCTAATGGTTGTAACTGGTACTGCACTATGAAATTGACTTGCTGCACATAAATGGGCAGAACACCCACTCTGCAACAAAGTTAAATGCACACCAATAACCCTTTGAAATGACGTACTGGATGGCCACAGGAAAACCAAGCTCACATTATTCTTTTTGTACTGCCATACTGTTAGCCTATGCATTGAATGCAAGGCTAGCCCTGTAACAAATTAACACGCACCCCAATAAGCCTTTGAACCTACGTACTGGATGGCCACAGGAAAACCAAGTTCACATTATTCAATTGGTTCTTCCATACTGTTAGCCTATGCATTGAATGCAAGGCCTGCCCTGCAACAAATTGACACACACCCCATTAAGCCTTTGAGCCCACGTACTGGATGGCCACAGTCAAACCAAGTTCACATTATTCTTTTGGTACTGCCATACTGTTAACCTATGCATTGAATGCAAGGCCCACCCTGCACCAAAGCTGCAAGCACCCCAATAAGCCTTGAACCCACGTACTGGATGGCCACAGGAAAACCAAGTTCACATTATACATTTTTTTTCTTCCATACTGTAAGGGTGTGTGCACACGCTGCGGATTCTGCTGTGGATTGATCCACGCGGATTTTGCAAAAGACCTGCGGTTTATCTGCGGATTAGCCTGCGGTTTTGCCCTGTGGTTTATCATCTCCACAATAGAGGAGATGGTAAACCGCTGCGGAATCCGCAGAAAGAATTGACATGCAATTCTTTCTGCGGATTTGAAACCGCAGCAAAATCCGCGCAGAAAACTCCGCAGCGTCTGCACAGCGGTTTTTAATTCCCATAGGGAATAATGGTACTGTACATCGCAGCTCATTCTGCTGCGGATCCGCAGGGCCAAATCATAGAATCATAGAATCATAGAATCGTAGAGTTGGAAGGGACCTCCTGGGCCATCTGGTCCAACCCCCTGCTCAAAGCAGGATTCGCTAAATCATCCCAGTCAGATGTCTGTCCAGCCTCTGTTTGAAGACTTCCATTGAAGGAGAACTCACCACTTCTCGTGGCAGCCTGTTCCACTCATTGATCACTCTAACTGTCAAAAAGTTTTTTCTAATATCTAACCTGTGTCTCCTCCCATTCAGTTTCATCCCATTGCTTCTAGTCTTTCCTTGTGCAAATGAGAATAAAGTTGATCCTTCTACAATGTGACAGCCCTTTAGATATTTGTAGACAGCTATTAAGTCTCCTCTCAATCTTCTCTTTTGCAAACTAAACATTCCCAAATCCTGCAACCTTTCCTCATAAGACAGGGTTTGCAGACCGGTCACCATTCTGGTCGCTCTTTTCTTAACTTGCTCCAGTTTGTTGATGTCTTTTTTAAAATGTGGTGCCCAAAACTGGACACAATATTCCAGATGAGGTCTGACCAAAGAGGAGTAGAGGGAAATAATGACTTCACGTGATCTAGACTGTATGCTTCTGTTAATACATCCTAGAATTGCATTTGCCTTTTTTGCTGCTGCATCACACTGTTGACTCATATTCAGTCTGTGATCTATTAGTATACCCAAGTCTTTTTCACATGTGCTGTCACTTAGCCCTATTCCTCCCATTCTATATATGCTTTTTTCATTTTTATTGCCCAGATGTAGTATTTTGCATTTCTCCCTGTTAAAAACCATTCTGTTAGTTGCTGCCCACTTCTCCAGTTTATTTAAATCTTTTTGAATCCTCTCTCTCTCTTCTCTAGTATTAGCTATCCCTCCTAGCTTTGTGTCATCAGCAAATTGAATCAGTTTACCCTCAATTCCTTCATCTAAATCGTTGATAAAGATGTTGAACAATACAGGGCCCAGGACAGAGCCCTGTGGTACCCCACTTGAGACATTCTTCCAACTGGATGTGCAGCCATTTACGACCACTCTTTGGGTCCGATCACTAAGCCAGTTATGAATCCACCTAACAGTTGCCTTGTCCATTCCATACTTAGTCATTTTTTCAATAAGGATTGTATGAGAGACTTTGTCAAATGCTTTGCTGAAGTCAAGATATACTATATCTACAGCATTTCCTTGATCCACCCAATCAGTGATACCGTCATAGAAGGAAATTAAGTTAGTCTGACATGACTTATTAGTTACAAACCCATGCTGACTCTGTTTAATCACTTCATTCTTATCCAGGTATTGACATACATGTTGTTTAATAATTTGTTCAAAGATCTTTCCTGGTATAGAAGTCAGACTCACCGGCCTATAGTTGCCTGGGTCCACCTTCTTCCCCTTTTTGAAGATAGGAACAACATTTGCTCTTCTCCAGTCTTCTGGCACTTCTCCTGTTCTCCAAGAATTTTCAAAGATTATGGAGAGGGGTTCAAAAATTTCTTCTGCTATCTCCTTCAGTACTCTGGGGTGTAATTCATCTGGACCTGGAGACTTGAATTCATTTAGGTTAGCTAAGTGTTTCCTCACTATCTTTCTGTTTATAGATATCCTGGATTCTTCTATTCCCTTAATAGGACAGTGAGTAACAGTAGATGTTACATTTCCTTTCTGAGAGAAAACAGATGCAAAATAGGAATTTAAAAGTTCAGCCTTCTCAACATCCTGTCTTACCATTTCATCATTTTCATCCTGTAAAAATCCTATAGCATCTTTGACTTTTCTTTTACTTTTGACATATCCCCAAAATCCTTTATTATTGCTTTTGACATCTCTTGCAAGCCTCAATTCATTTTCAGCTTTAGATAATCTGATTTGTGCCCTGCAGGTTCTGCAGACAGCATAATATTCTTTCCCCCTGTGGGGTACATATTTTTTAAAATTTTTTGATGGGCATCATAAGCAACCTTTCAACAAACTAGAGTGGCTGTAGCAGCACTGAACACGGTCACCCTCGTGTTCTAGTGGTGGTGGTCTGGTGGATGGTGAGGATGAGGAGGATGACACCAAATAGCCAAAATCAGGAAGCATTTACCCATGTGTGGGTGTGAAGATGTGCATGGGAATACACTTCCCAAAAAAAGACACTGTATTGGAGGTTATGCTTTGCTGTTATCATTCGGTGGTGTAGAGAGGTCTGGCCCAATCCAGCCCTTGTTCATTTTTATAAGTGTCAGCCTGTCTGCATTTTCAGTTTGACAGGCGAATGCGCTTATCAGTTATAATTCCACCAGCGGCACTAAAAACCGGCTCTGACAAAATGCTAGTGTCATGGTATGTCTGGCTCTGCGTGATAGGACCCGACGATCGGTCGGTCACCAAACAACAAGACAAAACAAGGGGACACCGGGGACACAATTACAACGTTGGGCCCTTCAATAGGGAACGGGGAAGTGGACACCTCCTGCACTCTCCTAAGGAAGAGCCCTGACTCTCCTCACGTTCTCTATACAGGTTCTTTCAACCTGTCGCTGACCAGGATACCTCAGTTCCTCACTTGCCCTGCACCTATCCCTTACTAGGGAACTGGCAAGTGCGGACACTAGTAAAACACCAGGGAAAACAACAGACAGGGAAAAACAAACAACACTTAGCTTGCTCTGCAGTTAGGCACAGGACCGCAGAGTAAGGCACCTGAACACAGCTTCCAGCAGATACACACAGGCTCCAGATAAGCTGCAACAGCACTGCTCCAGTTAACTCCTCTCTTTAGAAAGGTTGGTTTAGTGAATGACCAATATTGCCAACAGGGAGCTATAGCAGCTCACGACCTTTTATAGGAAGGAGGGGGGGTCACCACCTGCTGACTAATGAAAACTGTAGTGACACCAGCGGCCACCGGAGGGGGAAAACCCCAGCAGCCGACCAACTACAGTTGTAGTAACACCAGCTGCCACCGGGGGCAAAAACTCATATTAACCACCGAGGCCTAAAAGGAAAAGAGGTTAATAAAAGAGAATCCAGACTCTGCCACAGATCCAAGAAAGGATCGTGACAGCTACTGGCAGGGAAGGCCAGGACCTCCAAGGCTTAGACAGCCAGTTCATGCCATGTGCCCAGCTTTAATACCCAATAATTAAAAGGCAAAGAGGAATCACGGAGGACGCTGGTACAGTCAGCAAGGTACTCCATCAGCATCTTCCAAAACATTCCATTCCTTTCGACATTACCCCATGCCTCTAGGCCAAGGCAATTAGAGGGTCTGAGAAAACTCTCCCAGAACTTTGCCAGTGTTCCCCTACCTCTGCTGGATTGGAGTTGTGTCTCTCTCGCCTGTATTCCTTGGTTGTCCAACGAACTGTGACATCTGAAGCCAGCGTTTTTAGATGGGAATTTTTTTAATAATTCTGCAACAAGGGCTCTCTGGTATTGCACCATTTTATTAGACCTGTCTGCCACTGGAAGAAGAGATTTAAAGTTCTCCTTGTAGCGTGGGTCTAGAACTGTCACCAACCAGTAATGAGTGTCACCGCAAATTTTCATAATGCGAAGGTCATTTGAAAGTCAGTGCAACATAAAGTCAGCCATGCGTGCCAGACTGGTAACAGGCAAGCCTTCCGTGTCCTCACCAACAGGACGACTGACCATGGTGTCCTCCTCCTCCCTGTCCTCAGGCCATCCACGCTGAACAGACGGTATGACAGTTGTGTATGTAGTACCATCTATAGCGCATGAAAGTATTTCCTGTTCTTCCTCCTCCTCTTCCTCATTGTCAACCATTCCACATTGGGATGAGATGAGGCTGGGCTGTGTGTAATTACCCTGTATGCTTCCTTGCTCCATGTCCTTGTGCTCTGCCTGCAATGCATCCTCTTTCATTGTGAGCAGAGAGCTTTTCAGAATGCAGAGAACCGGGATGGTGACGCTAATTATGGTGTCACCGCTGCTCACCATCTTAGTGGATTCCTCAACGTTTAGGAGGATGGTACATATGTCTGACATCGATGTCCACTCCTGAGGTCTTATGTGTGGAGTCTGCCCTGAATAACGACGGCCTTGTTGATGCTGTAGTCAACAACTGCCCTCTTCTGCTCACAAATCCTTTCCAACATATGCAGTGTAGAGTTCCAACATGTGGGTTCATCACACACCAGTCAGTGAGCCAGAAGCTACAAACGCTGGTGAAGCCCGGCAAGGGAGGCGGAAGCTGGAGCTGACTTTCAAAAATGGGCAAACAGGTGTTGTACTTTCACAAGCAGATCCGGCAGCTCTGGGCAGCTTTTGAGAAAACATTGAACAACAAGATTAAGCACATAGGCCAGGCATGGTACGTGTGTGAGCTCGCCTCAGAGCCGCGACCAGGTTCCGGCCATTGTCACACATGACCAGGCCTGGTTGTAGGTTCAGCAGTGTGAGCCATACATCTGCCTACTCTTTCAAAGCTGTCCAGAACTCTTCAGCATTGTGTGTTTTGTCACCTAAGCATATTAGCTTCAGTACAGCCTTCTGACGCTTGGCTGAGGTAGTGCTGCAATGCTTCCAGCTTGTGACTGATGTGCTCATTTCGGAGATGGAGGCTGAGGAGGAGGAGGAGGTGCAGGAGCTGTAGACTGTGGGGGCAACCCTAATTGGGCAACCCGGCTTCCACTATGTTAACCCAGTGTGCCATCAGCGAGATGTAGCGTCCATGCCCACAAGCACTTGTCCATGTATCCGTGGTTAGGTGGACTTTCCCAGTAAAAGCATTGTTGAGGGGAATGGGTAATGTTGAGGGACATGGGCTTGTGTAATGCAGGGACAGCACACTGGGAGAAATAGTGGCGGCTGGAGACCGAGTACCTTGGGACAGCTGCCGCCATCAGAGTGCAGAAAACTTCCGTCTCCACAAGCCTAAAAGGCAACATTTCGACTGCAGGCAGATGAGAAATGTGTGAATTTAGTACTGTGTTCTGTGGGGCATTGGCTGCATATCTACGTTTGTGCTCCAATGACTGGGGTATGGACAACTAAAGGCTACGCTGGGACAAGAACTTGGACGTGCTTGATGATGGAAGTAGTTGAGTGTGGGCAACGACAGGTGCAGGGCAGGAGGCATCTTCGCATGCACCGTGGACAGGGGATTGTCTTACATGCATAACAGTGGAAGAAGCAGTGTTTTCACCCACAGACACTGTTCCTGGAGCCTGAGGTTCGGCCCACAAAGTCGAGTGCTTTGCTGCCATGTGCCTGATCATGCTGATGGTGGTCAGGCTGTTAGTTTTGCTACCCCCACTGCAGGCATGGCAGGTGGTACAAATGGCCTGTTTGGGGTTATCGGCATAATCTTTAAAAAGCAACCAGACTCGGGAAGACCTAACAGTTATACTGCCAACTTCCATTGTGCTGTTGTTACGAGGAACGGTTGCCGCCTTCTGTCTGTGGCAAACACACTGCTTCTTCCTGCCTGTTGGGGTGCTACGTCTCCCTCCCCCTGTGTGCTGCTGTCCTGACTCTGCATGTCCTCCTGCCATGTTGGGTCAGTTACTATATCATCCACCACCTCGGATTCCACTTCCACACCCTGGTCCTCCTCCTGACTTGCTGACAATTGTGTCTCATCATCGTCCACCTCTTGAGACATGATGCCACCGTTGCCTTCATGTGACCGTGGCTGCTCAAATATTTGGGCATCGCTATATGCGATCTCATCTTGCCCCGCTTCAAGTGTACCGGGCGAGAGGCCTGAATCTATAAATGGAAAAGTGAACAGCTCTTCGGAGTGTCCAAGTGAGGGATCAGTTGTCTCCGGGCACTTGGCATGGTAGGAGGAAGGAGGATCGGGGTGAGGAATATGCAGTCCAGACTCACATCTACTCAGACTTGACCGTGTGGAAGACAGGGTGGTAGTGGTGTCAAACTGACCGGAAGCATTATCCACTAACCAACCAACAACCATTTCACACTGCTCTGGTTTCTATAGTGATGTCCTTCTGCAGGCCCCTAGTAATTAGGTCATGAAGGGCGGGGGAGAAGATGTGGATATTTGTTGAGGCACAATTTCCGCTTGCCCACGGCCTCGGCGTCTACATGCACCCTCACCATCACATCCACTTCCCCGTCCCTTGCCACGCGCCTTGCCCATTTTAAATGGGCTACAGTATTTTGCACGTTCACCACAAATGGCTGAATTGGTAGCGAACCTGTATGTGATCCGTGTGCGGAAAAACCACACTTTAAAATATCTGGACTGTAGGTAAAAATGTATTTTTAGTTATCAAACTGGTGTCAATAACTAGGATAAGACACAGCAAAAACAGTAGAATATAGGCCTGAAATGCCACAATTTGTAGTCCATAGATAGATATGGCGTTTGATGGAGATAATAATAATAATACATTTTATTTCTATAGCGCCGACATATTCCGCAGCACTTTACATTTCAGAGAGGACTTGTACAGACAATAGACATTACAGCATAACAATAATCACAAAGATCATAACTGATACCAAGAGGAATGAGGGCCCTGCTCGCAAGCTTACAATCTATAAGGAAAAAGGTAGACACGAAAGGTGGGTGGTAACAATTGCCCTGATTGTATGGACCAGCCATACCACACTGTTCAATATGAGGCCCGTATTTTTAAATTTTGTACCCCAAAATAGTGTATAGGAATAGGGTAACAGACAGCAAATACAGTGGAATGTAGCCCTGAAATGCCACAATAATTGCCAGATAATTTTTTTTGGGCAGCAAAATGGTGTCAAAAAATTTTATAAGACACTCCAAAAAATACTACAGTACCACAAAAAATGCCAGAATTTTCTGCGCACTCAGATGTGGTGCCTGGGACGGGCAAAGCCGTTTAAAATTGCTGGATTTTCATGCTGTAGTATTAAACCTCATTGTAGATTGTAAGCTCTCACGAGCAGGGTCGTCTTTTTTTGCTTTAATTATTGTATTGTTAACATTGTTACTTATGACTTGTGTTTTGAGACTGTTAAACTGTAAAGCGCTGCGGAATATGTTGGCGCTATATAAATAAAGATTTTTATTATTATTATTATTATTATTATTATTATTAAAAGGATCTGGCTGTAGTCTGCAGTGTCAACAAGCAAATGGAGAAAAAAAAGGCCTCTGGATTGCTTTGGAATAAAATAATCAGGTTTGAGGTGCAAAAAAAAAATATTCCTAGCCACTGATACCTGGAGCTAGTTACTGTATATATGTAATAGGCAGCAGCAGACAGTAATGGACCCTTTTGATGTATGCAGTGATATCTATATATCCACATACAGTGCCTGCATGCCTAGCACTGCAATCTATATACCCCGTAATTAGTCCTTAGGGCTCATACCCATATGTGAGAAAAAAATGGTCCGATTTCCATACTGAAAAAACGGACGAGTTCTATGCGAGTGTCAAGCAAGTGTCATGCGATTTCCTTGCAATTTTTCCATGGAACACACACGTATGACATGCGCATGCAATCCATATACTATGCGATTTTAACATGAGGTTTCACATACAGCAGTTCTCTGTATGTAATAGCTCATGTTAAAATCGCATTGTAAAATACAACTGTACACATTGTTTTAACACCAAAAAATCTTCAAAACATAGATAGATAGATAGATAGATAGATAGATAGATAGATGTTTTCAAGTATGCAAGCTTATATCTGGTAACCAGCTCTTTCAATCTCTGCTCTGAATCAACTCCTGTGTGTCTCCACTCCATTCAATGTAGGCAAGCAGTTAATCCTGAATGCTATATATGTGTTTTCAACTATGCAAGCTTATATCTGGTATACAGTTACTTCAACTAAGGCTGGTTTCACATTTGCTTTTTTATGCGCTGGAAAAAAACGCATACTTGCGCATGCGCTTTTTCCCCTATATTTAACATGAAAAAATGTAACTTTAAACTCCAGCGGACAAAATCCAGGATGCAAAATTTTAAAAAGTTTTTTCTTGCATTAGCAAAGATTTTTATTATTAAAGTCCATCATAAAATAAATCCACACTTCTGGACAGTAGATAAATAGATTAGGGGAAGGGGGGGTTAGCCTCTCAGACTACGCGTTTCGGCGAATTAACGCCTTCTACATGGTCACCATGTAGAAGGCGTTAATTTGCCGAAACGCGTAGTCTGAGAGGCTAACCCCCCCTTCCCCTAATCTATTTATCTACTGTCCAGAAGTGTGGATTTATTTTATGATGGACTTTAATAATAAAAATCTTTGCTAATGCAAGAAAAAACTTTTTAAAATTTTGCATCCTGGATTTTGTCCGCTGGAGTTTAAAGTTACATTTTTTCATTTGAATCTTTCGTGGCTGGCTCCTGCTCTGGTCTCCGTGCAGACTTTCTCCTGGATTGATATTGGATCTCACACACCGGGGTGTACGGGTAAGCTGGCTTTGAAAATCTGGAGTTTTTTTGTATATTTAACATGGGCGTGCATACGTGCGCATTGGCATGCGCACGTATGCATTTTTTGCGCGCTGCGTTTTTTTGTGGTGTGCAATTTTATTTTCCAGACGCTACATGTTGCATTTTTTGGTCTGCCCAACCACTTCAAAAAAGCGCATGCGCACGTATGCGCACGTTTTGCGCTAAAAAAGACCATTATGGCCTATGGAGGCGCATACGTGCGCACTGGCATGCGCATGTATGCGTTTTCAGTGCTGCGTTTTTTTTTGGTGTCCACTATTTAGACAAGTTATAAAATTCCAAAGTCCAAAAAGGAGGTGTCTGCCAACACTGTACCACAACTACAGTGACTGATTGGAGAGCAGACATTCAGCAACAAACCCATCTTCTATCAGCGTCAAGAATGTGAGTATTATTACACCGTATGCCTGTCCTTTTAAATTGTGTATGTACTAATGCTTTTTATTATTTTTACATGCAGTATGTCTTCGGAATCAGAATATTCCCCATCCCGGCAGTAATTGGCGCAAGCAGACCGTGAGGTGATTATTTTCGTGCATCTGGTAAGTATATCTGCTGCTTCTCCAAATCTCTTACATTTTTCTTTTTAAGACATCGTCATCTTCTGCGGACGTAAATACTGAGGGCGAACAGCAGGAGCAGCGAAGCCAAGTCCCGGTGGTGATACGGAATGTATGTATCAAATGATTTGTAATGTTCTTTATTTTTTATCTTCTATATTTCATCTTTTCTGTATTTTTTTTTTGTAACTTTTTATTCAATTTAAATTTGATTATTCTAATGAATGTGTTTTATCTAGGTTCCACAACGGGATGAAGACGTCTACCTGGATAATGAGCAGCTCATCAGCCTGGTCCAGGAGCGTGCCCCGTTGTGGGACAGCCGTGACCGGCTGTACAAGGACAATGTGGTGACCCGGCAGCTATGGAATGAGGTGGCCGCAGTATTGATGGATGGCTGGGACAGCGCCACTGCATCCTCCAAAAAGGCGTTTAGTAAGTATTTCCCTGCTCTGTTATGCCGCAGTGACTATTGTCCTTGATGTCACTGTTTGGTTTCGTGCTAAATATATTCTAGCAGGAAACCCAACAGTGTCATCGGGCTCTACAGTGACTGCTTTGAGTATTGTATTGCTGTATTGTGCCGCAGTGAGAATTGTCCTTGATGTCACTGTTGGGTTTCGTGCTAAATATATTCTAGCAGGAAACCCAACAGTGTCATCGGCCTCTACAGTGACTGCTTTGAGTATTGTATAGCTGTATTGTGCCACAGTGACTATTGTCCTTGATGTCACTGTTGGATTTCATGCTATATATATTCTAGCAGGAAACCCAACAGTGTCCTCGGGCTCTACAGTGACTGCTTTGAGTATTGTATTGCTGTATTGTGCCGCAGTGAGTATTGTCCTTGATTTCACTGTTGGGTTTCGTGCTAGATATATTCTAGCAGGAAACCCAACAGTGTCATCGGACTCTACAGTGACTGCTTTGAGTATTGTATTGCGTTGGGTTTCGTGATAGATATATTCTAGCAGGAAACCCAACAGTGTCATCGGGCTCTACAGTGACTGCTTTGAGTAATGTATTGCTGTATTGTGCCGCAGTGACTATTGTCCTTGATGTCACTGTTGGGTTTCGTGCTAGATATATTCTAGCAGGAAACCCAACAGTGTCATCGGGCTCTACAGTGACTGCTTTGAGTATTGTATTACTGTATTGTGCCGCAGTGAGTATTGTCCTTGATGGCACTGTTGGGTTTAGTGATAGCATATGTCGTGCATCAAAAATACAAGTGACATGTTGTTGGGTTTTTTTCCAACAGTGGACAAAGTCTGAACACGTTGGCGCTCGATCAAGGACCGCTTCAACAGTGATGTTCGTGCTGAGGGCCAGGTTCGCAGTGGATCTGCGTCAAGGACAAGAACCAGATACCGTTACTATCATGCGTTGCAGTTCCTAAGACCTGTCCTTGCCACCAGAGCGTAAGTATTATAATTATTTTTTTTTTTTTTAAATCTGTGATTTTCTAATCCACAGCTGATGCTTCTTGTAAAGGCATGATAGTAATGATTTTTCTTTCTTCAACAGTACCTGGAGCAGCACCCTGCAACCTGGCCCTGGAGCGGTCCTTCATCGGGCGTCCTCTGACCCATCCCAGCCATCCGACAGCCAGGAAGCACCTTGCAGGTCAGCCACACAGACAGCTGGTGACCAGGAAGCTGGGCCATCAGGTGTTCCCCTGTCCCAGGTCTCTGCCACTGGTTATGCAGGCACTACCCGCCAGCGGCAGAGGGCCTTGGACAGGAATGTCTTGCCCGAGTTTATGCACTTGAGTGAGGCCTTTAATGCCAGCCTCAAGTCGCTGTCTGACAGAGTGGAAAGCGGTTTTGCACTCATGGAACGTGGTTTTAACCACTTTGAACACCGCTTCAATTCTGTCGAACAGCGCCTTGACTGTCTGGAGGCTGACCTCAACAGACCAGTGCACCATTTTTTTAGTAAGATTGAAAAGGGCATGGCGGAACACCTTAGTCCTGAGCAACAGCTGAATGTGCTGCAAGCCTGCAACAATGCTTTCTTGCAGGCTATGTAGCATAATCAGTACGGGCAGCAGTCAGTAGTGGCATTTCCACCTGTGCCATCATTGACTCGCTTCACCTCACTACCAACTTGTGCTGCATACCACTGCACGGACACCTCTATTCAAAGCCAGGACACCCACCGCTACACCACCACAAGTCTGAGTGCAGCTTGTCAGTTCACCAACACCACCATGGCAAGTGCTGCTCCTGTCTGGAGCACCACCACCACCCCCATGCATGCTTGGAGCACAGCCACCACTCCACAAATGTGGAACAGCCCTGCCGCTACAACACATGTAGTAGCCCTGCCACCACCACTCCGCAAACTTGGACCATCACTGCCACCACCAGTCCTCCTGCAAGGACGAGCACTGCCACCGCCACCACAGAGCATCAGCAGCAGCCACAGCAGCAGCAGCCACCACAGCAGCAACAGCCACCACAGCAGCAGCAGCAGCCAGAGCAGCAGCCACAGCAGCAGCCACAGCTGCAGACGGGGGACCTACATTCTATATTTGCCCCAAGTACAAGGCGCCATCAAGCAAGGTGGGCATTGGGCCTAAGTAGGTCCAGGCAGTCAAATTTGCAGAGACAAGCACTTCAGACCAATGTCCCTGAACCTCTTTCCTCTCCTCAAACTGTTTCTACTGCAAGTCCCATAACTGGACTCCCTTCCCCCACAAGTTTTTTTGCCCCTTCCCCTAGAACACCTTCTTCAACAGTTAGTTCTGCATCTTCTCTGCACACCCCCAACTTGCAACCATCTGCCCCCAAACGCAGAAAAAAATAAAGTTTTGTTAAATATTTCTGTTTCAAAATAAATTTACAATTTCTGGTTCACCATAACAAAGTTTGATTAATGTTTTGGGCGCCGCTCACACACACTGCGCCTTACACACAATGCGACTTAAACTTTGCAAGGTGTCATAAAAAGTGTTTTGAGGATTGGCTGTTTTTACCATCCTCATTTCACTTATTGTGATTCTAGGCAAGGTGATTCTAGGCAAGGGGGATTATTGATATACCTTGTAATTAAAAACATACTTGTGTGTTTAGAATCCACTGATGGGTAAAATACACGTCATATGTTAATATGTTACATACCAAGGCCTAGTATAAGTGTAAAATACATGTCATCTGTTAATATGTTACATACCAAGGCCTAGTATAATAACTAGCGTTTTACCGACTAGGATCTGGTTTCCAGAAACACAAACTGGTGAAACTCGGTCAAAAAAAAGGCGAGTTTCTTTCATTCAAAATGAATGAATCTCCAACTTGTTTTCCACTGGTTGGACAAGTTTTATTTGAAACTAATTTGGTGTCATGAAACCCGATCCAAACAAAGTTGCTCATTGTCATAATCATAACTATTTATCAATCATGGCCAGGTTAATACACATATCATATTTAACCTGCAGCTTTGCGTACCAATATATTTAACGCAGACTAGCGATGCTGCATTTTAAATTGTGTATTTACCTGCGCAGGTGTGAGAACATCATGAATTCACAGGTATACATGGGAAGTTTTTTATTTTATTGGAGTGTAAAAAACATAGTGCACTCGGTACTGGTATCAAATAAGGTTTTTTATTAACAAACACAAATGAAAACATTATTACACCATTTCATTACACCATTATTACGCCAGTGCACCCATCCTACATCAGAAATAAAGTAGGCCGCAAATTGGTCCCTCATTTGGCCAACTTCATCGGATGACTTGAGAGGGTGCTGAGTGAATTCAGGCAATGGGTTAGGAGCATCATCGTCCAGTTCAAAGGTCAGGTGCTCTTTGGCCATCACAAAATTATGTAGAACCACACATGCCTTCACCACCTCATTGACCGTTTGAAGTTTAAGATTTATGGCTGTGCCGAGAATTCGCCATCTTGAGACAAGAATCCCAAAAGCACACTCGACAGTTCTTCTGGCCCTGGTCAGCCTGTAATTAAATATTTTTTTGGTGTGGTCCAAGTCCCGGCTGGAGTAGGGTTTCAGTAAGTTTGCGCACATTTGAAAAGCCTCATCCCCAACCATTACAAAGGGCAGTGGTGGAGCTTCGGTGTGAGGAAGAGGCCGTGGCATAGGGAAATTAAATTGGTTGCCATACAACCTCCGGCCTGTGAGTCATTACCACGGCCAAATGCTCCAATGTCCACTGCTACAAACATACATCCGGCATCCGCAATGGCCATGAGTACTATTGAAAAGTACTTTTTGTAATTATATTACTCAGATCCTGTTCTTTTGGGTTTGATGATCCGTATGTGTTTACCAACAACAGCTCCCAAACAGTTGGGGAAATTGCATATTGTCCAGAATTTGTCAGCAATTTCCATCCACTTTTCAGCGGTGGGCAAGGGCATAAATTCTGGACAAAGAACATTCCAGAGAGCCCGGCAGGTGTCCGCAACAATTCCAGACAAGGTAGAGATTCCAATACGGTACTGAAAGTGTAGTGAAGATAGAGTTTCTCCAGTCGCCAGGAATCTGTGAACAGAGAAAGAAGTAAAATTAATATTTCTGTATATTATTTTGTAAAACTATAAAATATTAGTACATTCATTAAAAATAATTACCCAAGGTTTTGAATACTACATGTAAAAAAAAAAACCCATCAGACCGCACCCCTTGGTTTTTAAATATTACGTACCGTAATGTCACCAGTAGCCGTTCCTCAGGAGGAATCGCATGACGGAGCTGTGTGTCCTGTCTCCGGATAGATTGTTGGACACGAGCAAGCAAATCCCTGAAGCTTTCTTAGGACATCCGGATATAATCTGTAAATTTCTCCGGGTTTGCCTGTAGCTCACTGTAGAGGGTGTGGTATGCCCCACAGCTCTCCCGGAGTTCAACAATAGGATGTATCCACATACGCCGCCGCTGCCATCTTCGCTGCCTCTCTCTCTTCCTTTGTTCATGGCAAGCAACTGCATAAGCCTGAGCCATCGCGATGTCCAAATCCAAGTTGAAGTGAAAACTCTTCCAGCGCAGATCCATGTTGACACCAGAACAATCAAGCAAATCTGAAGAATACTGTAGACAGGGTCTATATATTAACATACCACACCGACATTGACGTCCCATTGGTCGTGTGTGTTGCCAGATGGTTTTTTTTTTTTTTGGGTGTGGACCAAAAATGTGTGAAAAAACGCAAACGCACTAAGAACGCATACAAGCGCATAAAAACGCTGTGTTTTTTTTCTGCATGCGCATAAAAATGCTTGAAAAAAAATGCAGCGTTTATATATATATTTGTATGCGTTTTTTCTATGCTTTTTTTGCGCAAAAAACGTGCTGCAAAAAAAAAGCAAGTGTGAAATTAGCCTTACTCTGCTTGTCCCCTTATGTTGTGAGGTCAAGAAACTTTTCAAAGTGCTTTATGATCCATGCAGTGCTGGACATTTGTTTATATAACCACAACATTTATTGGGTCCTGCTGTCTCAATTTAGTTTGATTGATTAACGAGAAGAGAGAGAGCAAAAAAAAAAGAAAAAAACGAGATCTAAGCCTTAGCCTCCCATATATTCATATATTCAGACATAGCTTGGGGAAGGCATTTATGCAGGGGGCATTTATGCACATTTAATCAAAGTACTTTTAGTCAAAGTATGAGGCAGTTATAACAAGGCAGTTAGACAGGGCAGGAGACAGGTAAGACATTTATATACATCTACTCCATGTACATTTGGATTACAACAAATATATACCATATGCATTTGTGTAGTTTATATCCTGGCCGCTGCATTCACACACATCCACCGCCCTGGCATTAACTCTCTACATTCCATCCATATTGGCCCCTCACTCCTTTTCTCTCCTATGTATAGCACAAACACTCTTTTCACATTACTAAATTGCACAGATCCATTTAGTCCCACCATTCAACATCAGAGACGCTCTCACAAATCACTTAACCATCTGCTCTGCTATGAATGCGTCACCGAGGAGGAAAAAACAAAAAGCAAGCTAAGCCCAGAAAACCGGAGAGGTTGGTAACTAGCGGATTGCAGACCCTTGATCCTATCCACAACAACTAGCAGTAGCCGTGGAGCATGCCTATGGTGGTTCTAGACACCTCGTCACGGCCGGAGAACTAAATAAGCCTAAAGAAAGAAAGGGAAAATCTAAACTGCCCCAGAGCAGACCCCAAAGCAATAGACAGCCCCCAACATGTATTGTCGGTGAAACAAGATGAAAACACAGACACAGATAGAAAGATAGGCTAAGCAAACGATGGGGCCCTCACTAACTAGAAAGGACAGGAAAGAAAAGCTGCTGTCTGCCATCACGCAAAAAACCCTGCCGAACAAAATGTCCAACACGTCTGATAGAAAAAGGCCCTGAAGTCGCTAGACTTCAAATCACTATATCAGCACTCAGGTATATTCTGAAGACAGAGCAAAAGAGATCAACTGATCAGAGACAAAATGGGGATTCAGTCCAGTTCCAGCCAGGGCTGGCTGAACATAAAAACTAAGTAAACCAGACAAAAACTCATATGAACAATAGCAGAGAAAACTTAGCTTTAGGAAGGCAGGTACCAAACTGGAAACCAGAAGCCACAGTCAGGAAAAATCACCAGCAAGAAACTAGGGAGTCGGCTGCCTTAAATCCAATCAGAAACTCCTGATGTCCAATCGCAGTCCTCTTCCTCAGGTGGCCGGTCTCTGCCATTTAGATCAGCTTCATTACCTCCCTTCACCAAAAGAGGGAGTCCAGATAGAGAACTCACTACTCCTCTGTCAGCACAGCCAGCTCCATAACCCTCACCAGAGGCCAGAGGCAAACCCGAAAATGAGCTCACAACACTGCTCACTCTTTCTATCCTCCTTCTCCTAGTTACAGGAGACATTGCTTCCAACCCTAGTCCCCCATGCTATCGAAAATCAAACCCCCCAACTGCTACACTCAGAAACCCCTCTAATCTTATTAATATTCCCTGCATGCCATCTGTCTCTCTTAATTGTGCCCTTTAGAATTCTCACTCAGTGTGTAACAAAATCTCTTTCATTCATGACTTTTTCCTTTCTAATTCTCTTAACCTCCTGGCTCTTACTGAAACCTGGATCCAGCAGTCAGACACTACCGCTGCTGCTGCTCTTTCATATGGTGGACTACACTATGGTGGAGGCATTGGTCTTCTCCTATCACCAAAATATACCTTTCAGGTTATCCCTCAACTACCCTCACTTGTCTTCCCTTCTTTTGAGGTCCATGCCATCAGACTCTACACCCCCTTCTCCATGCGAGTGGCGGTGGTGTATTGTACTCCCGGCCACTCCCATCAGTTCCTGGATCATTTTGCCACTTGGCTTCCACATTTTCTCTCCTGTGACATCCCTACCCTCATCATGGGCGATTTCAATATCCCCATTGCTCTTCCCCTCTCCCCATCTGCTACTCACCTTTTATTTCTAACCTCCTCGTTTGGCCTTTCGCAGCTTACTAATTCTCCAACGCATGAAGACGGAAACTCCCTCGACTTGGTCTTCTCTCGGCTTTGTGCAGTGGATGATTTTGCAAACTTCCCCTCTCCCACTCTCTGACCACAACCTTCTTTCATTCTCTATCAAGAACTGCCAGGCAGCTCAGGTCACCCCCACTGTCCATACTTATAGAAACATACAGGCCATTAACACCCAGAAACTTATGAAGAACATGCAGTCTTCATTGGCCTCTATCTCCTCCCTCTCATGTCCTGATTCTGCATTGAAGCATTACAATGAAACACTTCAAAGTGCCCTGGATGAATTTGCACCTCCTATAAATAGAACACCACAACACAGATGGCGACAACCCTGGCACACCCTGCAAACACGTTTCCTGCAGCGGTGCTCCAGGTGCGCCGAACGTCTGTGGAGAAAATCCAATCTATACGAAGATTTCATCCATTATAAGTTTATGTTTAGAACACACAACACTGCCCTTCACCTCTCAAGACAAACCTATTTCAACACCCTCATCACCTCTCTGTCCAATAACCCTAAACATCTCTTTGACACTTTTCATTCTCAACTCAACCCAAGAGTACAGGCCCCAACCACGGAGCTTCGAGCTGATGATCTGGCCAATTACTTCAAAGAAAAAATTGACCAGATCCGACAGGAAATTATCTCCCAATCACTTCATACCATGCACTGTGCTCCCTCCCCCACTGCATCTAGCTCATGCTCTGATTTTGAACCAGTCACAGAAGAAGAAGTAAGCAGGCTCCTTGCATCTTCTCGCCCAACCACTGGCACCAGTGACCCATTTCTGTCATACCTCCTCCAGTCCCTTTCCCCTGCTGTCACCCCTCACCTAACTAAAATATTTAACTTCTCTCTCTCTTCTGGTATCTTTCCCTCCTCATTTAATCGTGCCATCATACATCCACTACTTAAAAAAAAATCCCTCGATCAAAACTGTGCCGCTAACTATAGATCTGTCTCTAATCTTCCTTTTATCTTGAAACTCCTGGATCGCCAGGTCCACTCCCGTCTGATCCACTATCTCTCTGATAACTCTCTTCTCGGCCCTCTCCAATCCGGTTTCCGCTCTTTACACTCTACTGAAGCTGCCCTCACTAAAGTCTCTAATGATCTACTAACAGCTAAATCAAATGGTCATTACTCCATGATAATTCTCTTGGATCTCTCTGCAGCATTCAACACTGTGGATCATCAGCTCCTCCTCACTATGCTCCGTTCCATTGGCCTCAAGGACACCATTCTCTCCTGGTTCTCCTCCTATCTCTCTGACCACTCCTTTACTGTAACTTTTGCTGGTTCCTCCTCCTCTCATCTTCCCCTTACTGTTGGGGTTCCTCAAGGATCAGTCCTAGGCCCCCTCCTCTTCTCTTTGTACACTGCCCCTTTTGGTTAAACAATCAGTAGATTTGGTTTCCAGTACCATCTCTATGCTGATGACACCCAATTATACGCTTCTCCTGACATGCCAGCCTTTCTAGAAAACACCAGCTATTGTCTAAACGCTGTGTCTAACATCATGTCCTCACTATATCTGAAACTGAACCTGTCAAAGACTGAACTCCTTGTGTTTCCGCACGCTACTAATGTACCTATACCCGACATTGCCATTTCCGTGTGTAGTTCCACTATTACTCCCCAGCAACATGCCCGCTGTCTTGGGGTCATACTTGACTCCGAGATTTCCTTTGCCCCCCACATCTGATCACTGGCTCGCTCTTGTTATCTGCACCTCAAAAACATTTCTAGAATTCAACCTTTTCTTTTGACTCCGCAAAAACTCTTACCGTTTCTCTTATTCATTCTCGTCTGGACTATTGTAACTCTCTTCTAATCGGTCTTCCTCTTACCAAACTCTCCCCTCTCCAATCTGTCTTGAATGCTGCAGCCAGGATCATATTCCTCACCAATCATTACACAGATGCCTCTACCTTGTGCCAGTCATTACACTGGCTACCCATCCACTCCAGAATTCAGTATAAACTTATTACCCTCAGCCACAAAGCCCTCCATGGCTCAGCACCACTCTACATCTCCTCCCTTGTTTCAGTATACCACCCTACCCACGCCCTCCATTCTGCTGATGACCTGAGGTTAGCATCCTCAATAATCAGAACCTCCCACTCCTATCTCCAAGACTTTACACATGCTGCGGCAATTCTTTGGAATGCACTTCCCAGGTCAATACGATTAGTCCCCAATCCCCACAATTTTAAGCGTGCCCTGAAAACACATTTATTCAGACCGGCCTACCGCCTCAACACATTAACCTAATCTATCCCTGTGTGGCACAACCAAAAGTTTTATCATAACCAGGTTCCCCGCATCATGTTCCCACATGCTTTATGCATCCATTATCCCTCTGTGTCTGTACTGTTATACACTTAACATTGTGTCTGGTCCATACAATCAGGGCAATTGTTACCACCCACCTTTCGTGTCTACCTTTTTCCTCATAGATTGTAAGCTTGCGAGCAGGTCACTCATTCCTCTTTGCATCTGTTATGATCTATGTGATTATTGTTGTGCTGTAATGTCTATCATCTGTACATGTCCCCTCAGAAATGTAAAGTGCTGCGGAATATGTCGGCGCTATAGAAATAAAATGTATTATTATTATAGATAGATTGAAAGCCGGCAGATGCTGCGTACAGTATTGAATAGTATAGGTTAGAATAGATAAAATAGATATATACACATAGAATAGGTGTATATATATATGTCATAGACACACACATATATATATCTTTATATTTCATATAGAGATAGCAGAATAGCCGATAATTCATTTGTCGGCATCTGTAAAATCATTGCTGAATCCGACAGGATAGGAGACATGGTTTACATACAGTAAATCCATGCAGAACAGTTAGATTTATAGATGTCAGTGACTAATACTGTTAGTATTATGTGTGTAAAATTGTGGACCTGTATGTATTTAATAGAAGAATGTTTTCACGGAAAAAAATGGCGTGGGCTCCAGCGCAATTGTCTGCACCAGAGAGGGAAAACCAGTGACTGGGCGCAGATATTAATAGCCTAGAATGGGACCAAGGTTATTGCTCCCCCTACTGGCTAAAATCATCTGCCCCCAGCCACCCCAGAAAAGGCGCATCTGTAAGATGCGCCAATTCCGGCACTTAGCCTCTCTCTTCCCACTGCCCTGTAGCAGTGGCATATGGGGTAATAAGGGGTAAATTTCACCTTTGTATTGTAAGGTGACATTAAGCCTGGCTTAGTAATGGAGAGGTGTCAATAAGACACCTCTCCATTTACTAATCCTAAAGTTTGTAAAGTGTTAAAAAAACACACACAGGCAGAAAAAGTATTTTAATGAAATAAAACACTAAACACAGCTTTCCATCTTTATTGTTCTCCTAATCCATGTGACGCCCTCGATCTCCTGTAAGACAATAAAAAATAAAAAACAACAATATACCATACCTGTCCAGCATTTTGTGTCCCACACAGTAATTCATATCTGGGGGAGAATCAGTTTACAACCGGGAGCGGTGCAAATGCTACCGCCCCGATTGTAAACCACTGATGATTGAATGAGAAGCTGCCAGCGGCAGCATCAGTCACATCAGTGCAGCCTCACAGCCTGACTTCCAGGGAACTCTTGAGGGTGGGGAAAATGACAGTTCATTTTCCCATGCTGCTGAGTTTATCGCAGGTCAGGCTGTGAGTCTGCGCACCATCAGTGACGTCACCACTAGTCACTGAAGGCTAGGGGCAGATGTTTTTAGCCAGGGGGGCCAATAAAAGACTGGTGGCAAGCATGCCAAGACGCATGAAAGCTGTTTTTAAAAATCATGGTTATTTGACAAAATATTGATTTCAGAACTCTTCCTGAGTTAAAACATTAGTATTATTGTTTCTAAATGATTATGAACTTGTTTTCTTTGCATTATTTGAGGTCTGAAAGCACTGGGATTTTTTTTTAAGTTTGACCATTTTTCTTTGTCAGAAAAAAAATACAAAACTTATTACTTAGAAATTCGGAGACATGTTGTCAGAAGTTTATAGACTAAAAGGACAATTTACATTTTACTCAAAAATATACCGTATTTACTCATGTATAGGCCAAGATTTTCAGCCCATTTTTTGGGGCTGAAAGTACCCCTCTCTGCTTATATGTGAGTCATATACCGGGGGAGGGGGAGCGGGGGGGTCAGAGACCAAACTCACCCCTCCTGGCACTTCTCTGCAGCCCCTGCTTCTGCCTCTGCCGTCTGCTTCCTGCATTCAGCGGTCACGTGGTACCGCTCATTAAACTCATGAATATGTGCATATTTATGAGTTTCATGATATTAATGGTCACAGCCCAACACCATGCAGGATGCTTGGCATTTGCCACAGAACACCAGGATTGGCAAATTCGCCATTGGCGCCCTGTGCTCTTCACAGATGAAAGCAGGTTCACACTGAGCACATGTGACAGACGTGACAGAGTCTGAAGATGCCATGGAAAGCAATCTGCTACCTGCAAAATCCTTCAGCATGACCAGTTTGGCAGTGGGTCAGTAATGGTGTGGGGTGGCATTTCTTTGGAGGGGCGCATGGTTTTGGGCTGTGAGCACAACCCTCATCTGTTGACGTCAGGCACTCAGATCATCCTCATGGAGTCGGTTTCTAACCGCTTGTGCAGACACATGCACATTTGTGGCGTGCTGGAGGTCATTTTGCAGGGCTCTGGCAGTGCTCCTCCTGTTCCTCCTTGCACAAAGATTGAGGTAGCGGTCCTGCTGCTGGGTTGTTGCCCTCCTACGGCCCCCTTCACATCTCCTGGTGTACTGGTCTGTCTCCTGGTATCGCCTCCAGCCTCTGGACACTACGCTGACAGACACAGCAAACCTTCTTGCCACAGCTCGCATTGATGTGCCATCCTGGATGAGCTGCACTACCTGAACCACTTGTGTGGGTTGTAGAGTCCGTGTCATGCTACCACGAGTGTGAAAGCCAAACCAACATTCAAAAGTGACCAAAACATCAGCCAGAAAGCACTGGTACTGAGATGTGGTCTGTGGTCCCCACCTGCAGAACCACTCCTTTATTGAGTATGTCTTGATAATATCCAATAATTTCCATCTGTTGTCTATTCCATTTGCACAACAGCATGCAAATTGATTGTCAATCAGTGTTGCTTCCTAAGAGGACAGTTTGATTTCACAGAAGTTTCATTTAGGCTATGGGCCCACGTAGCGTTTTAAAACGCACAGTGAAAACCAGACTCCTTCCCAGAAATCGCGCGTTTTTTTCCATGTGATTTCACCACGATTTTACCGCGATTCTATTCGCGATTTTGCCGCGATTTTCTCAAGCACTTTCCAAGCGATTTGAAGCATCGCTTGGAAAGTGATTGACAGGTTGGTCACACTCGTCAAACATAGTGTTTGACAAGTGTGAGCAACTTTTTACTATTGAGGCCGCCTATGTCCGTATTTCTTGCAAGTGAGTATGAGCCCTTAGAAGGACTGTTGGTTTAGCTGGATTTGTGGATTCTATGATGGTATACCCACAATAACTAATAAAAGCATAAATCTGTCCCTATCTCAGCAGCAGCTCTCCCTATACTGTCTGATTCCGGACTTGACTGTGATGAGCAGGGCAGCGGCAGGTCTCTTATAGAACTGATGACGCTGTGCGACTAGCCAATCACTGTAATGCCACAACAAAGATGGCTGTGGCATTACAGTGCGTGGCAGACAATCCCTGCATGTTGATTGGTGCTCTAATGAGCGCCAAAATTGCAGGACGGAGACCTGAGCTTCTGCAGAATAATCCTGGAAATTCTCGGTGCTCCCCAAGTACCGCGAGTATAGCGATACTCAGGCAAGTAGGAAAGGAGAAAGTTCAGCTCCAGCTGCTTAAAATTCTTCTTTATTAAATCGGTTTAAAATAGACACATCATGAGTCTCTCCATATAACCAAACCAGGTTGGAATGAGATGAGGCTACACATTTCGACCTACATGGTCTTTGTCACAGCCATATCCAGACTCCATCTTGGGTAGGATATGTATGTATACCTGTCCAATAGAATTACTCCCAGTAATCACATGACATTTCAGACAGACATCATAGTTCAAACAGAACACGATAAAAACATTAACAATAGTGCAACATTAGATCATGTCTTTTGTTTAGACCTTTCGGATATCTTGTATTTAGGTGATAGATCCAAAATGCCTCTCGGGTGAGAAGACATCGTCTGATGTCTCCCCACCGAGATGACAAATTCACGCGCTCAATCCCCTGTACCTTAAAATGCAATGTGCTTCTAGCATGACATTCTATGAAGTGCTTTGAGGCTGCTGAGATGTTTCTTTCAAAATTATTTATATTGGTTATATCATGCAGGTGCTCTCTGATTCGTATTTTTAGTTGTCTGGACGTACATCCAACATAAGACAACTCACACCGGTCACAATTAATTTTATATATTACGCTACTAGAGTTGCAATTAATGTAATTTTTAATTTTAAAGTTTAAAGTATGATCACTATTGCTAAACTCTTTAGACACCTGCGCATGCTTGCATGTTTTGCAAATATTAGCACCGCACCTATAAAAACCTTTAGTAGTTAACCAGTTTTCTTTAGGTTTATTGCGATCCAAAGAAAACATGCTTGGTGATAATATGCTACCCAGCGATGGAGCCCTCCTAGATACTACATTAGCGCCGGCATTTTGAATCTATCACCTAAATACAAGATATCCGAAAGGTCAAAACAAAAGACATGATCTAATGTTGCACTATTGTTAATGTTTTTATCGTGTTCTGTTTGAACTATAATGTCTGTCTGAAATGTCATGTGATTACTGGGAGTAATTCTATTGGACAGGTATACATATATATCCTACCCAAGATGGAGTCTGGATATGGCTGTGACAAAGACCATGTAGGTCGAAACGCGTAGCCTCATCTCGTTCCAACCTGGTTTGTTTATATGGAGAGACTCATGATGTGTCTATTTTAAACCGATTTAATAAAGAAGAATTTTAAGCAGCTGGAGCTGAACTTTCTCCTTTCCTAATTGTCGACGTTGGTCTGTACGGAGCTCCGTGCTACTGCTTCTGCTTACTGGTGAGCTGGCTTCTTTTTCGTTCATCATTATTCACTCAGGCGAGTACCGAGTACTGGTGAGCATGTTCGTTCATCATTAGTCAACAATCAGCCCAGAACTACACGGGAGGACCTGGTCAATGACATAAAGAGAGTTGGGTTCTCAAACATTACCGTTAGTAACACTCTAGGCCATCATGGATTAAAATCCTGCAGGGCACGCAAGATCGCCCTGCTCACATCAGCACATTTCCAGGCCCATTTGAAGTTCGCCAATGACCATCTGGATGATCCATAGGAGGCATGGGAGAAAGTCATGTGGTCAGATTAGACCAAAATAGATCTTTTTGGCATCAACTCCAATCGCCGTGTTTGGTGGAAGTAGAAAAATGATTACAACCCCAAGAGCACCTTCCCAACTGTGAAGCATGGTGGGGGAAGCATCATACTTTGGGGGTGCTTGTTTGCAAAAAGAACAGGATGACTGCACTGTATTGAATGGAGGATGGAAGGGGTCATGCATTGTGAGATTTTGACCAACAATCTCCTTTCCTCAGTAAGAGCAATGAAGAAGAGTCGTGGCTGGGACTTCAAGCAAGACAATGACCTGAAACACACAGCCAGGGCAACTAAGGAGTGGCTCCATAAGAAGCATTTCAAGGTCCTGGAGTGGCCTAGCCAGACTCCAGACCTGAACGCAATAGAAAATCTTTGGAGGGAGCTGAAACTCAATGTTGCCCAGAGATATCCCCGAAACCTGAAAGATCTGGAAAAGATCTGTATGGAGCAGTGGGCCAAAATCCCTGCTGCAGTGTGTGCAAACTTGGTCAAGAACTACAGGAAATAACTGACCTCTGCAATTGCAAACAAAAGTTTCTGTACCAAATTTCTGTTTTTCTATTGTATCAAATACTTATTTCATGCAATAAAATGCAAATGAATTATGTAAAAATCATACAATGTGATATACTGGATTTTTTTAAGAGTCTGTCTCTCACAGTTGAAGTGCACCTATGATAAAAATTACAGACTCCTCCATTCTATGTAGGTGGGAAAACTTGCAAAATGGGTAGTGTATCAAATACTTATTTTCCCCACTGTATTTAACTAAAAACTACATTCTGTTCGGCCTGACATCACAATGTCTCTGACAATTACAAGTTCTTATCAATGCAGTAGCCCTCGGGTATATGAAGTCAGGAGCTTGATTGTTATAAGAATACCATGTTCTTCCATAGATAAGCAAAAGAATGAAGTATATATCTTCTACTTGCCGGAATATGTCAGTGACCATGTCCCTTGTGTTGTTCAGAACTGAAGAAAAACACTGAAGAAAATCCGTATATACAACTGCTAATGGCAAAAATATATGGCATTGTCATTGTGCACCTATCAATAGCGTTTTTTCTGAAATAATCAGTAATCATTATATGGAATATGAGGAACTTTGAGTCATCTTCCTTCTGTAGATTTTCCTTGCCATGTACTGAGCAGGTGACCTCATTCACTCTCTTTTCAGTATTTATTCGGATAATCTTATAAGTAGTAATGAGCGAGCGTGCTCTCCACGCTCGGGTAAGCTTGTTACTCGATTGCATGAGCGCCATGTTCGTATCCCTGCCTTGCTTTTTTCGCTGTAGCAAGACAGTCAATAAACAAACGGGGATTGCCTGCCATACTTGGCAATGTCGTAGCCATGTTGACTACTGACATTACTGTGATTGGCAGGCTGCATCGCGTCTTCAGGTCTTACATAAGACTCGGTGACACGATGCTCAGCACACTCTCCTTTGGAAGCATTTAAAGGAGAGTTGATATAGGAGGGAAAGCTTAAATTAGAGCAGGCATATAGGCAGTGTTTTATTGCTATTTCAGTATACTGCTGCTGCAACCTAAAAACAATAGTACTATTCAGGGCTACATATTTTCTTTACCCCATTAATACCAGAAAGTTTACAGGCATATATTTTACACCTAATTAAAAATGTCAAAATACCAACAAAATGAATAAAGTGCCAACTAAGTTTCATAAAATATACAGGTGTGTGTGTGTGTTTATATGTATGTATGTGTGTATGTCCGGGACTGGTATGTGCACCGTCGCAGCTACAGCCACAAAATTTTGCACAGTCACACGTCTGGACCCCGAGAGCGTCATAGGCTATGTTGTGAGGTGAAATTTTAACCCGGCGCGTTCCAATTCACCAAACAGTTTGGCCTATTATGCTTATCATTTCTATGGAGTTATCATCCTTCTGTACAGTTGGAAATAACACAATTTATTACCGTGCCTACACAGACCGCCCTCTGACACAGACTGCAGGGGGAGCCCTGTATCACACAGGATAGGATTATATACACAGATCAGCAGTCAGTATCACACAGGAGAGGATTAGACACATGGCTCAGCACAGCAGTCAGTATCACACAGGATAGGATTAAATACACAGCTCAGCAGTCAGTATCACACAGGATAGGATTAGATACACGGCTCAGCAGACAGTATCACACAGAATAGGATTAGATACACTGCTCTTCAGTCAGTATCACACAGGATAGGATTAGATACACAGCTCAGCAGTCAATATCACACAAGATAGGATTAGATACACGGCTGAGCAGTCAGTAACACACATGATAGGATTAGGTACACAGATCAGCAGTCAGTATCACACAGGATAGGGTTAGATACACGGCTCAGCAGATGGTATCACACAGGATAGGATTAGATACACTGCTCTGCATTCAGTATCACACAGGATAGGATTAGATGCACGGCTGAGCAGTCAGTAACACATGATAGGATTAGATACACAGCTCAGCAGAAAGTATCACACAGGAGAGGATTAGGTACACAGCTCATTAGACATTATCACACAGGATAGGGTTAGATACACAGCTCAGAAACAGGATGTGCCAAAGGAGAGGACATTTTCATTCCAAGAATTCCACTCATTCCATCTGATATTTTTTTTTATTTTAAACGCCTCCAGTTTCCAGTTCAAGGGCTATTTGCAATGTCCATTAACAATGCTCAGGGACAGTCCTTGAAAATAGTAGGGATCGATTTGCAATCTCCATGCTTTTCTCATGGTCAACTTTACGTGGTCTGTTCAAGAGTTGGAAATGCCAAAAATCTGTTCATCTTTGCACCGAAAGGAAAAAACAAAAATGTTGTTTATCAAAAGGCTCTTGAATGATTTGAAAATAAAATACTATCAATACTTGGGTAATCGTTTAGTTAATTTGTGTTGCAAATCTGTAGTGTTGAATATATGATGTGAAATGTTTTTATGTGCAATATAATCATTATAATTTGCTATAACTAACCACAGTTGGTTACTATGCCCAGGCAACGCCTGGCTCTTCAGCTAGTATGTACTAAAAGCAGAGAGGTATTTAAGAGGCCTGCTGGTAGACACACTACTGACGGCCTTCCCACCTGACAGTGGGGGCTCAGTAGAAGCACAAGGCAGAGGCAGTGGAAGAGGAAGTCGCCAATGTAGCTGGGGAACCGACTTCACCTAAGAAGGGAGAGTTAGCATGGCCGAAATGTGGAAAACCTTCCAGAGCACACTATAACATACAGCACCAGCATCTAATATGGTCCGTATTAGCAGATGGCACCATTTCAACAACACAGGGGAAGAGTACATCTCTATGTACGGAGTGATGGGTCTTCCCCATTTAACCTCTGGGTCTCCAAATTGGACACATGGCTTGAGGTTGCTCTTTACGCCTTAAGGCCCCTTTACATTTAGCAATGCACCAGCGATCCCGACCACGATACGACCCGGTCAGGATCGCTGGTGCATCGCTAAATGGTCGCTAGTGAGCTGCCACACAGGCAGATCTCACAGCGATGCAGCAGCGGTCTAGCGGTCGTTACTTACCTTTCAGACGTGACGAACCTGACGTTCTCCCGTCCGCGTCCACGCATCGCTCGTCGAAGCCAGCAGGAAGCGCCCAACGAGAAATGGAGCTGCACGATCTTGCGCGATCAGCGACAGACAGCGGGGGAGCCGGTCGGAGGTAAGTATCACACATAGCGATATCGCTAGTGATATCGCTGCTGCGTCACCAAATCGGTGATGCTTCAGCGATATTGTTAGCGATATCGCAATGTGTAAAACCCCCTTTAGAGGTGCTGGCCTACCCTGTGGCAAGTGTACTGTTGGAATGTGTGTTTAGCACGGCAGGTGGTATAGGCAAGTTAGCATTCATTAAAATGAACCAGGCGTGGATCCCACAGGACTTGTCTGTACCTTTTGATTGACTACTAGACTAGCCGCACCCATTCATTGTTCTATTACACTGCAGTTTGCTCATTCTATTCCCAATGTTTTGGGGCCTCCTAAAATATTTTTTAAAAAACAATGTTGTTACCTCTTTCTCTGTCTCTTCCACCTACACCACTACATCGACCTCCATCTCTTTCTCAACCTCCTTCTCTACTTGGACCTTTAAACCTCCTGGTTCAAGATTATTTTTGTTTTGTTATTCTATGTTATTTTAAATGGGTTGTCCCATGAACAATGTTGATTTTAAGAATACATCTTGGAATAATAATTTCCACAGTTGGAAGTTTTCAAAAAAATGTTCCTGTTCTGAGATAATCTTATAAATGTGCTCCTGCTGTGTACTGTGTAATGGCCGTATCTGACCATACAAGAACATGGCCTGATCATACCACATCTCCTGGGCAGGGGGGGAAGCAATAGAGTATACAGACATTACAGCATAGGATTGCAAATAATTCTTTCTTTGACGTAAAACATTTTTAAAAACAGGCAGGGAAAGGCTTTACCTCACAAAGAGTCAGCTGTGATCCCCTGCTGTAATGTCTGTATGCTCTTTTGCTTCCTCCCTTGCCCAGAAGATCTGGTATGATTGGGTCATGTTCCTGTATGGTCAGACACAGCCATTACTCAGTACAGCAGGGGCACATTTATAAGATTATCTCAGCACATGAACACTTTTTTAAACACATCCAATTGTGGAAATTATTATTAATCCAAGATGTGTTGATTAAAATTATCTTTGTTCTAGGGAAAACCCCTTTAAGTCATTTACCTATCCACATTCTTTGCACAAAGTATTTTTTCAGTGTACCCCCCAAAAAAAAATCCCTCCGCCTCCGAGTTTAACATTATTATTTTATTTTTTTAAAAATTCTATGTTATTTTAAGTAGGTAATTACCCTATCCTCATTTGTTTGCAGGGCAATTGCCCTGCTCTTACCTTTTGCTTAATTTTCCAGCCCTTATCCCTTAATATGACAATTTTACAGCCATTTTAAAGCACCAAAGTTCAGGTCCCCATTGAATATTTGGTTCAGGTCCACGGTCAAGTGGGGTCAAGTTCTTAGGACTTTGGATTCAAGTTCTTTGGACTCAAGTTCGGCCTAACCCGATAAACCCGAACTTCCATGGGTCCGATATACTTTGACCCCGAGCTAATATTCAGTTTCACAGAGGAATTTGGTAGATTAGTGTTTATTCAGCTATTTTCTGACATTTGGATAGAGACCTATCCACGGTGACTCAGTGGTTAGCACTGTTGTTTTGCAGTGCTTGGGTATTGGGTTCAAATCCCACCAAGGACAATATCTGCAAGGAGTTTTTATGTTCTCCTTGTGTTTGCGTAGGTTTCCTACGAGTTCTCCGGTTTCCTCCTGCACTCCAAAGACTTACTAATAGGGAATGCAGATTGTGAACCCAATGGGGACAGCGACAATAATGACTGTAAAAAGCTGCGAAATATGATGGCACTAATAAGTAACCATAATAAATAAAAAATTGTCTATGTTTGATGTCAGTATATCCCAGTGTTCTGCGACAAGATCAGTTGTGTTTCATTGGTTGTATTCATCTCAAAGCCTCCACACACATTAGATAGTTTTCAACCAAATGATTGTTTGTTCAACAGCTATCTCCCCCAACTCCAGCCATGCCAGACCTGATCTACTGAATAACAAAATGGTCAGGTAATAAAAATTAAACTTTCTGACTCTTACTCCTAGCAACACTATCAGTCATGGTGGCGGTTTCAGAAATCCCACATACATAATAGTCTGTCCACTACTCCTGATGATATTTGGGAGGTCGGACAACTTTAGTCTAATGTGTATGGGGGCCATTTCTCTCCTTAATGGACTTAAATAATTAAATGATCTGTAAATTCAAGTCTTGAAAGCATTTCTTTATACTTTGGAATTTGCTGCCATGGTTCTGGTTATTAATGAATAATGTCGGCTGTAACCCCCCATGGGAGATATTCCATTAATATGGTGCAATTAAGCTCAAACCTCCTAGATTCTTTCTCATCATCTCATTAGCGCAGATCCTGTGATGGGTATGCAGAAATTTCCTGGAAAAAGAGTGTTTTGCGTTAAGCTATTAGGTGCCGATTTAGCATAATAAGAGGTTTTAGTTGACATCAGTACTTATGCAAAACTTAGACCACAGTCTGTTTTTCTACAGTAGAAGGTGGTAATAAAGATGGTTTGGTCAGTTAAAGGGAATGTTTTAGACTATTCCCCGCCACGATAATACCACATAAAACCTACAAAATGTTCATGGGATCTAGCCCAGTAATCAAGTTGCCACATTTTCCAGTTTCCAACACATCAAATTCGAGATTTGATTGTTCACTTGGTGCATCATGTATCCTACTCAGTGAAAGATGCCATTGTGACAAGACAATGGATGCTTTTTTCATTTCAGCTGTCAGTGATTTTAATGCTATTTCTGATTGCTTTATGTAGCATAAAGAAATAGAAATCTTAAATAAAAGAATTGTATTAGATGGTTGTGATTGTCATCACTTGTACTTGATGGAAATTTGAATTGGACTGATGTGATTGTCTTTTTCTTACACCTGGTGGATGTTTAACAGACATTGAATCAACTCTTATTTTTTAGAAGGGGAACAAATGAGAATGATACACGAGTCTGTATCCTGAGGCAAAACACATGTTCTCAATTTTAAATTATATTTTAAAAGTCTGAGCACTGCAGTGCAAATAATCTGTAAATTCTTTGATGCGGTGAATTCTTACAAATTGTGATGTTTAGAACACAAATTACAGTAAATGGTGAAATATACAGAATGGATGAAGCACAATACAGGGAAGGCAGATGGGGCAATTACCCAAGGAACTATTTCCGTAGACCCATTCCAAGCACACTCATCAGCTTGAAAAGATGTTTTACTATAAGACCTGAAGCACACTCATCAGCTTGAAAAGATGTTTTACTATAAGACCTGAAGAACCTTCCAACTTTCTGTGCTGATCTGGAGATTCCACTCCCGACCTGATGGTTTGGGACTTGGTCATGCCTCCCATATCACCTCTGCCAATTTGGCAGAATGTTGAGGCCAAGAAGAGAGGCTCTTCTTCCCGGGAGACCACTCAACTGGATCCAACTTGAGGGATTGTGTTTTTATTTTTTCCTGACTTTTAATGTTTGATGACTCCGATCATATATGCTTCCACAACCTTTTTTTTCAGATGCTGGGCTCTGACTGATCCTCTTTCCATATGATAGTTTAAAGTTTATGACTACACATCCTCTCTGACATTATGGTAATTTATTTTTAGTCGTTCTTCTGTTTTGCACGATGGGTGAAGGACAGCATAGATTATATTGTTCTTTAGTGTTTTGTACTTACGGCGTTTTTTTTGGGTATCTCTCACCGCAACTTCCTCACAAAGGGGGGTTCCTTCTTTTTTACCCAGTTCCTTTCTTGAAAAATGACTTGGAAAGGTTGTGTATGCCTACCGTACCCACAGAGGGGAGAGATGAGGAGACAGACTCGCTCTTTCCCTCCTCTCTCTCCTCATTTTTTGGTAAAGACATTGTTATTTTTTTGGATTCTATCCGTTGTGAATTATTGTACTGTTTTGTCTTTGTCTCCCCTCTTTCCTTTTGTATCTCTTCCTACAGGTTTGTGGGACATATGATGGTGTTCTCTTGCTCTCTCAAAGAGATTTTGGAATCTGATGATCCTCAGAAGAGGGAATCATTCCAAATCATCCTGGGTAAAACGCTATGCAAATTGTTTTTTTCTCTTTTTTTATCAAGATAATGGCTAAAATATTAACACTGAACGTAAAGGGTCTCAACTCTAATACTAAGAGGCATATGGTCCTCAATGAGCTACGGGTACATGGTGGAGAAATAACTTTCTTACAGGAAACCCATTTAAATCTTAGTGGAAATTGCAACTTTGCCAAACATTTATATCCCAAAATGTATTTAGCCTCTCAGGTCATAAAAAAGCAGGTGTGGCTATACTAATTTCTAGAACATGCCCTATACAAATCACATCAGAGATATTAGACCCCCAGGGAAGATATATTATATTGCAAGGCACATACAAGGATATACCAATTACACTATGTAACATATACGGTATGTACCTAATACCTTACAAACTACCTTACTTAATCGAATATTTTTGAAATTATCCAGACTACCCTCATCTGCCTGGTTTATTGGAGGGGATTTTAATGTTATTTTTTCAGACACGTTGGATAGACTCTCCATACACAGAATGGAGCCAAACAGATCTCAGCGTCGATTATCTGTGGACTTTAGAAAACTAATACGCAAATTTGGCATTTTTTATCCCACAGAGCAAATCTACACCTTTTTCTCCCCTCCACACGGTACTTATACTAGAATAGACTTCTTTTTTGGCAATATACAAACACTCAGACTGACATTAGACACAGATATTGGGGTAATATCGTGGTCAGATAATGCACCTGTAATGCTCACCCTCACTCAATCTTCAGCACAGTCTAAAGTATGCCATTGGAGACTCAACGAGACCCTGCTTAAGAGACCGCTACATAGAGAGGAGTTGGGAGGGTAGTGTGAGAATCATGTGGGAATAGTGGATGAGGGCAGGTATATCTCGCCCAGATTCCTTTCCTATGTGGCCTAGTCTGGTCAGTATCGCACCTGCTTGCTAATGAATAATGGGAGGTGGATATAAAAGGATGCCAGGTGGTTGTGTGAGTGTCTCAGCCTGGGAACACAGAGAGCCTGTCTGTGTGAGAGACACACGTGAGTGGAAGCAGTGCCCACTGCAACTGTGGTTTGGCTGGACGGGAGAAGCCCGCCAGTTGGTAGTTAGGTTGTCCATTGTTTAGTTAGTGCCGGACAGGCAAGGATTTGTTTTATGGTTTATTTCCTTTTGCATTGCTTTCACCGTTAATAAACCTGACTCAGGGTCAGTTACACCCGAATCCCAGCTCTGCGCCTGAGTTTCATGCTGAATGCACGTGACCTTTGACCCCAGCAAAGGCGATCCCGGAGTGTTTTATCACATTGTGGTGGAGAACGCGGGCATCACGTTGCAAGTACGAGCATGGAGGACGTGGTGAAAGCGCTGGTACAGTCCACCGCCGTCCAGCAAGAAGCTAATCGGGTGATGATGGCCCAGCTGAAGGAGTTGGTGGACATGACAGTTATCGATCGTTCACTTCTCCAGCAGGTGGCGCAGCGCTTGGCAAGCTTACCTGAGCTTAACCTGGAAGTCGAGTCGAGAGTGATTCACGTGAGTCGGTACTGGCAGAAAATGACGACCGAAGATGACGTCGAGGCATACCTGACCACGTTTGAACGGACGGCGGTGCGAGAAAAATGGCCGAAGGCACGATGGGCCGGCCTGATTGCCCCGTTTCTTTCCGGTGAGGCCCAAAAGGCTTATTATGACTTAGAGCCTGAAGCCGCGCAGGACTTTGACAAATTGAAAGCCGAGACCTTGGCCCGGCTGGGAGTGACGACCGCTGTCCGTGCACAGAGAGTGCATCAATGGACTTATCAGCCGGATAAACCACCGCAGTCACAGATGTTCGACCTGATCCATGTGACGAAGAAGTGGCTACAACCCAAGGTGTTGACAGCGCCAGAGATAATCCAAAGAGTCATCATGGACAAGTACCTGAGAGCTCTACCGCCAGCCCTGAGGAAGTGGGTAAGCCATGGAAATCCTACGACGGCAGATCAACTGGTGGATCAGGTTGAACGTTACTCCGTGGCGGAAGGACTCCGAGACGACGCTACCCCACCTCGTTCTTCATCATCTCCACGTGGAACCGGTAAGACTGTTCCAGGGAGTAGGGGAGATGGAAAAATCCCTAAGACAGTGGGGGAGGAAAACGGGACTGCCCGCACTGCGAGGCCGAGAGTAACGAACTATGGTCTAAGCAAGGGGCCCGTTAGGTGTTTCCGCTGCCAAGAGATGGGACATATTGCTGCGAACTGTCCGCTCACTACTGAACCCATGCAGTGCGACGTCACAGACTCTAAAAACCGCATGTCTATGGTTGCACGGGTAGTGAGTGAGAATGCCGGTCAAAAGGATGTGGAAAAACACTTGTGTGATTTAACTGTTGATGGCAAAAATGTGGTGGCATTGTTAGACTCGGGAAGTGTGGTGACTCTGGTGAAGGCCAGTCTGGTGTCAGCCCCGACTGGACCATCAGACAAATTTTCTGTAACGTGTGTGCATGGAGACACCTGTTCGTACCTCACCACGGTCATATGCATTACAACTTCCTATGGGTCTGTGCAACATAAAGTGGGACTCGTCCCGGCGTTATTGCATGATGTTATCCTGGGCCGGGATTTTCCCCACTTCTGGCAATTGTGGGAGAATCAGTTGATGCCTTTGGGTAATAGTGTACATGATTCTTCTCCCAGGGCGCGTGTGGGTCCCGAACCCCGAGAAGAGGTCTCCCCGGAAGACTCGGGGGAAGAGTCTGCGGGAAATGACCTGCAGTTCCCGTTTTCAGTCATGGCGGGTGATACGGAGGAGACCGGGGAAGAGGAGGCTGACAGCCGTCCACCTCCCCGTTTGCCGGATTTAGAAGTTCAGAAAGATAACTTCCAAAGCGAGCAAATAAAGGATCCTACCCTTTCTCAGGCTAGGACAAATGTAAAAGTGATAAATGGGGTACCCGTAGAACCTGGCTCTAGGCTGGCATATCCTTACATGGTTCTGGAGAATGATTTACTCTATCAGATAGAGAAAAAGGGGGAAGATACGGTGCAACTATTAGTCGTGCCAAAACCCTACCGGCGGCAGGTGCTGGACCTGGCCCACGGACATGTGATGGGAGGTCACCTGGGAGTCCAGAAAACCACCGAAAGGATATTACACTGTTTTGTTTGGCCAGGCATGCATCACGATATTCGAGTATATTGTGAGTCTTGTCCTGACTGCCAAGCCTCTGCACCTAAGCCCCGTTTCTGTAGCCCTTTGGTACCCCTACCTATTATTGAAGTCCCGTTTGAGAGGATTGGGATGGATTTAGTTGGGCCCCTTCCACGGTCTGCACGTGGACATCAACATATCCTGGTCATCTTGGATTATGCCACTCGTTACCCGGAGGCCATCCCTTTGCGTAACACGGCCACCAAGACGATTGCCAAGGAACTGGTGCATGTGTTTAGTCGGGTCGGTATACCAAAACAGATACTCACCGACCAGGGGCCCCCCTTTATGTCCAGGGTAATGAAGGAGCTCTGCCGATTGTTACAAATCGAACCGTTACGCACATTCGTGTATCACCCTCAAACAGATGGGTTGGTCGAACGGTTCAATAAAACTCTGAAGCAGATGCTGAGAAAGGTGATAGACAAGGATGGGAAGAACTGGGACTATTTACTTCCGTATTTGCTTTTTGCCATCAGGGAAGTACCCCAGTCTTCCACGGGATTCTCGCCTTTCGAGTTATTGTACGCCCGACGTCCTCGCGGACTGTTAGACGTTGCAAAAGAAGCCCTGGAAGGATCGGTCTGCCTTGTCAGCGGAGCTGGCCCGTCCTGTCTGCTCGCATACCGTACCAGAGGTACGGGTTGCAGAGACTCTCTCGGGGCGGCAAAAGACTGAGGTCAGGCAGTTTCTACTTCACAACCAAAAGTTTTTCTCAGGAAAACCCGGGCAGACTACGCTAATAAAACATGACATCGTAACGGAACCTGGTGTCACAGTTCACGTAAAACCCTACCGAATCCCGGAAGCGCGCCGTGAAGCCGTTTCCCGAGAAGTGAAGGCAATGTTAGAGTTAGGAGTCATTGAGGAATCGCACAGTGCGTGGTCCAGCCCGATTGTGCTAATTCCTAAACCGGACGGCACCATCCGGTTCTGCAATGACTTCAGGAAACTGAATGCAGTCTCAAAATTTGATGCCTATCCTATGCCCCGGGTCGACGAGTTAATAGATCGGTTAGGAAAAGCCCGGTATATTATGACACTAGATCTAACAAAGGGGTATTGGCAGATCCCTCTGGTGGAGGCTGCCAGAGAAAAGACAGCATTTGCTACCCCAGAAGGTCTATTTCAGTATGTGTATATGCCGTTTGGTCTGCACGGAGCACCGGCGACCTTCCAGAGACTGATGGATCGAGTCCTGAGGCCACATAGGCAGTACACTTCGGCCTATTTGGACGACATTGTCATTTACAGCTTGGACTGGGAGACTCATCTCCAGAAAGTACAAGCTGTGATTGACGACTTGTGGGAGGCAGGTCTAACTGCGAACCCCAAGAAATGTCACATCGGGCTAGAAGAAGCCCGGTATTTGGGGTATGTAATTGGGAGGGGTGTTGTTAAACCCCAGGTTGATAAGATTCAGGCGGTTCAGGACTGGCCACAACCTGTCAACAAGAAGCAGGTGCAAGCCTTCCTGGGGATCGCCGGTTATTATCGCCGGTTCATACCCAATTTTGCAGCCATCGCTACCCCCTTGACGGATCTTACAAAAGGGAAAGACTCCGTCATGATTAAATGGAGTTTAGCGGCTGAAGAAGCCTTCCATAGCCTAAAACGGGCACTTTGCTCTCAGCCCGTACTGGTGACTCTGGACTTCCGCAGTGAGTTTGTGGTACAAACGGATGCCTCTGATACTGGTATCGGGGCCGTACTCTCACAAGTGAGGGACGGAGTGGAACACCCAGTCCTCTATCTCAGCAGGAAGCTGAATAAACACGAGCAAAAGTATGCAGTCGTATAAAAAGAGTGCCTCGCCATTAAGTGGGCTCTAGAGGCCCTCAAATATTACCTGGTGGGCCGAAAGTTCAGGCTGATCACTGACCATGCCCCTCTCAAGTGGATGCACTTGAACAAGGAACGGAATAGCCGGGTGACCCGGTGGTTCCTTGCCCTGCAGGCCTACACTTTTACGGTGGAGCACCGCCCAGGGGTACAGATGGGAAATGCAGATGCCCTGTCCCGAGTGCACTGTTTGGCGGGTGTCATTGCTCGACCGGAGTGGTCTGAGCAGAAGGGGGGGATATGTGAGAATCATGTGGGAATAGTGGATGAGGGCAGGTATATCTCGCCCAGATTCCTTTCCTATGTGGCCTAGTCTGGTCAGTATCGCACCTGCTTGCTAATGAATAATGGGAGGTGGATATAAAAGGATGCCAGGTGGTTGTGTGAGTGTCTCAGCCTGGGAACACAGAGAGCCTGTCTGTGTGAGAGACACACGTGAGTGGAAGCAGTGCCCACTGCAACTGTGGTTTGGCTGGACGGGAGAAGCCCGCCAGTTGGTAGTTAGGTTGTCCATTGTTTAGTTAGTGCCGGACAGGCAAGGATTTGTTTTATGGTTTATTTCCTTTTGCATTGCTTTCACCGTTAATAAACCTGACCCAGGGTCAGTTACACCCGAATCCCAGCTCTGCGCCTGAGTTTCATGCTGAATGCACGTGACCTTTGACCCCAGCAAAGGCGATCCCGGAGTGTTTTATCACAGTAGATAGCTGAATATTTTGACATTAATAAAGAGTCAGTCTCTGGTTTTTCAGCTGTGTGGGAAGCACACAAAGCTGTTTTCCAGGGTGACTGTATAGCCCTAGGTTCCCGTATTAAAAAGGATAGAGCTCAGCAGACAGACTTGCTTGCTGCCCAGTTGAGAGTCCTTAAAGCTAAACTTGTCGCCCTATCCAAAAGAATCTTAAGGGATATTGTCTCTACGCGCTCGCAATTAAAAGACATTATTAATTACGAACTGAAAAAAATTTACTTTATAGTAGACAAAAATACAACGAAAAAGGAAATAAGTCTCAAACACTATTGGCAAGGCAGCTCAGGGATGACAAAAGTCAGTCTTCAATATATGCTCTCAGAGATGAGAGGGGAGCAATAATAAATGATCCTGCTAAAATTGCAAATATTTTCCAGGGATATTTATCTAAGCTATATAACTTACCAAGCAATTTGCCACCTGACCCAGATGTGGGGAGGGGGGTGGTGCAATCCTTTCACCAAAAGTGCAATCTTCCTTCACTTACTATAGAAGCTTTGTCTTCTCTTAACAGGGGTATCTCGCAAGAGGAGGTGTTGGATGTCCTTTCTCCTCTTCCCAATGGTAAATCCCCCGGTCCGGATGGACTAACGCATTTGTACTATAAAACATATAGCAGCATACTAACCCAATACTTACTCAAGTTATTTAACAAATTTTTGACAGGTTCTCCAATACCACCCACTATGCTTAACTCTTATATCACCCTAATTCCTAAACAAGGAAAGGACCCTTTAGAATGTCCCAACTATAGACCTATAGCCTAACTTAATGCAGACTTAAAATTTTTTACCAAATTGTTGGCTCTATGGCTGTCCACCCTGCGTTCCCATTTAATTCATAAAGACCAAGTAGATTTCGTTACATGCAGACAGGGAGGATAACACAAGAAAGGTAATCAACCGTATTGAAGTGATTAGTAAAACAGAGAAGGCAGCACTTTTACTTAGCCTAGATGCTGAAAAGGCATTTTTTCGTCTTGGGTGGCCATTTATGTTTCAAACACTGGCTCATTTTGGCGTTTCGGGACCTTTTATAACCGTCCTAAAAAGTTTGTACACACATCCATCGGTAGCTGTAAAATTACCCCATGCATTGTCTCAGCCTTTTCCAATCTTTAATGGCACCCATCAAGGTTGCCCACTCTTTCTATTACTCTTTGTTATGTGTATAGAACCACTAGCTGCGGCCATCCGCCTTGATCCGAACATTAAGGGAGTGATGGTTAGAGATAAAGAATTTAAACAGTCTTTATTTGCTGATGACGTGGTCTTAAATCTAATCCAACCACCCTCCCCAGTCTGCATTCACTTCTAAAACAGTTTGGCCAGCTCTCGGGCTATAAAATTAATAAAACAAAAACGGAGGCTCTTCCCCTTAATATTCCAGACAGGTCGTTAAGCTTCTTAAAAGGTAATCATAATTACAAATGGCAAGATACCACCCTGAAATATTTGGGAGTGTAGCTGACCTCTAGATACAACTTACTATTCAAACATAATTACCCCCCAATTGTTTTTGGAACTGAAACAGCTACTTAATAAATGGAACATTTCATTGTGAAGAGAAAGAAAAAATAGGATGGAACTCACCGTTCATGTGAATCAAATCACTTTATTTCACATACACAAGGCATCGGCATAGGCACGGGAGCAATGTGCTGGAAGACGGACAACAGCCGTTTCGCGCTCAATACGCTTCAACAGAAATGTTCTGTTTTTTCAACATGGGATTGAGAACCCGTTCCAAGTGGGATTAAGGTGTTTTTTTATTAATGTGAAAAATATATGTGCAGACATCCAGGGTATTTTTCCACACAACGGTGCCGGATATCTATTTTCTCAATTTGTGGATACTTAATAAATGGAATAACTTACCACTATCCCTATTTGGATGAATATCAGCGGTTAAAATGGCAATTCTTCCAAAGCTACTATATTTATTTGAGACCATTCACGTTGAGGTCCTTCATTGAGACCTGAAGGGTATTCAGTCGTCTATCATCCACTTTATCTGGGCCCAGAGAAGGCATAGGATCAAAAACCAAATTATGTAAGCTAGCAGAGATAGAGGAGGTTCGGGTGTTCTGGATATCACCAAATATTATTGGGCAACTCATTTGAGATATATCCCAGCCTGGTCTGCACCTAGAGCATTCTCTAGGTGGATGGAGATTGAGAAATTGTGGAAAGCTCCGGTCCATCCCAACTCTTATCTATGGGCAACTACCTCAAATAAACTCGACTTGCACACGTTGGGACCAATAGCTTTCACTAAGAGGATTTGGCATACCTGTATGAAAAAATTCCCACTGTTGTCGGAGTGCTCTCCCCTAACTTCCTTTTTGTCTAATCCCAAACTACCAGACAGCTTTAGAGGGAACTTGATTAAGTTGTGGTTTGATAAGTGACTTTTTGTTTTGCTGATATAGCTGATAATCACTCTAGGTCCTTGTTACCTTTTGATAAGATACAATCGGGCTTCGACTTACCTTCAAACTCTATCAGTATTTACAAAATAGGCATTATATGCAGTCTCTTTAAGGTACTCTCACACTTAGCGATGTACCAGCGATCCCGACCAGCGATATGACGCGGTCAGGATCGCTGGTACATCGCTAAGTGGTCGCTAGTGAGCTGCCACACAGGCAGATCTCACCAGCGACATCGCTGGGGACGGGGGTCGCTACTTACCTGTCACACTAGGCGATCCTGCGTCCTCCCGCCCGGGTCCACGCTCGTCGCGCGTCTCTCCACAGGAAGCGCCGCAGGAAGCTGACGACGAGAAGCGGTCCTGAACGTTCTCGCGCGATCAGCGATAACCAGCGGGGGAGCGGGTCATTGGTAAGTATCAGACACAGCGATATCGCTAGCAATATCGCTATAACGTCACAAGTTATAGCGATATTGCTAGTGATATCGCTTAGTGTGACAGGCCCTTTACTCCTTAATAGTTTCCATTCCAACTCGCTTTGAGAGACTCTGCAGGGCGGGAGTATAGACCAAGGGTCTTATTTCTGACATCTAAAGGATTTTATTGGACCCATATCCAGAAGAGTCTCCAAGACACTCCTATATTGACAGGTGGGAGGGTTTCTTGGGGGAATCTCTTTCTCCGGGTGTGTGGCAGGGGTCTGGAGGGGAGCAGCTAAGACTTCCACTTGTTACACGTATAAGGAAAACAAGTTTAAATTGCTTGTTTTGGTACCACACTCCTTCGTTATTACATAAATTTAATCCTAATATATTTGGCCAATATTGGAGGTGCGGTTCTGATGATGGAGACCTAACCCTTATTTTTTGACATGTTCAATTATACAAAGGTTCATATTCTATTAGACCCTAAATTCTACTTGCTCAATTTCCCCCCCATTCCAGATTGTAAGTAGGATTCAGCAGATTCTTTTACATCTGACCACAGCAGCGAGATGTTTAATAGCAAGGAAATGGAGGCTGGCTTATTCTCCGTCACTCAATGAGTTGCATTTCCGTATACAGAACATATGAAGTATGGTGCACCTCACGGCTTTAACCCCTTCCTGACATCAGACGTACTATCCCGTCCATGGGACCCGGGCCCCTATGCCCATGGACGGGATAGTACGTCTACCGCGATCAGCGGCGCCCACGTGGTGAGCGCCGCTGATCGCGGCCGGGTGTCAGCTGATTATCACAGCTGACACCTGGCACAATGTGTCAGGGGCGGTCACGGACCGCCCCCGACACGTTAACCCCTTGCACACCGCGATCAAACACGATCGCAGTGTACCGGGGGTTAAAGGGAAGCATCGGCAGGGAGGGGGCTCCCTCCGTGCTTCCCTGAGCCCCCTACGGCAGCGCAATGTGCAGCGCTGCTGCCGGGGGTCCTTTCCTGCAGGCCCCCGAATCCAAGATGGCGACGAGGGCCTTCGGGGGCCTGCAGGAAGCTGGCTTCCTCAGTGCCTGCAAAGCGCAGGCATGAGGAAGCCTTGTGCACTGCCTGTGACAGATTGCTGATCTGTCACAGTGATCTGTGATGTGACAGATCAGCGATCTGTCACAGAACAGTGATGTCCCACCTGGGACTATTTAATAAAGTAAAAAAAAAATTAAAAAAAAGTGATAAAATAATTTTAAAAAAATCGCCAAATAAATTACAAAAAAAAAAAAATATTCCCCCAAATAAATCCATTTTTTGAAAACAAAAAAAAAAAAAACAATAAAAGTACACATATTAGGTATGGCCGCGTCCGTAACGACCCGCCCTATAAAACTGTCCCATTAGTTAACCCCTTTAGCGAACCCCTTAAAAAATAAAAAACGAAGCAAAAAATAATGATTTATTATCATACCGCCAAACAAAAAGTGTAATAACGCGCGATCAAAAAGACGCATATAAATATCCATGGTACCGCTGAAAACGTCATCTTGTCCCGCAAAAAATGAGCCACCACAGAGCATCATCAGTGAAAAAATAAAAAAGTTATAGCTCACAGAATAAAGCGATGCAAAAATGATTATTTTTTATATAAAATAGTTTTCATTGCATAAAACCGACAAAACATAAAAAACGACCTAAATGAGGTATCGCTGTAACCGTACTGACCCGAAGAATAAAACCGCTTTATCAATTTTACCGCACGCGGAGCGGTGTAAACGAACCCCCCCCAAAAGAAATTCATGAAACGCTGGTTTTTGTTCATTCTGCGTCCCAAAAAATCAGAATAAAAAGCGATCAAAAAATGTCACATGCCCGAAAATGGTACCAATAAAAACGTCAACTTGTCCCGCAAAAAATAAGACCTCACATGACTCAGTGGGTCAAAATACGGAAAAATTATAGCTCTCAATATGTGGTGATGCAAAAACTATTTTTACAATAAAAAGCGTCTTTTAGCGTGCGACAGCCGCCAAACATAAAAACTGCCATAAATAGTAAATCAAACCCCCCGTTATCACCCCCTTAGGGAAAAATAATAAAATAAAAAAAATGTATTTATTTCCATTTTTCCATTAGGGTTAGGGCTAGGGTTAGGGTAGGGTTAGGGTTAGGGCTAGGGCTAGGGTTAGGGCTAGGGCTAGGGTTAGGGCTAGGGTTAGGGCTAGGGTTAGGGCTAGGGTTAGGGTTAGGGCTGAGATTAGGGTTAGGGGTGTGTTGGGGTTCGGGTTGGAGTTAGAATTGGGGGTTTCCACTGTTTGGGCACATCAGGGGCTCTCCAAATGCAACATAGCGTCTGATTTCAATTCCAGCCAATTCTGAGTTGAAAAAGTCAAATGGTGCTCCTTCCCTTCCAAGCTCTGACATGCGCCCAAACAGTGTTTTACCCCCATATGTAGGGTATCAGCCTACTCAGGACAAATTGCAAAACAATTTTTGGGGTCCAATTTCTCCTGTTACCCTTAGGAAAATAAAAAATTGGGGGCAAAAATATCATTTTTGTGGAAAAAAATGATTTTTTTATTTTCACGTCCGAGCGTTATAAACTTCTGTGAAGCACCTGGGGGTTCAAAGTGCTCACCCCACATCTAGATAAGTTCCGTGGGGAGGTCTAGTGTCCAAAATGGGGTCACTTGTGGGGAGTTTCAATAGTTTAGGTACATCAGGGCTCTCCAAACGCACATGACACCCGCAGACCATTCCATCAAAGTCTGCATTCCAAAACGTCACTGCTTCCCTTCCGAGCCCCGACGTGTGTCCATACAGTAGTTTTCTCCCACATATGGGGTGTCAGCGTACTCAGGACAAATTGGACAACAACTTTTGGGGTCCAATTTCTCCTGTTACCCTTGGGAAAATGAAAAAATTGGGGACTAATTGATCATGTTTGTGGAAAAAATACGATTTTTTTATTTTCATGCCCGGGCATTATCAACTTCTGTGAAGCCCTTGGGGGTTCAAAGTGCTCACCACACATCTAGATAAGTTCCTTAGGGGGTCTCGTTTCCAAAATGAGGTCATTTGTGGGGGGTTTCCACTGTTTAGGTACATTAGGGGCTCTCCAAAGGCAACATGACACCCGCAGACCATTCCATCAAAGTCTGCATTACAAAACGTCACTACTTCCCTTCCGAGCCCTGACGTGTGTCCATACAGTAGTTTTCTCCCACATATGGGGCGTCAGCGTACTCAGGACAAAGTGGACAACAACTTTTGGGGTTCAATTTCTCCTGTTACCCTTGGGAAAATAAAAAATTGGGGACTAATTGATCATGTTTGTGAAAAAAATACGATTTTTTTATTTTCATGCCCGGGCATTATAAACTTCTGTGAAGCCCTTGGGGGTTCAAAGTGCTCACCTCACATCTAGATAAGTTCCTTAGGGGGTCTAGTTTTCAAAATGGGGTCATTTGTGGGGGGTTTCCACTGTTTAGGTACATTAGGGGCTCTCCAAAGTCAACATGACACCCGCAGACCATTCCATCAAAGTCTGTATTCCAAAACGTCACTACTTCCCTTCCGAGCCCTGACGTGTGTCCATACAGTAGTTTTCTCCCACATATGGGGCGTCAGCGTACTCAGGACAAATTGGACAACAACTTTTGGGGTTCAATTTCTCCTGTTACCCTTGGGAAAATAAAAAAATTGGGGACTAATTGATCATGTTTGTGGAAAAAATATGATTGTTTTATTTTCATGCTCGGGCATTATAAACTTCTGTGAAGCCCTTGGGGGTTCAAAGTGCTCACCTCACATCTAGATAAGTTCCTTAGGGGGTCTAGTTTTCAAAATGGGGTCATTTGTGGGGGGTTTCCACTGTTTAGGTACATTAGGGGCTCTCCAAAGGCAACATGACACCCGCAGACCATTCCATCAAAGTCTGCATTCCAAAACGTCACTACTTCCCTTCCGAGCCCCGACGTGTGCCCATACAGTAGTTTTCTCCCACATATGGGGTATCAGCATACTCAGGACAAATTGGACAACAACTTTTGGGGTTCAATTTCTCCTGGTACCCTTGGGAAAATAAAAAAATGGTGACTAAAAATCATGTTTGTGGAAAAAATACGAATTTTTTATTTTCATGCCTGGGCGTTATAAACTTCTGTGAAGCACTGAGGGGTTCAAAGTGCTCACCACACATCTAGATAAGTTCCTTGGGGGTCTAGTTTACAAAATGGTGTCATTTGTGGGGGGTTTCCACTGTTTAGGTACATCAGGGGTTTTCCAATCGCGACATGGTGTCCGATCTCAATTCCAGCCAAAAACGTCAAATGGCGCTGCTTCCCTTCCGAGCTCTGCCATGCGCCCAAATAGTGGTTTACCCCCACATGTGGGGTATCAACGTACTCAGGACAAATTGCACAATAACTTTTAGGGTCCTGTTACCCTTGGAAAATAAGAATTGAGGGTGAAAAGATCATTTTTGTGGAAAAAATATGATTTTTTAATTGCACGGCTTTATGTTATAAACTTCTGTGAAGCCCTTGGGGGTTCAAAGTTCTCACCACACATCTAGATAAGTTCCTTGGGGGGTCTAGTTTACAAAATGGTGTCATTTATGGGGGGTTTCCACTGTTTTGGTACATCAGGGGTTTTCCAATCACGACATGATGTCCGATCTCAATTCCAGCCAAAAACGTCAAATGGCGCTGCTTCCCTTCTGAGCTCTGCCATGCGCCCAAATAGTGGTTTACCCCCACATGTGGGGTATCAGAGTACTCAGGACAAATTGCACAATAACTTTTAGGGTCCTGTTACCCTTGGGAAAATAAAAATTGGGGTGAAAAGATCATTTTTGTGGAAAAAATATGATTTTTTAATTGTACCGCTGTACGTTATAAACTTCTGTAAAGCCCTTGTGGGTTCAAAGTTCTCACCACATATCTAGATAAGTTCCTTGGGGGGTCTAGTTTCCAAAATGGGGTCACTTGTAGGGGGTTTCCACTGTTTAGGTACATCAGGGACTCTCCAAACGTGACATGGCGTCCGATCTGAATTCCAGACAATTTTGCATTGAAAAAGTCAAACGGCGCTCCTTCCATTCTGAGCTCTGCCATGCGCCGAAACAGTCGTTCCCCCCACATATCAGGTATCAGCATACTCAGGACAAATTGCACAATAACTTTTGCAGTCCAATTTCTCCTGTTACCCTTGGTAAAATAAAAAAAATTGAACCTGAAGTATTTTTTTTGTGAAAAAAAGTTAGATGTTCATTTTTTTTAAATATTCAAAAAAATTCCTGTGACGCACCTAAAGGGTTAATAAACTTCTTGAATGTGGTTTTGAGCACCTTAAGGGGTGCAGTTTTTAGAATGGTGTCACTTTTGGGTATTTTCTATCATATAGACCCCTCAAAGTGGCTTCAAATGTGATGTGGTCCGTAAAAATAAAATGGTGTTGTAAAAATGAGAAATCGCTGGTCAAATTTTAACCCTTATAACTTCCTAACAAAAAAAAATTTTGGTTCCAAAATTGTGCTGATGTAAAGTAAACCTGTGGGAAATGTTAGTTATCAAGTTTTTTTTGGGTGCCATATCTCTGTGATTTAAGGGCATAAAAATTCAAAGTTGGAAAATTGCGAAATTTTAAAAATTTTCGCCAAATTTCCATTTTTCTCACAAATAAACGCAAGTTATTTGAATGAAATTTTACCACTAACATGAAGTACAATATGTCACGAGAAAACAATGTCAGAATCACCAGGATCCATGGAAGCGTTCCAAAGTTATGACCTCATAAAGGTACAGTGGTCAGAATTGTAAAAATTGGCCCGGTCATGAACGTGCAAACCACCCTTGGGGGTGAAGGGGTTAATAAATAACACGTTTGAAAGTTTTGAAGCAGTGAGGAATCGGTGGGATGTATACTGGGCTCAGAAGGCTTAATATCGATATATAATCAGCAAAATGTGCCATCTTTCCCAGGGATCATTTCTCCTTCCCTTCTTCGTGTGTCACTGTCTTGTCAATTATACTGGTCTGTATTATGTTTGCTAACTGATTTGCATTGAAAGTTTACGTGCATTGTATTTTGGCGTGATTTCATTCTGTAAATTTCTATTAGAAAATCACTAACTATCCAGTTATAAAAAAAGCAAAAAAAACCTCAACTTGTCCTGAAAAAAACAAGTCTTCAAACAGCTGTGTTCACGGAATAATGCAAAAACATTTGGCTTACTGAAGAAGGGGACACTCAAAAAAGGAAAAAAAAAACTGCTATTCCGTTAGGAAGGGGTTAAAATCAAAACTCAATTTTTTTTTTATGTATGACTAGAATTTTAAAAAAGGACAAACCATGATCCGCTTCATATTTCACCATTTGACAGGTTCATGGGCTCGCAGGAATGAAGCTCATGTTCTGGACTTGAATATATGTATATGCCTATGAAAACAAGCGCTCACGGAATGAAACTAGTAATACTGATGACATATATGATTGATGACATATTGCCTACAGCACCAGTTATTCAGCTAGGGTTAATACCTAGACAACAGTTCATGAAAACATCTATGAATGCCAGTAGGATAAAAAATATAATTGCAATAGTAAATTATATTGTTGCTGTCCTAAAAATAGAAGAAAAATAATTTTTGATGAAATCCAACAAAGGTGCCAGAACCCACAATCAAAGCAATGTAGAAAAAAGAAAACATTTCTATAATACATTGACTTAAAGGGAACCTGTCACCAGTATTTTGATGGTTAAACACAGGCAAGTTGTTTTAGTGCTTGTCAAGCTGTGTGCACACGTTGCGTTTTTTTAAGTGTTTTGATGCGTTTGTGCCGGATCAGATGCTTCAGAAACGCTTAAAATAAGCTTCCCATTCATTTTAATGCATTTTGGCCTTTTTGTGCCAATTCATGCGTTTTTTCCCAAAAAGGAAACGCTTAGCGGCTAAAAACGCAGCATGTTCATTATTTTCTGCATAAGTCCGCGTTTTTAACTATTTCCTATGTGTCCAGAAGATGCACGGAAAAAAAAGCATCAAAAACGCGTGGAAATAAAACGTGCGTTTTCTGGGAATGAGTCCGGTTTTGTGTCAGGTTTTAAACGCTAACGTGGGCACATAGCCTCAATGTTCTAAAGGGGAAAAAAAATTCTTGTGGACAGCACCAAGCTGGTGTAAAGAGAATTATAGGCCATGCAATGCTCCTCTTGGAATTTAAATATGGAAATTGCCTCTTCAGAGAGGAAGAGAACAGGAAGTCTAGTGCCCTCTATTGAGGGCCAAATGAAGCGTAATTAGATGCGAAACAGCTGAAGCCAAGTTTGTGTGTTTTCACTTTGTATTCCCATATGATTTTGGAATAAAAAAGCACTAAATAATGCACCAGTGGTGAGTGCCACTCACTTTAAGTCTATTCCAGTAATTATTGGAAATCTAGTGCCACCTGTTGGAAGTAGCACCTAATAAAGTGTCTAGTTTGGCTTCTTTACCTAAATCACATGGCAAGGTTCATCAAATGGATGATATTGACTTTTAGGATTGTTATATCCATTAAATGGCACTAGATTTCAAGTTGCTTTCCTCCCTGATAATGTTCCAAATATTTCTGTTTAAAGGGAACCTTTAGCCAAAAATATAGTATTTATTTGCATTCATAGAGGTAATATGCAGGTAAATACTATTTTAAACATGCGCAGCAATCTAGTAGGAAATGCTGCTGCAGGGAGAAAATCTAATATATAAAGCTCAATGTGTGTGTGTGTGTGTATGTTTGTATGTATGTATGTGTGTATGTCTAGGATTGGCATCTGCACCGTTGCATCTACAGCCACAAAATTTTGCACAGTCACACGTCTGGACCCCGAGAGCGTCATAGGCTATGTTGTGAGGCAAAATTTCAACCCCGCGCGTTCCAATTCACCAAACAATTTTATTCTTATGATTTCTATGGTGGTATCGTCCTTCTGTAAAGCTGGAAATAACACAATTTATTACCGTGCCAACACAGACCACCCTCTGATACAGACTGCAGGGGGAGCCCAGTATCACACAGGATAGGATTAGATACATGGCTCAGCAGTCAGTATCACACAGGATAGGATTAGATACACAGCTCAGCAGTCAGTATCACACAGGAGAGGATTAGACACATGGCTCAGCAGTCAGTATCACACAGGATAGGATTAGATACACAGCTCAGCAGTCAGTATCACACAGGATAGGAATAGATACACGGCTCAGCAGACAGTATCACACAGAATAGTATTAGATAGACGGCTCAGCAGACAGTATCACACAGGATAGGATTAGATACTGTAATGATCCAATGTGGATCTGATAAGTAAATGGACAAAGTGAACTTTTTATCCTTTGGCTTGGTGCCAAAGTGGGTTGATTGCCCCCGGTGGCCATTAGAATTATTACACGTGGTGTTGTTTGTTCTAAGTTGCCCCGGTGGTGGTGAGTGGTATTACAGTTTAGTTTTAATGTGCACGTATTACAAATCAGGTGTGATGCTCTATAAAAGAGTGTCAGGTGTTTTCAATCACTGTTGGTGATATTGATAGTTAATCATTTACAAGGAAGCCTGGGTGAAAGATGGAGCGGAGCTAGAGTCCTGGGCAGCCCAGCCAGAGGGGACGAGTGGCTGCTTTGGAGTCTGCAAGGAGTGCTGGCATGGATTGGTGGAGTCCAACGATGTGGTCTGCAGGAAGGGCTGGCATGGCGTGGTGGAGTCGCAGTTTATGGTGTCAGCAGGAAGTGCTTGCATGGCTTGGTGGAGTGGCGACTATGGTGAGAGTTGTACTCAGCATGCTGGACTTGGTTGCTGAAAATTGGACTCAAGCATGCTGGACTTATTGGCAGAGTAGTGGAACTCATGCATGCTGGACTTTTTGGCAGAAGCTGAACTCATCTTTGGGACTCTGTTACTGGGCAGCTGCAACTGGTGGTGGACTCTGCTCCAAGGCTGCACTATGGTCATGGATCCGGTTATGGTGATGGTTCCGGGTGGAGGAGAAGATGCACGCAGGTGGTGGGCTCTGTTGCTAGGAGCGTACGCAACAGAGCAAAGCTAAGTGATGATCCCCCTGTATTGTCATTTTCCCTTATGTGTGTTTATTGCAGTGGTGGGATTAGTTTCCGCACCGACCAATTCCCTAGTGAGAGTTTAGGTGCAGGGCGAGTCAGGGTTTGAGGTATGCGTGCATTGCCCGGTGCGGAACCGGCATAGGGAACTTAGGAGTGCAGGGACACTGGCTCAGGGGAGTACAGGAGGTCTCCACGTCCCTATTCCCTATCGCAGGGCCCACCATTGTTATTGTTACCCAGGTTTCCCCTTTATTATTTAAATTCGTCTTACTGGAGGCGGGGTTTCCAGACTACTTTGTATATAACGTGTATTACCTAAATTCGCCAGTTGGAGGCGGTGTATCCAGCTGCACGTTTTATTATTTAAATTCGCCCTACTGGAGGCGGTGTATCCAGGGTCACGCGTGTCATGGGTTCGCTTTGCAGTACTCGCTGCATCCAGACACACGTGACCGTGACTGATACACAGCTCAGCAGTCAGTATCACACAGGATAGGATTAGATACACTGCTCAGCAGTCAGTATCACACAGGATAGGATTAGATACACGGCTGAGCAGTCAGTATCACACTATAGGATTAGATACACAGCTCAGCAGAAAGTATCACACAGGATAGGGTTAGATACACAGCTCAGAAACAGGATGTGCCAAAGGAGAGGACATTTTCATTCCAAGAATTCCACTCATTCCATCTGATTTGATTTTTGATTTTAAACGCCTTCAGTTTCCAGTTCAACTGCTATTTGCAATGTCCATTAACAATGCTCAGGGACAGTCCTTGAAAGTAGTAGGGATCAATTTGCAATCTCCATGCTTTTCTCATGGTCAACTTTACGTGGTCTGTTCAAAAATCTGTTCATCTTTGCACCGAAAGGAAAAACCAAAAATGTTGTTTATCAAAAGGCTCTTGAATGAGTTGAAAATAAAATACTATCAATACTTGGGTAATCGTTTAGTTAATTTGTGTTGCCAATCTGTAGTGTTGAATATATGATGTGAAATGTTTTTATGTGCAATATAATCATTATAATTTGTTATAACTAACCACAGTTGGTTACTATGCCCAGGCAACGCCGGGCTCTTCAGCTAGTTAAGTTATATTCTCTTTCCTGTTCATCACTACTAACAGATAAAATAAACTACATACTGTAGAGGGGATAAGAATGACATCATGATCGGTGTCATTGAGGCAGCATCAGGGGCAGTCATCAGTCAGCGTGGTCAGTAAAGGTGTGATTACAGGGCACTCACTGTGTAGTGAACACGGACTACTCACAAACACTGGTGCCATCCAGTTGACTGGAATGTGGCTTCATTCTCTCTTCCTTTCTATTTATTTTGTCAGTTCCATTTTTGATAAGTGTATATACAGTTTTGACATATTGTTCCAGTTATGGGGATTTTATCAGCAGCGCAGTGGCTCGCAGTTAGAACTACTGCATTGTAGCGTTGGTTCAAATTTGACCAGAGACAACATCTGCATGGAGTTGTATGTTCTACCCATGTTTTTGGGTGTTTTCTCTGGCCAGTGGTCTAAGTAGAGTACAATGAGCCCCAGTGCAAGATTTGGACCCAACCACCCCACTCTCTCCTAGCATATATGTTCTCCATCCTGGTATATATGTCCCTCATCCTGGCCTCATCCTATAATATATATTTATGTCCTCCATCCTGGTATATACACTGGTATGTAAAGGTTTGGACACTACTGGTCAAAATTACTGTTATTTGGAACAGTTAAACAAGTTGAAGATAAAATGATCTCTAAAAGGTCTAAAGTTGATGATGACACATTTACTTACTTAAATATATACTGTATATATAGTCATTTTTCACATTTGGAAAATTACAAATAGGCTGATACAAAAGTTACGGCACCTTGCATGGTTAGTACCTAGTAGCACCCGCTTTTACAAGTATCACAGCTTGTAAAATGCTTTTTGTAGTCAGACGAGAGTCTTTCAATTCATGTTTTGAGGGATTTTCACCCATTGTTCCTTGGAAAATTCTTGCAGTTCTGTGAGATTTATGGGTAGTGTGACATGCACTGGTATTTTGAGGTCTAGCCAAAGTTTTTCAATGATTTCAGATCAGAGGACTATGAGGGTCATTGTAAAACCTTCAGCTTCTTTTCAGCTTCAGCTTTTTTATAGATGGTGTAATGTTTGCATCAAGCATTTGTTGAAATTTTCTTGAATCCATTCTTCCCTCTAACCGTGAAATGTTCCCAGCGACCTATGCAACTGCAGTCGTTATGCCGCTGACTCTGCCTACTCTGGTTTCCTTCTACGCTCCAAAGGCATACTCACAAGGAATTTTGATTTCTGTTAAAAAAATATTTTATTAAATCATGTATTTAAAGGGAACTTTTCAGCAGTATTGTGATTAAAATGATACCTTGGTTGATGAAATCCATCTTGTGGTTGTTGTTTAATCTTTATTTTCAGTTTTGAGTTAATGATACGCTCGCGCTCTGGGGCAGCCTGTGGGGGGTCTTCATGTGGTGCTCTGATTAGGCATTCATAATGCAGACTGCTGACTGGTCACTGATTCCTCACTGACCTGCCCCCTAGTTTACATAATGAATATATGTATATACTGAAAAAAAACCAAACCCTTCTGCAGCCATAACTGCAAGTTTACTGTGTTTGATTTGCTTTTTCTTTACAATGCACTAGTGTCTGTATATCTGTACAGTAGGCACAGACACATTACAAGGCATATTATTTGTATGCCTATACTGACATTTTAAAGGGAACCTGTCATCTGAAAAAACGCTATTAATCCAGGTACAGACTGGGGCTGAAATTCAGCCCTGGCATTTGAAATCACACAGGCCTATGCTGTTCCCGTACCCAAGCACCAGATGGGATATATTACTACTAATATTGCCCTGGATGGAGGAAAGGAAGACTTACTACAAGACCAATATTTCTAATGATACCCGTAGCCTGCTGGGGTAAGTGACGTTATCAGCGACTTTGTGCTCCGTCACAACTCTTAACAGTATGGGTATCTTGAGAACACTGTTTCTGTTAACAACGCAGCAGACAAGGCAGCCCACGACTAGACAGGCCCTTCTGGCATTTGCCAGAATTGCCAGATGGCCAGTCTGGCCCTGCACTTATCATATTGCCAGCCTTAGTCAGTGCTTGCGTGGTCACCTTGACATGACAAAAAGTTAAGGCTCCGAAAACATCTATTATTATTTCACAGCAATTGGAATGCTTTCAATGTTAGGGATTGTTCTAATGGATCAGTTGTCAGTTTTAGGTTTGGCTTTCCAGGGGAAGTCTGGAGTGTCAGTGCTGGGAGAATTACTTTAAAGCACCACTCCAGCGTTTGGTTTTTTTTTGTTTTTTTTCACTGGTGGAGTGGTATCACTAATGTTTGATTCCTGCCCTTAGCAAAATACTTACCAGTCACCATCCTCTTCTGTTATCAAGGCTGCTCCAGTTGTCTTCTTCTAGTTATCCCCTGCCTGATCGCTACAGTGTTTGCTGGGCAGACTGGAAGTCACTTCTGAACGTAAGTCTGTGAGAGCCAGAACCAGGCTCTCATAGACTTGTATTAAGAACTTGTGACCGTTACCTCTCACTTCTGGTCAATTCCGTGATATCATCATGGAGGAGTGGAAGAGGATTCCAGTGGCAACCTGTGAAGCTCTAGTGAACTCCATACCCAAGAGAGTTAAGGCAGTGCTTGAAAATAATGGTGGCCCACAAAATATTAATGGCTGTGTATTATTTAGGCACACCAAAGTTACACTGTTATACGAGCTGTACACTGATCATTTTATATTGTATCAAAGTGTCATATCTTTACTGGTGTCCCATGAAAAGATAGAATAAAATGCTTACAAATATGTATTGGGTGTACTCACTTTTATGAGTACATATAAGAAAAACATGGATTTTTCTGGAATAAGACATTGAATCGCAGATATCAAGGTATCATTTTATTCAGCTTCCTATGACCTAAACACCCATATAGACGGCTTAGGATGGTTGATCCTACTGACAGATAGAAGTATGTGATAGTAATCATTTCTAAGAAGTGTCTGCTAAAAAGATGAAGAGCAATATTTTCCTCATTTACCTCATATATTCTGTCTTCTTTATCTTGCTCTCTGGTAATGTACGGATAATAACAGTTAGTCTTTCTTTTCCGACACTTCCAGGAGACAACAATGGGTGGTCTCAGCAGCTTGACAAGCTTTTTGAGAAGCACTATGAGAAGCTTGGTGTGAATATCTATGACTCGGAGACGAAGGAAGCACAGTGCCGTAAGTGGACATTTAACTGCATTGAAAGTAGCGTCATGTAGCTTAGGCTCAGACATCTCACAGCAGCCATAAATGCTAGATCTTCTACAAGGAATCAGTAAAGCATATCCTTATAAAAGGATGGGGTTCTGTAATGAGGGCATAATTGACTTGTGCTTCTGCTAATATTTCCTCACAGCAAGGCAGAGAAATCGGTCTGCAAAGCCTTACACATTTATGTTGTGTTTAAAGGAACAATACCAAAAATTATGCATAATGGGGGACATTTACTTAAAGGCTGTGTGCATCGTCATGCAGATTGTTTTATTGTTAATTTGCTTCTTAAATGCTACATGTATTGTCTATGGGACTGTAGAAGCAATAAAGCGCTGTGCTTGGCTATTTCCGGCAGTCTCATAGGCAATGAATGGAGCAGAGGCAATCCTCCATCAACCATGGGGTTCTACCAAGCCTAGTCCTCTTGGTTTTAGAGCCTTGCTGTCAGAATCGCTGGGAGTATGACTGCAGTAAGTTATTCCCTATTCTATCATTAGGGAATATTTCATATTTTAGGGCTAAGCCATTAAGCAACTTTCTTCATAGTTTTCATTAAAAAAAAATTCCTACCATTTTGCTTCTGCTGGGTTCTGACAGCTCTCTCTGCTCTCCCTCTTCACTCTGAGATAGAGATAGCAGAAGGAAGGGGCATGGGAATGTTCACAAATTTCCTCAGTGTGTAGATGGGACAAAGAATCTATTATCTCAGTTATAACAGAGAAAGATAATGTAGAAATGAAGGAATACACATTAAGTGTAAAAACGTTCATTATAGAAGTTGGTGAAACCGGGTGTGTGCCCAAATCTGCACTGCTGATAAAGATGGATGGCAGACAATATTTTTCAAAGCTTTATTTCAAAACAGGTTAATAGTCAACATGTTTCAAGGTCATGCAGGACCTCTTCCTCGGGACAATACCTTACCTAGCTTTTCTTCATAATATAACACAGGTATGCAAAATTTGGGTTCATGAAAAATTTTTCAAATTTTATAACTGATTTTTATGTTTTCTTATGCCCTGATTTAAAAAACAACACTTCTATTTTTAACCATTACGCATGGATTTTGCACAAAACAAGGGTGAAATTACGTTCAAGTGAGATGAACAAGAAAAATTTTACTGTAGCAAAAATTTACACAAAATTATATATAAAAATGTATTGAACATTCATTCTGCAACTTTATTGGAAATGAATTCTTGCACCTTTTCACTTTCTCTTCAAAGCTTATCTTGATACCTTTCTGTTATAGAAGGCAGGCGGATTTTCTATGTGAAGCATCCAGCAGTAGTACCGTTTCATCTACCTTGGTCTTGTCGTTCCTTCTCTTTGTATCCTGAGGAAGTCTTTCTCCTTGCTCTCTGCACCAAGGTTTTCAGGAAAGTAGTCCAAATAGGAATGTAGGAAAAGTAACTTCAAATTCCTCAGAGTATCCAACACTGTGCAACGTTTCAGCATGATGTCAACGATGGACTTAAATGTTAGGTTTTTGTTGTTATGTAATAACCTGCAGGAACGCGGGATGCAGTCACGCACGGGGAGGCAGAGCAAGGGTTAAACAGGTTTATATACAGGGGGGATGTGCTCCACGCAGGGAGTGAGGGTTTGTAAGGTGACGGTACGGAATGGAGCAGAACTGGGAGGATAGCAGGGTAGGTGAGGGACAAACGAGAGTTCAGTTATAAAGAGGTAAAACTTATTGGACTGTAGACTTCTGTTGTGAGAAAGTTCAGGGTTGCAATGGGGCAACAGTGGCGCAGGTTGTCTCAATGGAGTCTCTGAAAGGCGGAAATCCAACGGTGGCACCAACAACAGCAGCGCAGGTCGTCTCATCGCAGTCTCTGTATGACGGGTAGATTTCCCACACCTAACGATGTCTGGCCAGGTACTGAGTCCAACGTTAGATACCGCTGGAACGAGACTTTGCTCCGTGGTGTACACAAGTCCTTAGTATTCAGTCTCTTGCCTAGCTGTCCGTCTCTCTCTCTGCGTCGCACACTCAGTGCAGTCTCTGCCTTCAACTGGGGTAACCTACTAGTGTGGAGGGTAGCGGGGAGCTGACAGTCGGTGGTCCACAAGGGGTGAACCTGAATGCCTATCATGTGGGTCTGTCAGTTATGCAGTCACTCTTGGGCAGAGCGGGTGTGGTAATCACTGTCTCATAGTGTACGGCACCTGGCTTCACTCCGCATGCTCCGCTCTGCTGGCACAGCTAATCCCCCCCAGCACTACATCTCTTTCCTGAACAGCAGCAGCACGGCCTCTCACAGGGCCTGCACTCTCTGGTGGGGGAAGCAGAGCGTGCTCTTCTCTGCTCTGCGCGCTGCACTCACTTGGCACCACCTCCTCCTGCAGCGCGCGCTTTTCCTTGTTATACCCCTGTGTCAGTGTGCTCTTTTTAGGCTCTCCTCGGCCCCTCCGGTCAGCAGGAAGCCTCGTATCTCTCCTCCTTTCCTCCTGCAGAAAGGGAAGGTCCACCTCTCTCAGGCTTCCCCCAGGAAACAGAGGATGCAGCCTTTTTAGTTCCGGACCAGGCATGCAGGCACCCACGGTCCGGTCAACCTCCTTACATTTACCTAGAAATTTCTTCACAACTTCATTAAAAGAATCTCAGACCCTTTTCTAAACAGCTATCATTTTTGTTTTGAACACGTCATCCTTCATGAGTTTCCAAATACTTGGACCCACAAAAATGCCTTCCTTCATTTTTCTTCAATTTTGCTTTGGATAGTTCCTGAAACTTGGCACACAAGTACTTAAAAGTCTCTCCTTCTGTCGGTAAAACTTTCACAAACTGCTTCAACAGTCCACGTTTAATGTGGAGTGGTGGCAGAACTTTAGTGGGATCAACTAAACTTTCCTAAACTTTGTACTTGAGTCCAGGTGGCAAAGATGATCTAATTGGCCAACTTTTTTGGTTCCCGTGAGGAGTACTATCCCGGCTGTCCCATTTACACAAAAATCATGGGTACTTTGTGTATCCTCCTTGCTGCCCATGGAGCAAAGAGAGAACTTTCAGATCACCACATTTTGAAGATCGTTGATCCTTGTAGTTAAAGAGGGTATCAACGACTTTATAAAAAACAAAAAATGTACCAAAGCACTAACAGTCAGCCAATTGCAACTTACCTGATTGTTGTGCACGGCACCATTCTTCACCGCTCAGAGCAGCCCAGACCACATTTGCCAGGGATTCACAAGCCTCCTGTGACATGATGTCTACAAAGTGGTGGCTTCTTTTCCCCTCCACTATGTCGACCAGGCCAGACTTCCGAAGACTTTCTGAAAGACAGCCGGATAGCCGCTGCCTAACTAAGGGAACCAGCTGTCAGTGAGAATGATGTTCTGGCACCATTAGCGCTATGCTTAAAAACAGCAAGTTGACAGACAGCTAAACTCTTTCCTATCGATGCATTGAGGTAGACTCAGGGGGTCCTTTACAACATGTAATGATAGGATCAGTATAAAACTACAAGAAAAATGAAAGTACTCAGTACCATGCATACAGTGGTGGCCAAAAGTATTGACACCCCTGCAATTCTGTCAGATAATATTCAGTTTCTTCCTGAAAATGATTGCAAACACAAATTCTTTGGTATTATTATCTTCATTTAATTTGTCTTAAATGAAAAAACACAAAAAGAATTGTCCTAAAGCCAAATTGGATATAATTCCACTCCATACATAAAAAAGAGGGTGGACAAAAGTATTGGCACTGTTCGAAAAATCATGTGATGCTTCTCTAATTTGTGTAATTAACAGCACCTGTAACTTACCTGTGGCACCTAACAGGTGTTGGCAATAACTAAATAAGACTTGCAGCCAGTTGACATGGATTAAAGTTGACTCAACCTCTGTCCTGTGTCCTTGTGTGTACCACATTGAGCATGGAGAAAAGAAAGAAGACCAAAGAACTGTTTGAGGACTTGAGAAACCAAATTGTGAGGAAGCATGAGCAATCTCAAGGCTACAAGTCCATCTCCAAAGACCAGAATGTTCCTGTGTCTACCGTGCGCAGTGTCATCAAGAAGTTTAAAGCCCATGGCACTGTGGCTAACCTCCCTAGATGTGGACGGAAAAGAAAAATTGACAAGAGATTTCAACGCAAGATTGTGCAGATGTTGGCTAAAGAACCTCGACTAACATCCAAACAAGTTCAAGCTGCCCTGCAGTCCGAGGGTATAACAGTGTCAACCTGTACTATCTGTCGGCGTCTGAATGAAAAGGGACTGTATGGTAGGAGTCCCAGGAAGACCCCACTTCTTACCCCAAGACATAAAAAAGCCAGGCTGGAGTTTGCCAAAACTTACCTGAAAAAGCATAAAATGTTTTGGAAGAATGTTCTGTGGTCAGATGAGAAAAAAGTAGAGCTTTTTGGGCAAAGGCATCAACATAGAGTTTACAGGAGAAAAAAAGAGGCATTCAAAGAAAAGAACATGGTCCCTACAGTCAAACATGGAGGAGGTTCCCTGATGTTTTGGGGTTGCTTTGCTGCCTCTGGCACTGGACTGCTTGACCGTGTGCATGGCATTATGAAGTCTGAAGACTACAAACAAATTATGCAGCATAATGTAGGGCCCAGTGTGAGAAAGCTGGGTCTCCCTCAGAGGTCATGGGTCTTCCAGCAGGACAATGACCCAAAACATAATTCAAAAAGCACTAGAAAATGGTTTGAGAGAAAGCACTGGAGACTTCTAAGGTGGCCAGCAATGAGTCCAGACCTGAATCCCATAGAACACCTGTGGAGAGACCTAAAAATGGCAGTTTGGAGAAGGCACCCTTCAAATATCAGGGACCTGGAGCAGTTTGCCAAAGAAGAATGGTCTAAAATTCCAGAAGAGCATTGTAAGAAACTTATTGATGGTTACCGGAAGCGGTTGGTCGCAGTTATTTTGGCTAAAGGTTGTGCAACCAAGTATTGGGCTGAGGGTGCCAATACTTTTGTCTGGCCCATTTTTGGAGTTTTATGTGAAATGATCAATGTTTTGCTTTTTGCTTCATTCTCTTTTGTGTTTTTTCATTTAAGACAAATTAAATGAAGATAATACCAAAGAACAGGACATTCACAGCGTAATCACACAACATGGCGGACAGTGAAAATATGTGTAATATCAAAAGACTACTTTGATATAAAACATGTAGAACAAAGTAGCTACATAACGCAATATGGTGAGATTTAACAAGGGGAAAATAATAACTCACCGACTGTGCTATGTGGAGGTAAACAACCAGATGGGCTGAAACTCAAGGACAGATGATCAGCATGTCAGCATCCATGAGGCCAAGGTGGCTGCTGGAGAAGAAGGGACAAGGTTAATGCAGAGGCTGATGGGAAACTATGGGATCCTTGATGAGCAAAGATTAATTGCACAGTAACCAATGAAACAGAAAGTAAAGCTGCAATGAAATGCTGTAGATAGAGTATATCTTGACTTCAGCAAAGCATTTGACAAAGTATCTCACACAATCCTTATTGAAAAAATGGCTAAGTGTGGAATGGACAAAGCAACTGTTAGGTGGATTCATAACTGGATTAGTGATCGGACCCAAAGAGTGGTCGTAAATGGCTGCACATCCAGTTGGAAGAATGTCTCAAGTGGGGCATGACAGGGCTCTGTCCTGGGCCCTGTATTGTTCAACATCTTTATCAATGATTTAGATGAAGGAATTGAGGGTAAACTGATTAAATTTGCTGATGGCACAAAGCTAGGAAGAATAGCTAATACTGAGAAGAGAGAGAGGATTCAAAAAGATATAAATAAACTGGAGCAGTGGGCAGCAACTAACAGAATGGTTTTTAACAGGGAAAAATGCAAAGTACTACATCTGGGCATTAAAAATGAAAAAATCATATACTGAATGGGAGGAATAGGGCTAAGCAACAGCACATGTGAAAAAGACTTGGTTATACTAATAGATCACAGACTGAATATGAGTCAACATTGTGATGCAGCAGCAAAAAAGGCAAATGCAATTCTAGGATGTATTAACAGAAGCATAAAGTCTAGATCACATGAAGTCATTATTGCCCTCTACTCCTCTTTTGGTCAGGCCTCATCTGGAATACTGTGTCCAGTTTTGGGCACCACATTTTCAAAAAGACATCAACAAACTGGAGCAAGTTCAGAAAAGAGCGACCAGAATGGTGACCGGTCTGCAAACCCTGTCTTATGAGGAAAGGTTGCAGGATTTGGGAATGTTTAGCTTGCAGAAGAGAAGACTGAGAGGAGACTTAATAGCTGTCTACAAATATCTCAAGGGCTGTCACATTGTAGAAGGATCATCTGTATTCTCATTTGCACAAGGAAAGACTAGAAGCAATGGGATGAAACTGAATGGGAGGAGACGCAGATTAGATATTAGAAAAAACTTTTTGACAGTTAGAGTGATCAATGAGTGGAACAGGCTGCCACGAGAGGTGGTGAGTTCTCCTTCAATATAAGTCTTCAAACAGAGGCTGGACAGACATTTGTCTGGGATGATTTAGCGAATTCTGCTTTGAGCAGGGGGTTGGACTAGATGGCCCAGGAGGTCCCTTCCAACTCTACGATTCTATGGTTCTATGAGAACATTGTCAACAGATGGCGCTGTTGGATAAGTTATCACAGTACAGTACACTTCAATGTTATCAATACACTACAAATCAATAATGCAAAGCATAGCAAAACTGATTATATGCATTTGTATAAAGGCATGACAACATCAGCAGAGACAGCTGAATCCCTGGCAAGAGTGGTATGTGACCGTTCTGTGCTGGAGAAGAACGGCACAATGCACAACAGGCAGATAAGTTGCAATAACCTGCTGGTTGGTGCTTAGGTACATTTTTTGCTTTTTTATAAAGTCCCAGATATTGCCTTTAAGTTTCTTGAGAATAAAGTCTAAATTCTCATTGCTTTCCTTCAAGTGCACAGAATACCCTACAGGCACTGAAGCTTACTTGCTGCAATTGTGCAGTAGAACAGCTTTCAAACTTTTTTGGATGAATCAATAAAGAGTCTCTACTCACTCACATTGTACTCAATGTTAAATTTTTCCATCAACCCAGGAAAATCACTGCAACATAGAGCACTGTCTTGAGAAAAGTATGGAAGGAATTCCTTTTCTCTGCTTCTGTACAGTGAAAAACAGGTACCAGGAGCTAGCAGGTGCTTTTCTTTTTGTCAACAGCATAAAAGTTCTGCAGAAGGTTTAGGAAGGTCCAAGTCCCTGACTAAATCATTTAATTTGAGCAGTGAAAAAAGCTGTGACTCATTGGGACTATTGTGAAAGTCTTTGGCAGAATCCTGGTCTTTATGTCTTGAATTTTCTTAAGCAAGTTTATCTACAAGTTTCTCGGGAGGTGAAGGGACAGGTATTCCAGGAGGCACAGGGCAAATCGCTAATGGGAGGTCTGGGTATATAATTTCCTTCTTATTTTTTAAAGATGAATCCCTCCACATTGCCCGTACAAAAGTAGCAGTCATCACTATGATTTCGAAGTTTCCACCAAATCATAGGCACGCCAAAACAAAAGCTTTCTTTCTTCCCTTTGGACCAATGTTGTAGTTCTTCTACACAAACAGTACACATTACATGTGGACAGGGCTGCCACTAGGAATTTCAGAGCCCCATACTGGCAAAATTTTCAGGCCCCCTTGAGACTTCGCCCAAGCTGCACCCCAGTTCCGCCTTCACCCCTTGAATGTTCCACAGTCCCACCGCCCTGTCTTGGAAAAAATCCGCTTCTGCACCTCGTCTTTTCCAATCACATATTAATAGTTCCCATAGAACACCAGATCATATACGTAGCCATCAGCTTTTGTTTTGGCCAAAAGATTTTTTTAAGCCACCACCATGACAAGTTAGACTTTTTTTGGCAGGGCCCGACTCTACTCTAACCTTTTAAATATTTCGTAAAGGGTATATTTTTATTTATTTTTCTTTAAGGGAATGTGTCACATACATTTTTTAAGATGACCAATAATACCACATACAAGTGACAAATACTTTCATACCATGACCAGACCACAAATTACCACCACATAGTGACCGAAAAATGCCACATACAACGGACAAATACCGCCACACCATGACCAGACCACATATTACCACCACATAGTGACCGAATACTACAATTCTGATCATTAATAAAACAAACAATACTAATATTATCATAAGTGTCATTATATACAGGAGTTCTGTACACAGTATACAGTGTATTGTGTAAGTGTACAGGTAATACAGTGTTCACCAGTGACATTATACACAGGAGCTCTGTTTATAGTGTCAGTGTACAGGTAATACAGTGATTACCAGTGATGTTATACACAGGAGGTCGGCATGTAGTGTACAGGTAATACAGTGATCGCCAGTGACATTATACACAGGAGCTCTGTATATACTGTACAGTGTATAGGTAATACAGTGATCACCAGTGACATTATACACAGGAGCTCTGTATATACCGTACAGTGTACAGGTAATACAGTGATCACCAGTGACATTATACACAGGAGCTCTGTATATAGTGTCACTGTGCAGGTAATACATTGATCACTGGTGACAGTGTACACAGGAGCTCTGTATATAGTGTCAGTATGCAGGCAATACAGGGATCACCAGTGAAATTATACCCAGGAGCTCTGTACTCAGTATAAAATGTATAGTGTCAGTGTACAGATAACACACTGACTCACCAATAACGTCTCTAGTTGAAGTCCTTCATCTTTGCTTTTCTCTTCCATCCAGAACAGACCGCAAATCACTTCTTCCAGCCAGGACTCGTCTCTACATAAAAGGAGACACAGTTATCTAGAGCACCTTTTCCAGAGCACACACATTCCCCAACTTCTACACTTTGCAGCTGAATACATATGTGCACCCATCATTGATATATAATTAGTTATTATACAATCCACCATTCCAAATATAAATTGTATTCCACCACTGTACCCCTACTAACTATACATAGCCACTTTTCCCAACCAATAAATATATAAATAAATTAGCACCTGTACTCTTTCCCCAATTCATTACCAATCATCTTCAATGCCCCCACTGTTTACCTCCTACTCTCCCAATTTTTTATATTTACAGGCACCCCTCTTCCCCGATTTTGTCGTATCCTACTCTCCCCCACCTTCAATTCATCATCATTTGTTGTCCTCCATTCCCAAATTATTTGCTTTCCCCACTCCCAATTTGTAATTTGCTCTCCCCTCCTTCCAATTCATCATTTGCTTTCCCCACCCCACTCTAAATTCAGCATTTGCTCTCCCCACCCCCACTCCCAATTCAGAATTTGCTCTCCTCAACCCCACTCCCAATTCAGCATTTGCCTTCACCCCCACTCCCAATTCATCATTTGCTCTCCCCATCCTCACTCCCAATTCATTATTTTTCTCTTCCCCCACCCCAAATGATTTGCTCCCCCCCCACACCTAATTCTTCATTTGCTCTCCCATCCACTCCAAATTCATTTGCTCTCCTCTCCCCCACTGCCAATACAGCATTTGCTCTCTCCACCCCAACACCCAATTCAGCATTTGCCCTCCCCAACCTTATTCCCAATTCAGCATCTGCCCTCCCCACCTACACTTCCAATTCATCATTTGCTCTCCCCCACTCCCAAAACAGCATTTGCTCTCCCCACCCCCACTCCTAAATCAGAATTTGCTCTCCCCAATCCCACTCACAATTCAGCATTTCCCCTCCCCAACCCCTCTCCATATGTCATTTGCTCCCCCCTCCCAATTCGTCATTTGCTCTCCCCCTCACTCCCAATTCACCATTTGTTCTCCTCAGTCCCCACTCCCAATTCATCATTTGCTCCCCCCTTTCCCAATTAGTCATTTGCTCCCCCACCCATCACTCCCAATTCATCATTTGCTCTCCCCCAACTTCCAATTTGCTCTCCCTTCCACTCACAATTTATTTGCTCTACCTATCCCCACTCACAATTCATCATTTGCTCTCCTAACCCCTGGTCCCAATTATTTGCTCTCCCCATCTCCACACACAATTCAGCATTTTCCCTCCCCTACCCCACTCCCAATTCAGAATTTGCCCTCAACACTCCCAAATCATCATTTGCTCTCCCCCCACTCCCATTTTGTAATTTGCTCTCCCCCACTTCCAATTCATCATTTGCTCTCCCCATCACCACTCCAAATTTAGCATTTGGTCTCCCCGCCCCCACTCCCAATTCATCATTTGCTTTTGCCCACACTCCCAATTTGTAATTTGCTCTCCCTCACTTCCAATTCATCATTTGCTCTCCCCATCCCCACTCCCAGTTCATCAATTTTTCTCCCCGTCCCTCCAAATTTGTAATATCTACTCCCAATTCATCACTTGCTGTCCCCCAGGACCATTTAATTAATACTATTAAAAAAAAGTTTTATATACTTACCTCTCAAATGATCTCCTGCAGTACCACTTCTGGTATCCTGGGGTTCCTAAATGACGGCATCACAGAGGAGGTAGAGGAATTTCTCTAGAGCTGCATGCCTCTCTGCACCAAGATGTATGCCACCACACGATACCCTGTGGCCCGGTCAGCAGAAGCACTGGAGGGGGACCCAGACCTCTTCTTTACTTCTGTTCACCGGGCCCCATGCAGCAGTAAGGGCAGCGGTGCCCTGATGGCGGCCCTACATATGGAGTCCACGACTTGTCCTGATCACCTAGTTTTACACCAAAGAACACATAATACACTTTTCTACCGAAGTCCATAATGTTCCTTTGTTATTTCTTCACTACAAAACAGCCGCAAATGTAGCAAAAGTTGTTGGGTGAATTATGACCCCTCCTTGTAGCCATTTTGATCATGTTGTCAAAAACAGAAGCTTAATCCACCACAACCACTAAATGCTGAAATGCTGAAAGGAAATCGCGGTGAGCACACCAACACACTCTTATGAGCTCTGTCTACAAGAAAACCTGCCTTTGCACCCCATAGTTACCAATCATAAAGCTTTCAGTTCTTATACTGCTGAGGTAAAATGAACGCTGTGCTCTGATTGGTTGCTATAGACACCACCATACTGTTATGAACTGTGACTAAAAAAAATCTATATTTATTGCCCATAACAACCAATCACAGTGCAGCTTTCATTTCTTATACTGCTTAGGTAAAATGAAAGCTGTGCTATGATTGGATGCTATGGACAGCACCACACTCTTTGGAAGCTGGGTTAAGAACATTTTCTCTGCCCACAGCAGCCAATCGTAGCACAGCATCCATTGATGTCTATCCAATCTAATGATGCAAAAATCATCAACCAAAGGTCACGTAAAGGGGTCAAAGTATGGTGCAAGAAAAAGCCTATGGAGTCAGTGTTTGTGGAACAAAAACTATGTGATTACATTTTTTTCAATATATTTACAGAGTTCAGCAATTGAAAATGTAGAAAAATCACCTCTTACTTTTCAAACAATTTTACCCTTGCAGACCTGTGTAATCTTTGGCAAATTTTGATACTGATGATTTTAAGTACTTACTGTATCTGTTGTGTTATGTCCACTTACTAGCTACAAACAGATAAGCCATTTTGTTTTTCCTAAAGTATTGAGTTGTTCCTCTTCCTGTGAGTGAGGAAGGAATGTTTGATGGCCACGATGTGTCAGAGACAGATGGATTATTAATAGCAGCATAGTTTCCGTTTCACAATACATTATAACATACAAGTACTGTCAATGGATGAAGTACAATAGATAAGTAAAGCCCATTGTGAAAAGCGGTTTGCCAGCAGAAGCAGACTGCTGGTTTTGAAAGACAGAGACTAAAGGCCCCGTCACACATAGTGATGCACCAGCGATCCCGACAATGATACGACCTTGTCAGGATCGCTGGTGCCTCGCTACATGATCGCTGGTGAGCTGCCAAACAGGCAGATCTCACCAGCGATCAGGACCAGCGATGATGCTGGTATCCAAGATAAATATCGGGTAACTAAGCGAGCGCGTCACTTAGTTACCCGCTGTGTACCTTGGATACCTGCGTGCTCGCGTTGGACGCTGGTATCGCTGAAGTTGGACGCTGCCAAAAACCTAATTACAAATTCAGGTTTGTTACACAAGTTCCTGCTTTCAGAGTCCACTCAGCTACATTCCTCTGTCTACTCTTCTAAGAACCTCATTACAAACTCAGCTCTGCTGCAGGACAGCGGCTCCTGTTTGTTGCATCTACTTTGCTACATCTCTCTGTGTTCTGTCAAGAACCTCATCACAAACTCAGACCTGGTACACAAGTTCTTGCTTGCTGGTTCCAATGTGCTATATTGTTGTATTTGCTCTGCCAAGGACCTCATTGCAAAATTACAAACTCTGCTACAGTACAGTGGTTGCTGTTTGTAGCATCCACTCTGCTACATCGTTATGCCTGCTCTAACAACAACTTATTTACAATTTCAGTCCAGCTACATGAGTTACTGTTTTCTGAGTCCACTCACCTCCATCACTTTGCTTGATCTGCCAGGAACTTCATTAGAAACTCAGCATCGCTGCTACACAAGTTCCTACTTCCTGAGTCTACTCTGTTACACTGCTTTGTGAACTCTGCCCAAAATCTTAATTCTAAATTCAAAAGCTCTGTGAAAAATGTGAAAAGCTCTGCTATATTTAAAGGGGTTATCTGGGACTTTGCTTATTTTTCACTATGAGGCTAACTTATAGGTGGGTAATTGATGTAAGTTCAAATCTGACAAATGTCAATGTATATAGTAATAACTCTAATGCTTCCAACTATCCCCGTGATTTAAGACTGTTGTGTTCATGACACATTGTACTTTGTGATAGCAGTAACCTTAAGTAGATGTCATTTTATCCATTTATGAATATATTTGAAATTTGAGAAAAAAATTTAAAAATTTGTAGTTTTTGACCATTGAATTTGTATAACAGATACCACACAGATTGTCATACAACACAGAGCAGTTAATAAAAAAATATTTGGAGGGTTAGGGCTAGGGCTAGGGTAAGGGCTAGGGTAAGGGCTGAGATTAGGGTTAGGGGTGTGTTGGGGTTAGGGTTGGAGTTAGAATTGGGGGTTTCCACTGTTTGGGCACATCAGGTGCTCTCCAAATGCAACATGGCGTCGGATCTCAATTCCGGCCAATTCTGCGTTGAAAAAGTCAAATGGTGCTCCTTCCCTTCCAAGCTCTGCCATGCGCCTAAACAGTGTCTTACCCCCACATATAGGGTATCAGCCTACTCAGGACAAATTGCAAAACAACTTTTGGGGTCCAATTTCTCCTGTTACCCTTAGGAAAATAAAAAATTGGGGGCAAAAATATCATTTTTGTGGAAAAAAATGATTTTTTTTATTTTCACGCCCGAGCGTTATAAACTTCTGTGAATCACTTGGGGGTTCAAAGTGCTCACCACACATCTAGATAAGTTCCTTGGGGGGTCTACTTTCCAAAATGGGGTCACTTGTGGGGAGTTTCAATAGTTTAGGTACATCAGGGGCTCTCCAAACGCACATGACACCCGCAGACCATTCCATCAAAGTCTGCATTCCAAAACGTCACTACTTCCCTTCCGAGCCCCAACGTGTGCCCATACAGTAGTTTTCTCCCACATATGAGGTATCAGCGTACTCAGGACAAATTGGACAACAACTTTTGGGGTCCAATTTCTCCTGGTACCCTTGGGAAAATAAAAAAATTGGGGACTAATTAATCATGTTTGTGGAAAAAATACGATTTTTTTATTTTGATGCACGGGCATTATAAACTTCTGTGAAGCTCTTGGGGGTTCAAAGTGCTCACCACACATCTAGATAAGTTCCTTAGGGGATCTAGTTTCCAAAATGGGGTCACTTGTGAGGGGTTTCCACTGTTTAGGTACATCAGGGGCTCTCCAAACGCACATGACACCCGCAGACCATTCCATCAAAGTCTGCATTCCAAAACGTCACTACTTCCCTTTCGAGCCCCGACGTGTGCCCATACAGTAGTTTTCTCCCACATATGAGGTATCAGCGTACTCAGGACAAATTGGACAACAACTTTTGGGGTCCAATTTCTCCTTGTACCATTGAGAAAATAAAAAATTGGTGACTAAAAGATCATGTTTGTGGAATAAATATAATTTTTTTATTTTCACGCCCAGGCATTATAAACTTCTGTGAAGCACTGGGGGGTTCAAAGTTCTCACCACACATCTAGATAAGTTCCTTGGGGGTCTAGTTTCCAAAATGGTGTCATTTGTGGGGGGTTTCCACTGTTTTGGTACATCAGGGGCTTTCCAAACGCGACATGGTGTCCGATCTCAATTCAAGCCAAAAACGTCAAATGGCGCTGCTTCCCTTCCGAGCTCTGCCATGCACCCAAATAGTGCTTTACCCCCACATGTGGGGTATCAGCGTACTCAGGACAAATTGCACAATAACTCTTAGGGTCTTGTTACTCTTGGAAAAATAAGAAATGAGGGTGAAAAGATCATTTTTGTGGAAAAAATATGATTTTTTAATTGTACCGCTGTACGTTATAAACTTCTGTGAAGCCCTTGTGGGTTCAAAGTTCTCACCACATATCTAGATAAGTTCCTTGGGGTGTCTAGTTTCCAAAATGTGGTCACTTGTGGAGGGTTTCCACTGTTTAGGTACATCAGGGTCTCTCCAAACGCGACATGGCGTCCGATCTGAATTCCAGCCAATTTTGCATTGAAAAATTCAAATGGCGCTCCTTCCCTTCTGAGCTCTGCCATGCGCTGAAACAGTGTTTCCCCCCACATATCAGGTCAGGTATCAGTGTACTCAGGACAAATTGCACAATAAATTTTGCTGTCCAACTTTTCTTGTTACCCTTGGTAAAATAAAAAAAATTGAACCTGAAGTATTGTTTTTGTGAAAAAAAGTTAAATGTTCATTTTTTTTTAAATATTCAAAAAATTCCTGTGACGCACCGAAAGGGTGAATAAACGTCTTGAATGTGGTTTTGAGCACCTTAAGGGGTGCAGTTTTTAGAATGGTGTCACTTTTGGGTATTTTCTATCATATAGACCCCGCAAAGTGGCTTCAAATGTGATGTGGTCCTAAAAATAAAATGGTGTTGCAAAAATGAGAAATCGCTGTTCAATTTTTAACCCTAACAAAAAAAAAGTTGGTTCCAAAATTGTTCTGATGTAAAGTAAACATGTGGAAAATGTTATTTATCAAGTTTTTTGTGTGCCGTATCTCTGTGATTTAAGGGCATAAAAATTTAAAAAATTTTCCCCAAATTTCCATTTTTTTCACAAATAAACGCAAGTTATTTGAATGAAATGTTACCACTAACATGAAGTACAATATGTCACGAGAAAACAATGCCAGAATCACCAGGATCCATGGAAGCGTTTCAGAGTTATTACCTCATAAAGGAACAGTGGTCAGAATTGTAAAAATTGGCCTTGGAGTTAACGTGCAAATCACCCTTGGTAGTGAAGGGGTTAAAGCAAATCTGTCAGCAGATTTTTGTTATGTAATTTGAGAGTAGTGTGATGTAGAGGCCGAGACACTGATTTCAGTGATGTATTACTTTCTATTCTGTGTGTTGTTTCAATAATTAGAAGATTATCCCAGGAGGACTTGTTGTCTCGTATCAGCTAGTCAACCTGTTCTGTATAACAATACCCCACCACTTATTAACAGCTTTCTGTCTATATACAGTGTACACAGAAAGCTTCCAATCAGTGGTGTGAGTGGGATTATGCAGGGCTCAGTATTATACTACAGTGCCTTGTGAAAGTATTCGGCCCCCTGGAACTTTTCAACCTTTTCCCACATATCATGCTTCAAACATAAAGATACCAAATGTAAATTTTTGGTGAAGAATCAACAATAAGTGGGACACAATTGTGAAGTTGAGCGAAATTTCTTGGTTATTTTAAATTTTTGTGGAAAGTCAAAAACTGAAAAGTGGGGCGTGCAATATTATTCGACCTCTTTAACTTAATACTTTGTTGCGCCACCTTTTGCTGCGATTACAGCTGCAAGTCGCTTGGGGTATGTCTCTATCAGTTTTGCACATCGAGAGACTGAGATTCTTGCCCATTCATCCTTGGCAAACAGCTCGAGCTCAGTGAGGTTTGATGAAGATTGTTTATGAACAGCAGTTTTCAGCTCTTTCCACAGATTCTCGATTGGATTTAGGTCTGGACTTTGTCTTGGCCATTCTAACACCTGGATTTGTTTATTTGTGAACGATTCCATTGTAGATTTTGTTTTATGTTTGGGATCATTGTCTGGTTGGAAGACATTTTACTGCATGGAGGGCTGTGTTTGTGTGAAGGACACAGTTAGGGCATCATACTGTGTTAGGGTCACTATACTTTGCACGGGGGGTTGACGTGGGGTCCAGTAGGGTCATCATACTATGCATGTGGAGGAATTCACTGTGGGGCACTTTTGTTGCTAACATGCTTTATGGGTGCAATGGAATGGGAATCTAGGGCTTCAGTAGGAGGAAAATTACTTTGTATAGGCTGCAAAGTTGTGAAATATGCTCATCTGTGACCCTGCCAAATATTTTTGTTTGTTGGGAGGACCCAATGAGAACTGCTCTGGGGCGCCCCTGCTCACGTCATTATTGTCACTATTATAACATTTGTTCCACATGTCAGTTTGGTGTCAAAGTCTGACACACTTTATATTGTAAAGGCTTTAAATATTATTATCCTGATATCTGTGATAACTACAAAGATGGAAGATTATTACTTTTATGTTCTTTGATAGAGGGACAGAAACTGACCCATTGGTTTTGAGTAGTGTGAACAGAATGTTCCTGTTAAATGTCCTTTAGTAATTACAAAATTGCAATTAAATAATGTAGCTTGATAGCAACACAGAGAGAATAGCTCCATGGATACTGTTTGTTACAGAGTGTAAGGTTTACTTCCAGGAACGTTCCTAATAACACATCCAACAACTCTTAGTTTTGTCTTAAATCAGGCATTTTGCAATTTCTATAACAATTCTGAGTTATCAGGAAAATAACATATTCTTGTTCCCGCTCTGGCTTTATTAACCAGGACAGTTTTTGCTGGAGTACCCAACCTTAATGATTACTGAATGTTAAAAAGACAAGAAGAAAACTGAGCGAGAATTCATGCATCCATTACATGAACAATCATTTAATTATTCAGGGCTCTTTAGGAAATGTTCTTCTATGAATATTCTGAAATAATCAGATCTTCTAGAATAATGCTGGCTTCATCAGTGTAATGAATATGTAATTTATTTGCATAAATGCAATAAACAATAGATCAATGGATAATAGAGATGAATGGACATCAGCGATGTCTGGCTATACCTCAATACAGAATTACTGGATCAAAGACTCAGAATCAGGACAAACAACCAAACGTGCAAAAGAAACACAAATACATACAGCACATATCACTACCCTGAGCAAGATACTATGTAGGGGAAATGTCCATGCCAGCTAAATGAATACTTGGCCTTGTAATGTATGGAATGGCTGGTTCAGCCAGTGCGAGAGATGGTTATACATATGGAATCCCCAAGCCTACTAATAAAAGAGGATCCCAAGCAGGTGATTCCTCTCTATGATGTTTATATATTCACTTGTCCATATACACAGTGACAATGCAGGGATTTACCACGGAATACTGCCAGGGTAACACAAGACATCTCAGCCCAATCATTCTTTCTTCTCACCCTCCTATCTTGTGATAATTTATTAATAACTGGTTTGTCAGTTTTTCATCCATCAATTTAATGGTATTTTTCAACTGGTTGAAAAACAATAAAGGTTGCACCATAAGAATGATTACTTTAGGAAATTTGAAACTGCATTACTGCCATAGAAAATGGGAAAAAAGGAAAGAAAACCAATATATAATGCATATATGAAATATTCATCTGCAAAAATTGCTATTAAAAATGGAGTAAAAAAGAAGGTACTTAGTGCATAGATTGGCCAATATATCTGAACCCAATTGCCACATCAAGGTATCCTTCGAAAATTGGGTCCCTATCCTGATATGTCACCTCTCCTGGGCAAAAAAAAGTCTACAATGAATGGGGCAGGAATCGACCAACTAACTACTTAAAATCACCAGTGGCTAATGGGAGTGGGAGTGCACAAGTCCAAAAAGGCTTTGATACAAACAGAGAAAAAGACCAGCACATCCAAGCTAGTGTGAATAGGTGCCAACCTAAAAGAGCATATAAGTTGAAAAACAATAAAGGGTGCACCATGATTTACCAAGAATGGTCTTTTTCTCTATTTGTATCAAAGCCTTTCAGCCACTGCTCAATACATAGTGAGCAGCATCTGTAACCAGGCCTCCACACTGACTGACAGCGAGCGCCGTACTGATCCACTGAAGAGCCAGTTGTCAGGCAGTGACAGTGAGTGGTTTCAGCTACCGCTCACTATGCATTGAGCCTTGCTGACCTGCCTCTGTGGATACAACACTTGTGTTGTCAAGGTCTTTGCCAGGGCAGAAAGTAATGATGTTCCATTGTTTGGTCACCCGACTGCAAAAATCTATGATTTCTGATCAGTGGTTAGGTGTTTGGAAAAGTGTAGTATAAGAGACCAACTGATAATTCAATTAACCTGACTGTTGCAGCCAATCACTGGTTTGAGGAGACCCAGAAGTGGGAATGTATGAAAAGCAACTGTGAGAATATACAGTGGCATGTAAAGGTTTGGGCACACCTGGTCAAAATTACTATTATTGTGAACAGTTAAGCAAGTCGAAGATGAAAGGTTCTCTAAAAGGGCTAAAGTTAAAGATGACACATATACTTTGTATTTTAGGCAAAAATTATGTACAGGTGCTTCTCACAAAATTAGAATATCATACAAAAGTTAATATATTTCAGTTCTTCAATACAAAAAAGTGAAACTTATATATTATATAGAGTCATTACAAACAGAGTGATCTATTTCAAGTGTTTATTTCTGTTAATGATGATGATTATGGCTTACAGCCAATGAAACCCAAACGTCATTATTTCTGTAAATTAGAATACTTTATAACATCAGCTTGAAAAATGATTTTGAAATCCAAAATGTTGGACTACTGAAATGCATGTTCAGTAAATGCACTCAATACTTGGTTGGGGCTTCTTTTGCATCAATTACTGCATCAATGCCGCATTGCATGGAGGTGATCAGCCTGTGGCACTGCTGAGGTGTTATAGAAGCCCAAGTAAAAAATGTGATCTGGTCATGGTGTGGCAGTATTTTTCCCTTTAATGTGGTATTATTCTGTCACTATGTGATGGGAATATGTGGTCGGGTCATGGTGTGGCGGTATTTGTCGCTTGTATGTGGTATTATTTGGTCATTATGTGGTGGTAATATGTGGTCTGGCAATGGTGTGATAGTATTTGTCCCTTGTATGTGGTATTATTCAGCAACTATGTGTTGTACTATGTGATCTGGTCATGGCATGGTGTTATTTGATCATTGCATTTGTTGTTATTCGGTCACTATTTGTTGTAATATCTGATCTAATCATGGTGTGTAGGTATTTGTCCATTGTATGTGGTGGTATTTGGTCACAATGTAGTGGTAATATTTGATGATTATTATAACAGCCAATGAAAACCCCAAGTCACTATCTCAGGAAATTAGAATAGCTTGAAAAATGATTTTACAATCCAAAATGTTGGACTACTGAATTGTATATTCAGTAAATGCACTCAGTACTTTGTCGGGGGACCTTTTGCATCAATAACCACATCATAGCAGTGTGGCATGGAGGTGATCAGCCTGTGGCACTGCTGAGGTGTTATGGAAGTCCAGGTTGCTTTGATAGCAGCCTTCAGCTAGTCTGAATTGTTGGGTCTGGGGGCTCTCATCTTCCTTTTGACAATACCCCATAGATTCTCTATTGGGTTAAGGTCAGGCGAGTTTGCTGGCCAATCAAGCACAGTGATACTGTTGTTTTTAAACCAGGTATTGGTACTTTTGGCAGTGTGGACAGGTGCCAAATGCTGCTGAAAAATTAAATTTCCATCTCCAAAAAGCTTGTCGGCAGAGGGAAGCATGAAGTGCTCTAAAATTTCCTGGTAGACGGCTGTGCTGACTTTGGTCTTGATAAAACACAGTGGACCTACACCAGCAGATGACATGGCTCCCCAAACCATCACTGATTGTGGAAGCTTCACACTAGACATCAAGCAGCTTGGATTGTGTGCCTCTCAATTCTTCCTCCAGACTCTGGGATCTTGCTTTCCAAATGAAATGCAAAATTTACTGAAACAGACTTTTTAAATGCTTAGGAAGCCTCTGCAGGTGTTTGTTGTTAATTATTCTAATTTACTGAGATAATGATATTTGGGTTTTCATTGGCTGTAAGCCATAATCATCAACTAACAGAAATAAACACTTGAAATAGATCACTCTGTAATGACTCTATATAATATGAGTTTCACTTTTTGCATTGAAGAACTGAAATAAATTAACTTTTTGATAATATTCTAATTTTGTGAGAAGCACCTGTATATTGCCTATTTTTACATTTTAAAAATTACAAAAATGAAAATGGGCCGATACAATAGTTTGAGCACACTGCATTGTGGACACAGAGTTCTATGTTAACCTCATCACTTGAGTCTAAAAAGCATCATGCTTGTTTAAATGTTCTTTTGCATACCTCTGACACTTCTGACACTTAATTTTATGATGAGGATGCCTGAGAAGTTTTTTTTCTGATCACTCTTTCATGAAGGCCTTTTTTATTCAGGTGTTTCTGAACAGTAGAACAATGTACCACAACTCCAGAGTTTGCTACATCTTTCTGAAGGTCTTTTGCAGTCAAGCAGGGGTTCTGATTTGTCTCTCTAGCAATCCTACGAGCAGCTCTCACAGAAATTTAGCTTGGTCTTCCAGACCTTATCTTGACCTTCACTGTTAACTGCCATTTCTTAATTACATTTCAAACTGAGGAAAGGGCAACTTGGAAATCATTTGCTTCTTCTTATAGCCTTCTCCTGCTTTGTGGGCCTCCACCATTTTAATTTTCAGACTACTAGGCAGCTGCTTAGAAAACCCAGCTGCTGTTTTTTGGCACAACGTTAGACAAGGCTGAGTTTTTGTGAAGCTGGGAAATTTGCATCACTTAATGATGATAGTGAGCAAGCCATAACCCTATCGGGCTAATTAAGGTCTGAAACCTTGGTCAAAGTTATGTGAGTGAGCACCCAAATCTCCAATCTTTGCCTAAGCCCATTATCCTTTTTGTAATTTTGTAAAAAATTGCAATCTATATATTTTGTTGCCTAAAATATAAAGTAAATGTTTAACTTTAGCCCTCTTAGAGATCATTTCATCTTCAGTTTGTTTAACTGTTCACAATAACCATAATTTTGACCATGGTACAACAAGTTTTACATGCCCCTGTATGTCTATATTGTTCATATAGGTGAAAGTGGTATTGGGAATCTTTTTTGGAAAAGATCAAAGAGCAAACAGATCTATTAAGTATCTTATTCAGATCTTAAATTACTTGAAACAATTTATTGAACGTTTGCACAAGACAGATTTATTGCACCGTTCTGACATAGGAAATCATGTATTTCATTTCGGATTGCAGAATATTACTTAGAAACAGCAGCAGTATTTACAGGCAAAGGCAGGGTGACATGCAGCTCCATAGTATGGATTGTACTCCTAAAATAGTAGCAGCAGGCACCAACTTACAAGAGCATACTGCCATACACCTCCAAGCATATACGTGAAAGACCAAAAGAATAGATGATGCAAGCGGTAAGTTACTCAAATAATAAGAGAACATAATTGTAACCCAGCAGCTTGTAATTTTCAAAAAAAATCAATGTACAGCACTTTATTCATACAAATGGAGAGACAAGTTTAAAAGTGATTACAAATCTCAAAAGAATCCCAAAAAGGTATATAAGAATGTTGGCATTACAACACCAGCAAGGTGAGAAAAGGAAGGATCAAGCTCACGGGCAAATATGATTTATTTATTCAAGTAAATATAATACAGAGAACTTAGGATAAAAACTTCATGTTAGTGATGACACCTACGCATTTCAGTTGCCTCAGCACCCTTAATCATGATGCTTTACAAAAGTGACCAGTTCGATAACTACTTTCCTGTTCCGGCTAACTGATCAGTTTTCTAATTGACTCCTATCAGTTAAAATGTGCATTACAAATAAGATTAATAGACGTAAACATGCAAACTAAATAAAAACATTATTGGTAATTATGGATGGACATATTTATATATATTACATGTATAATGCTGCCAGAATAAATAGCTACCAGAGAGTTAATACTTCAGTTATATACTGGCAACAAATAGTTATTCGAAAATCTTATACACGTGGTCAAAATGGTTGGTACCGCTCGTTTAAGGACAGAAATACCCACAATGGTGACAGAAATAACTTGAATCTGACAAAAGTAATAATAAATCAAAAAATCTATGAAAATGAACAAATGAAAGTCAGACATTGCTTTTCAACCATGCTTCCACAGAATTTTTTAATAAATAAAACTCAGGAAATGGCCCTGGACAGAAATGATGGTTCCTTAACTTAATATTTTGTTGCACAACCTTTTGAGGCAATCACTGCAATCAAACGATTCCTGTAACTGTCAATGAGACTTCTGCACCTCTCGACAGGTATTTTGTCCCATTCCTCCAGAGCAAACTGCTCCATCTTTCCAAAAGATCCTCAAAAGGATTTAAATCAGGGCTCATAGAGGGCCACTTCAGAATAGTCCAATGTTTTCCTCTTAGGCTGGGTTCACATTGCTCTAATGGCAATGCGCTGACGGCATCCGTTACATAGCGACACTAATGCTATGTAACGGATGCGTTAGCGCAGCCATAGACCGCCATTATGTAGTGCATCGCTAACGCATGCCATAATCGGCATGCGATAGCGATGTGCTGTCACTCTGTGACGGACCCTCGGACGCGGTCTGCAGCGTTCGGGGGTCCATCACCCACTAGCACAGATAGGGAAGCTGCGCTAGCATGATCGCTAAATGCAATCACAATATGACAGTAGCGTTAATGCAGTCCGTCAACGCTATGCGCCATGGCCTGCGACTGAGACCAAGCTTTCTGACACTGGGCAGCACATTTCTCTATAGAATCCCTTAATAGTCTTGAGATTTCATTGTACCCTGCACAGATTTTAGACAACCTATGTCAGATGCAGCAAAGCAGCCCCAGAACACAACAAAGCCTGCTCCATGTTTCACAGTAGGAACAGTGTTCTTTTCTTGACATGCTTCATTTTTCATCTGTGTACATAGAACTGATGTGCCTTGCCAAAAAGGTCCATTTTTGTCTCATCTGTCCATAGGACAGTCTTCCAGTAGCTTTGTGGCTTGTCAACATGTAGTTTGGCAAATTCCAGTCTGGCTTTTTTGTGATTTTTTTTTCAACAATGGTGTCCTCCTTGGTCATTTCCCATGAAGTCCACTTTGGCTCATACAACGATGGATGGCGCGATCTGACACTGATGTTCCATGAGCTTGAAGTTCACCTTTAATCTGTTTAGAAGATTTCCTGGGCTGTTTTGTTACCATTCATATTATCCATCTCTTTGATTTGTCATCAATTTTCCTCCTGTGGCCACATCCAGGTGGGTTGGCTACATACCCATGGAGCATAAATTACTGAATAATATGTGCAACTGTAGTCACAGAAACATCAAGCTGCTTGGAGATGGTCTTATAACTTTTACCTTTAACATGTTTGTCTATGATTTTCTTTCTAATCTCCTCAGACAACTCTTTCCTTTGCTTCCTCTGGTCTATGTTGAGTGTGATACACACCATGTCAACAAACAGCACAGTGAGTATCTGTAGCCCTCTGTACAGGCCCACTCACTGATTCCAAGATTGTAGGCACCTGTGATGCTAATTAGTGGACACACCTTGATTTATCATGTCCCTTTTGTCACATTATTTTCAGGGGTACCATCATTTCTGTCCAGCCCTATTTCATGAGTTTTATTTTTCTAAAAATTCTGTGGAAGCATGGCTGAAAAGCAATGTCTGATTTTCATTTGTTCATTTTCATAGATTTTTTATTTATTATTACTTTTGTCAGATTCAAGTTATTTCTGTCACCATTGTAGGTTTTTCTGTCATTAAACAAGGGATACCAACAATTTTGACCATGAGTGTATATAATACTGAGAAGACAAGCTGTGGCATAGATCTTACCAATCGAAACGCATCGCTTGGCCTTGAGCTGATGCAGTGAGCATGCCGATTTATCAAATGCTTTTAATGAAAAAATAAAATTCAAGATTTTATGGGAGCTGGAACGCTTTTTCTTCTTTTCCTCTATGTATATAATACTACCATGTTAATTATCAAAAGAGCATTATAATAAAGGTTTAATGAGGCCTTGAACTTATCAACCATGTAGTTGAATGATTTATTGGGGGGGAATATGTATGGGCTCAATTCACATTAATATTAATTTATGCCTGAATTATTATCACCCTAGTTTTTTTGAAAATTACTTAATTAAAAACAAAAATGAAATGAGTGTATTAGTCCAAATGTTCTGTGTTTTTATCTTTCTTTCCTTTTTTTAAGAAATGCATTTTTTATTACTGCTATTTATAGGTGTGTGGAACTGAACAAATCAGATATAATAGAGAGATATGGTGGAAAATAAGTATACAGTTAATACTGTAGCATGATGTTATCAAGCTCGCCAGTGGTGCATGTGGTTCTTGGACCTACTTTGCCACAGGGCCGGGCTTGCCTGTGAGGAGAGTAGCTAAGTGGCCACCTGTTGTTAACTGGATCTCCTGATGGTGGAGTCAGGCTTCAGCTACAGCTAGCTGCCAGGTACCACTTATAGGCAGTCCCTGGGACCGCATCTGTTGAGTTCTCAGGACAGTAACACAGGAGTGGAGTCACAGACAAGAAAGATTTGAAAACTGACTGACAGTATGGGCAACATAGACGTCAGAGATTAGGTTTTCTTCAGACACACAGATGTCGGGAAACAGTTATCTGCTCCGCTGAAGTGGATACAGGGTTCAGGAACCACCGGAGCAGCTTCGAGGTCACATATAAAGTACACAAGACTACAGGGACAGCACAGGATAGGTAAATAACTATATTAGGCTAAGGATAGGGGACCTGTCAACATACAGATGCGCACAAACTACCAATAGCAAAGTATGAGGGTTGCTCAGGCACCTCACTGTTGGCTGGGGACATTTTTGCAGCTGTGCACGCTTCACCTTTAACCTCTTTACCCCCTAAGCCTGTTTTCACCTTCATGACCAGGCCACATTTTACTATTCTGACCAGTGTCACTTTATAAGTTAATAACTCTGCAGCACCTCAGGGGATCCCAATAATTGATAGTGGTAAAATTTGAGTCATAAAAATAAGAACATCACATTTTCCCACAAAAAATGTTCTTTTAGCTCCAAATTTTGCATTTTCAAAAGGGTAACAGGAAAAAATAGATCCCAAAATTTGTTCTGCAATTTCACCTGACTTATGCTGATACCTCATATGTGAGGGAAAACTACTGTTTGTGCTCATGGCAAGTTTTGGAAGGAGCGCCATTTCACTTTTGGAGCCCAAAATTTGCGGAAATTAGTGGACGCCGCCATGTCACGCTTGAAGAGCCCCTGTTGTGCCTAAACAGTGGAAACTCCCCACATTAACCCCATTTTGTAAACTGGACCCCTCAAGGAATGATTATATATTTACATTTATATTTATATATTTACATTTGTTTTGAGCACCTTAAACTGCCAGGTGCTTCACAGGTGGTTCACAGAAGGTTATAACGTAGAGCCATGAAAAAAAATCACATTTTTTACACAAAAATGTTCTTTTAGCCCAATTTCTTTATTTTCACAAGGGTAACAGGAGAAATTTCGCAACAGATGTTCGGTTCCATTTTCCTCTGTTACCCTTGTGAAAATAAAAAAATTGGGGCTAAAAGAACATTTTTGTGGAAAAAATGTGATTTTTTTCACAGCTCTACACTATAACCTCCTGTGAAGCACCTGGGGGTTTAAGGTGCTCCACACACATGTAGAAACATTCCTTGAGGGGTGTAGTTTACAAAATGGGGTTTCTTGTTGGGAGTTTCCACTGTTTAGACACATCAGGGGCTCTCCAAATGCAACTTTACTCCCGCAGACCAAGTTCACTCAAACAGTAGTTTTCCCCAAAATTTGAGTTCGCAGATACCCTATAAGTGGGGAAAAACTACTGTTTGGGCAAACAGCAGGGCTCAGAAAGAAAGGAGTGACTTTTTGGAATGCAGCCTTTCATAAAATGGTCTGCAAGAGTCTAGTTCCGTTTGGAGAGCCCCTGATGTGCCTAAACAGTGGAAACCCCCATAAGTGACCCCATTTTGGAAACTAGACCTCTCAAGGAATTTATATAAACATGTAGTGAGCACAGGTGCTTCACAGAATTTTACGTTTATCTATGAAAATGGAAAAAAAATTCACACAAAAATGTTTCAGTCCCAAATTTTTTCACTTTCACAAGGAAAGAAGGAGAAAATGGACCCAAGAATGTACGTATTGTGCAATTTCTCCTAAGTACACCAGTACTCCATATGTGGTAGAAAACTATTACTTTTGAGGCACAGTGCAAAGCTCAGAAAGGAAGCATCATATTGGAGTTTAGATTATTCTGGAATGGTTTGATGAGACTCTGAGGTTACGGAATAGTGGGAACCCCCCCATAAGTTACATTAATTTACGAAATACAGCCCCTAATGAACTTATCTAGGTATGCAGTTGTCATATTGACACCACATGTGCCTCACAGAATTTTATGCTATATAGAGGGGAGAAAATTTTAACCCCTAATTTTACATGTTCACGCTGGGGAATAGGATAAAATGGAACAAAAATCTGTCCCACAATTTCTGCTTAATATAGAAATACCCTGTATGTGGCTGTACAGTACTGATTAGCCATATGGTGAGACTCGGAAGGGACGGAGCACTATTTGCATCCTGGAGCGCAGATTTTTATAGAATAGTTTGCGGACTCCATATACCGAGCCCTAAATGCTAGAAGAGCAGAATTCCCCCTCAAGTGACCCTATTTTGGAAATTACACCCCTTTGGAAATTTATCTACAGGTGTAGTGCCGATTTTGACTCCATGGGTGTTTTCCAGAAACAAGCAGCAGTGGATGTTGCCAAGTGAAAATTGCAAACTGCCATTTTAGCACCCTGTACATTGTAGTACCCAGTACATTATACCCAGCTTGCGCTTCTGGAGACACGCACCCATAAATTAGGTGGGCTCTTATCGCTACAAAAACACCAAACATGTGGACACTAAATGTGGTTTAGGCACACTGGGGCTCAGAAGGGAGGTGGCCATTTGAATTTGGGAGTGAAGAATTTGCTGAATTTCTTTTGGGTGCCAAGAAGCAATTTGGCTTTTCCAGTGCTTTTGTACTACCATAACGTGGAAGCCCCCTATATTTCCATTAACATATGACAGACCTGAGTGGTGACTTGCTTCTTTTGTGGATTTATTTGAAGCATTTACATAACATTTGGGATCACATTTATCCTGTGCTCTATGCTAAGGACTTACATTGGGGTTTCCATCTAAATCTACAAGTGACGTTATTCAGATGAATCCCCCAAGAGATCCATTCACTATAATGAGGCACCAGAGTTACTCTGGACTCCATCTAGCCTCTGTTCAGAGGTGTCCTTCTTTTCAGCAGTGCAGAAAACTGTGATTGACTGTTGAATCCTGTATTAAAATGTACACTGACACTACATACAGAGCTCCTGTGTATAATGTCACTGGTGACTCAGTGTGTTACCAGTACACTGTATACTATATAAGGAGCTCCTCTGCATAACATCACTGGTGATCACTGTATTTCCTGTACACTGATACTGTGCACTGTATACTATGTACAGAGCTCCTGTGTATAATAGCACTTAATATTAGTATTGTGTTTTTTATTAATTATCAGTATTGTAGTATTGGGTCACTATGTGGTGGTAATATGTGGTGTGGTGGTATTTGCTCCTTGTATATGCTATTATTCGATCACTGTGTGGTGGTAAAATGTAGTCTGGTCATAGTGTGGTGGTATTTGTTCCTTGAATGTGGTATTACTAGGTAATTATGTGTGTGCTAATATGTAATCTGATCATGGTGTGGTGGTATTTCTTCCTTGTATGTGGTATTATTCAGTTACTATGTGGTGGTATTATGTGGTCTGGTCATGCTATGGTATGGCAATATTTGCTCCTTGTATGTGGCATTATTCTGTCATAATGTGGTGGTAATTTGTGGTCTGTATGTATTGTACCCTTGTATGTGGTATGTTGTATTATTCAGTCAGTATATGGTATAAAATTTGATCTGAAAACAAAAATGGTTGCACTCAGTCGTGTTAAAGCATGTCAAAATTTAGCCAAATAATGTGAGCCCATCCACCATCATGAAGGTAATCTCATGAATCGGATGGTCCCTGACCTAACTGCCCAGTGTGAACTCTTACGTATGGCTAATCTCTGAATTGTGGTGTAATGACCACTGTGTCCGCTAGGGGGTGCTGTGTGGATGTCCCAAGAGAGAGGATGAGTGGCAGAATATGGAAGAACCGTTATGTATCTCAAGGTGGGTGGCCTTGAGATGGAGACTGATGCGTGTGTTGAGCAGCAGTGATACTGCTGAGGTGCTGTGTCAATGTGTCAGGGAGAAGTCTCCAGGTAACTAGGGAGATGGGCGGACCTAGTTACCTACAAACCCAGCCAGGAGGTGTGTTTAGAACACTATGGTAGAGTGTGTATGAGAGTGTGAAGGACCTGTGATGAGGTCATAGCCATGTGATCCAGTGGGTGTGGCTACGGACCATATATGGTGGCCAGGGTAGGTCACATGTGGTGAATGCAGGGACCTGGTTGGTCAAGTGTGGAAGGTCCCGCGAAGAGATGTGTCTCCTGACTCACAGCATGTGAAGTGGCTGTGAGCAATGGCGACGTGTGCCTGATAGTTCCCAGGAGGGAATGAACGTGTGCGGGATGGTGAAGCAGCATGAGGAAACCCTGACAGGGTGAGATACCTTAGGGCTAGGAAGCCTGCGCATTGAACAGTGCATAACTTATAATACTACAGGATAACAGAGGGAAACTCTGTAATGCATGCTATGCTGAGTATATGCTGTGTTCTGTTGCTGTGATGGTTTATGATGCTGAATATACCGAAGGGACTATGATTGTTTTATGGAAAACCCGTGCTGAATCTGGTTTTATGGCGGCTAAGCGAGTGATCCCCTACTTGAATGACAGCGCTACCTCACAGAATGTGTGGGTAAATTTAAATACCTCTCTTTGTAAAGCCTAGATTTATGGGTTGGTCAGAACCTGATGTGATTAGATGTAATTAAAATCACTGCATGGTGAAGGGCGGTGTGCTCAGTCTGAAAGAGAGATTACCTTGACCATGGTGGATGGGTTCACATTATTTGGCCAAATTTTGTGCTAAACGTCTCATGTGTATTTTTCCTAAATTTCAAAAGCCATTTTGCTATTCACACTTCATGTATTTCCAATTGATATGCATTAGCATAATTGAGTGCAACCATTTTTGTATTTTGAAATGTAAGTTACTTTTTGGTATGCACCTGTTCAGACTAGTTCTCGTTGTTTCTGTCAGTTATTCTGCTACTTATAAAATTTGATCTGGTCATGGTGTGGCGGTATTTGTTCCTCGTATCTGGTATTATTCGATCACCATGTAGTGGTAATATGTGGTCCTGCCATGGTGTGATGGTATTTGTCCCTTGTATGTGGTATTATTCAGTGACTATATGTTGTAATATCTGATCTGGTCATGTATTTTTCCCTTGTATGTGGTGTTATTCAGTCACTATGTGATGGTAATATGTGATCTGGTCATGGTGTGGCAGTATATGTACCTTGTACATATGTAATATAATTCACTCACTGTGTGGAGGTAATATGTGATCTGGTCACGGTGTGGTAGTATTTGTCCCTGTATGTGGCATTATTCAGTCACTACGTGTTGTAATATGTGGTCTGGTCATGGTGTGGTGGTGATATTTTTTCCTTTTATGTGATACAATTCAGTCACTATGTGGTGGTAATATTTTATCTGGTCATGGTGTGGCGGTATTTGTCCCTTGCATGTGGTATTATTCAGTTACTATGTGGTGGTAATATGTGGTCTGATCATGGAGTGGCGATATTTGTCTCATGCAAAGCAGAAGAAATTTTTGAACCACTCTCCATAGTCTTTGAAAATTCTTGGAGAACAGAAGAATGGAGAAGAGTAAATGTTGTTCCTATCTTCAAAAAGGGGAAGAAGGTGGACACAGGGAACTATAGGCCTGTGAGTCTGACTTCTATGCCAGGAAAGATCTTTGAACAAATTATTAAACAATATTTATGTAAGTACCTGGATAAGAATGAAGTGATTAATCAGAGTCAGAATGGGTTTGTAACTAATAAGTGATCTCAGACTTACTTAATTTCCTTCTATGACTTCAGCAACGCATTTCACAAAGTATCTCACACCATCCTTATTGAAAAAATGACTAAGCATGGAATGGACAAGATAACTGTTAGGTGAATTTATAACTGGCTTAGTGATCGGACCCAAAGAGTGGTCGTAAGTGGCTGCACATCCAGTTGAACTAATGTCTCAAATGGGGTAACACAGGGCTCTGTCCTGGGCCCTGTATTGTTCAACATCTTTATCAATGATTTAGATGAAGGAATTGAGGGTAAACTGATTAAATTTGCTGATGACACAAAGCTAGGAGGGATAGCTAATACTAGAGAAGAGAGAGAGAGGATTCAAAAAGATATAAACAAACTGGAGCACTGGGCAGCAACTAACAGAATGATTTTTAACAGGGAAAAATGCAAAGTACTACATCTGGGCAATAAAAATGAAAAAGCATATACGGAATGAGAGGAATAAGGCTAAGCAACAGCACATGTGAAAAAGACTTGGTTATACTAATAGATCACAGACTGAATATGAGTCAACAGTGTATTAGGATTCCCGACTTTCCTTTGTGCCTGTTTGCCCTTATCCAAGATGGGGTCTTGTATCTCTCCCTGTCATGGAACTTCCTGTCTGTCCTGATTATTTAAGTCTGGGTCGTGTGCTCCTCTTTGCCTGAGCATTTTGTTGCTGTTGGCTCTAAGCTTCTGCCTGTTCTGCTGGTGGACATCCTGCTGCTGCTCGTTACTCGGTGCTCTGCCTCTATACGTTCTGCTGCCTACAGTCCTCTGTGTGTCTCCTTGATGCTGTCTGTACTTAACTACTGTCTGGACTTCTAGTGTGGAACTATTCGCCTCTGGATCTGCTGTGGCCAGTAAGGAATCCTGACATCACCATCTTCTCTATGTCTGTTTTTGTCTGGGCTGCTGTGCTTGAATTGTGTGGGACTTTTAACCCAAAAGGTACACATAGTAACCTTCTCTGGTTAATGCCACTTCTTTATAATGCTGGACTTCTACGTTTAAGTGCCATGTGCATTTCCAACCCTATGAGTGCTGGACTTCTACACTTTAGTGCTGGGTGCATGCTCATTCTTAAATATTTCTGGATTGCCTCATTAAATGTGGTGTGCTTGCTCTCATACTTTCTGCTAGACTTCTACATTTAGTGCCTTGTACACACCTGCGTTATATTACTGTTGGACTGGTTCTATTAGCTGTCACACCCGCTCTTCAGTTACTCTGGACATTTCTATATTGAGCTGTGCATTCATTAGTATTGCAGGAAGTGCTCTGTTAGTTTTACTTTACTTGAATCCTTCCATATTGTGCTGTATTTTCGTTACAATTGCAGGAAGTGCTCTGTTAGTTTTGCTTTACTTGCATCATTCTATATTGTGCTGTGTTTTCACTATTATTGTAGGAAGTGCTTTGTTAGTTTTTTACACTTGTTAAATATACTTATTTGCATCAACTCTGGTCTCAGTTTCATAATATCCCACCCAATCAGATTCCATAGTACCCATATAATTGTTACATAGTGTGATGCAGCAACAAAAAAGGCAAATACAATTCTGCGATGTATTAACAGAAGCATACAGTCTAGATCACGTGAAGTCAGTTGGAAGAATGTCTCAAGTAGGGTACCACAGGGCTCTGTCCTGGGCCCTGTATTGTTCAAATCTTTATCAAAGATTTAGATGAAGGAATTGAGGGTAAACTGATTAAATTTGCTGATGACACAAGCTAGGAGGGATAGCTAATACTAGAGAAGAGAGAGAGAAGATTCAAAAAGATATAAATAAACTGGAGCAGTGGGCAGCAGCTAACAGAATGGTTTTTAACAGGGAAAAATGCAAAGTACTACATCTGGGCAATAAAAATGAAAAAAGCATATACAGCATGGGAGGAATAGGGCTAAGCAACAGCACATGTGAAAAAGACTTGGGTATACTAATAGATCACAGACTGAATATGAGTCAATAGTGTGATGCAGCAGCAAAAAAGGCAAATGCAATTCTAGGATGTATTAACAGAAGCATACAGTCTAGATCATGTGAAGTCTTTATTTCCCTCTACTCCTCTTTGGTCAGACCTCATGTGGAATACTGTGTCCAGTTTTGGGCACCACATTTTAAAAAAGACATCAACAAACTGGAGCAAGTTCAGAGAAGAACGACCAGAATGGTGACCGGTCTGCGAACCATGTCCTATGGGGAACAGGATTTTGGAATTTTTAGCATGCAAAATAAAAGACTGAGAGGAGACTTAAAAGCTATCTACAAATACAGTGGGGAAAAAAAGTATTTAGTCAGTCAGCAATAGTGCAAGTTCCACCACTTAAAAAGATGAGAGGCGTCTGTAATTTACATCATAGGTAGACCTCAACTATGGGAGACAAACTGAGAAAAAAAAATCCAGAAAATCACATTGTCTGTTTTTTTTTCATTTTATTTGCATATTATGGTGGAAAATAAGTATTTGGTCAGAAACAAGCAATCAAGATTTCTGGCTCTCACAGACCTGTAACTTCTTCTTTAAGAGTCTCCTCTTTCCTCCACTCATTACCTGTAGTAATGGCACCTGTTTAAACTTGTTATCAGTATAAAAAGACACCTGTGCACACCCTCAAACAGTCTGACTCCGAACTCCACTATGGTGAAGACCAAAGAGCTGTCAAAGGACACCAGAAACAAAATTGTAGCCCTGCACCAGGCTGGGAAGACTGAATCTGCAATAGCCAACCAGCTTGGAGTGAAGAATTCAACTGTGGGAGCAATAATTAGAAAATGGAAGACATACAAGACCACTGATAATCTCCCTCGATCTGGTGCTCCACGCAAAATCCCACCCCGTGGGGTCAGAATGATCACAAGAACGGTGAGCAAAAATCCCAGAACCACGCGGGGGGACCTAGTGAATGAACTGCAGAGAGCTGGGCCCAATGTAACAAGGCCTACCATAAGTAACACACTACGCCACCATGGACTCAGATCCTGCAGTGCCAGACGTGTCCCACTGCTTAAGCCTGTACATGTCCGGGCCCGTCTGAAGTTTGCTAGAGAGCATTTGGATGATCCAGAGGAGTTTTGGGAGAATGTCCTATGGTCTGATGAAACCAAACTGGAACTGTTTGGTAGAAACACAACTTGTCGTGTTTGGAGGAAAAAGAATACTGAGTTGCATCCATCAAACACCATACCTACTGTAAAGCATGGTGGTGGAAACATCATGCTTTGGGGCTGTTTCTCTGCAAAGGGGCCAGGACGACTGATCCGGGTACATGAAAGAATGAATGGGGCCATGTATCGTGAGATTTTGAGTGCAAACCTCCTTCCATCAGCAAGGGCATTGAAGATGAAACGTGGCTGGGTCTTTCAACATGACAATGATCCAAAGCACACCACCAGGGCAACGAAGGAGTGGCTTCGTAAGAAGCATTTCAAGGTCCTGGAGTGGCCTAGCCAGTCTCCAGATCTCAACCCTATAGAAAACCTTTGGAGGGAGTTGAAAGTCCGTGTTGCCAAGCGAAAAGCCAAAAACATCACTGCTCTAGAGGAGATATGCATGGAGGAATGGGCCAACATACCAACAACAGTGTGTGGCAACCTTGTGAAGACTTACAGAAAACGTTTGACCTCTGTCATTGCCAACAAAGGATATATCACAAAGTATTGAGATGAAATTTTGTTTCTGACCAAATACTTATTTTCCACCATAATATGCAAATAAAATGAAAAAAAAAACAGACAATGTGATTTTCTGGATTTTTTTTTCTCAGTTTGTCTCCCATAGTTGAGGTCTACCTATGATGTAAATTACAGACGCCTCTCATCTTTTTAAGTGGTGGAACTTGCACTATTGCTGACTGACTAAATACTTTTTTTCCCCACTGTATCTCAAGGACTATCACATTGTAGAAAGATCATCTTTATTCTCATTTGCAAAAGGAAAGACAAGAAGCAATGGAATGAAACTGAATGGGAGGAGACACAGACTAGATATTAGAAAAAACGCTTTGACAGTGAGGGTGATCAATGAGTGGAACAGGCTGCCACGAGAGGTGGCGAGTTCTCCTTCAATGGAAGTCTTCAAACAGAGGCTGGACACATCTATCTGAGATGATTGAATGAATCCTGCTTTGAGCAGGGGGTTGGACCAGATGACCCATGAGGTCCCTTGCAACTTTACCATTCTATGTTCAAGTCATGTTCATATCATTTGCTAATCTTTTCTATAGCTCACAAAGATGTGAATAGCTCACAAAGACATGGCAGTTGGTAATAAAAATTCACATTTAGATTTATCAGACCACAGTACAGATTTCCGCTAATCAAATATTCAGTCCTTGTGTTGCTTGGCTCAAACAATTCTATTTGTGTCTTTGCAGCAATTTGACCAATTATCCTTTCTTCTTGCTTGACTCCTCTGGATAGTTTATGTTGAGATGTATCTGCTACCTAATGTCTGTGCATCATTTATAAGGGCTGTTTTCTGGTTTTCTGAGGGGCTATCAATTTGCAGTTTCTGAAATTGAAGGGCTAGTAACTCTAATGAATTTATCTTTAGCGGGTGATTACTAGGATACTGTCACACTTAGCGATGCACCAGCGATCCCGACAACGATACGACCCGGTCAGGATCGCTGGTGCATTGCTAAGTGGTTGCTAGTGAACTGCCAAACAGGCAGATCTCACCAGCGACATAGCAGCGGTCGGGGGTCGTCACTTACCTGTCAGACGCGGCGATGAAGACGTCCTCCCACCCGCGTCCACGCGTCGCTCGTCGCCACAGCAGGAAGTCGCCGACGAGAAACGACCCAGGACGTTCTCTCGCGATCAGCGATAACCAGCGGGGGAGCCAGTCGGAGGTAAGTATCATACACAGCGACATCAATAGCAATATCGCTGCTGCGTCACAAAACCAGTGACATTATAGCGATATTGCTAGCGATATCGCTTAGTGTGATGGGGCCTTTAGTCTTCCTTTCCTGGGATGATCCTCAGTTTCATCATAGCGATTAGTAGTTTTCATGATTACACCTAAAGATGTCTTCAAAGTTCTAGCAATTTTCCGAATTGATTGACCTGTATGTCTTAAAGTATTGACATAGAGTTCTTTCTCTGTACTTTGAGTAGCTATTGCCATATTCTGACTTTGAACAATTGTGGAATAGAACTCAGCAAACACTATCTGCTGGCAAGTGATTTGTCAAAGTAACTCTTGACAAGTCATGCCTCTCCACTTGAAGCCATTCCGGGTGACTACAAGATGAAAGCCCTTGAGAGAATGCCAAAGAAGTATAAATCTGTCATCAGAGTAAAAGGGAGATATTTTGAATAATCTAAGATATAGCACGTATTCTTGTTTATTTCACGTTTCTTTTCTCCTTGTTTCCATATGTATACATTTATGGTTTTGCTGCCTTCAGCCTGAATTTACAATGTGCACTTTCCAATAAGAATGTGGAAAACCATTGCATCAACATGTGTGTCCAAACTTTTGACTGGTAAAGTAACACATAACAGTAATTAATGCTTGATCATAGTTGCCCATTTTGTGAAAATCCGTCAAGATGATTATATTTTGTTTTTATGCTTTTTTTAACCCTGATTAAAACTTGTTATGTGTGGAACAATAGAGTATTCCTTCTTTCGAATAGACTATCTTGATTGGTGGGAGTCCAAGTGATCAATAGAATAAAAGGGTCCCAGTCTTTAGCAAAGTCCTCTAGTAGTAAAATTATTCTGTTGATTGATGCTGGTCTTGGGGTTTGGACACCACAATTTTTGATAATCTGTCCCAAGTATAATCTAGGAATGTTTAGTCCCATGGGGGCCCTATAGAAAATATGTATATGTATCTTTATACATGAAATCATGTATCACTGACATCAGAACATCATGTATTACTAACAAGTGAATACTGCCAATCCCTCTAGGGCTATTACATTTTACATTGAAAGTTTAAAAAATAAAATAAAAATCACTAAAAGTATATTTCCAACACACAGGTATATATTGAAAACTTGTCTGCTACTCTTTTCACCATTGACCTAATGGTCTCAGCTGGTGATACATCTCTATACACTGCTGACCTAATGCTCCTGTGCTTCTTAGTAAAGGACACCAAAGCAAAAATTATGAAGCGTTTTTTCTGGTGAGAGTCTTTTCTTTGACATGCATCCAAACATATTTTAACGAATAATACAATTTGTAATAGACAGTACCATCATCTCAAGATAATGTCATTACTGCTACCGACAATCAGAAGAGGCCATTCATGAATCGCTTGGAAGCAGAGTATAGAGCTAGGTGACCTTTCAATGCCACACTGCCATTGTCTTCTCTCATGTTTCTATTTCTTTTTATCTAGTGCTTGGGGAAGTGCCAGCGCAGTGTTTGTGCCGTGGATTAGAACTTGACTGCGATGGAGCCAAATTACGAAGTGTCCCTTCTGTCTCCTCAAATGTGACCATGTTGTGAGTAAAGCAGGTCATTCTGTTTATCTGGATGGGAAAAAGAATTTACACTTTCTTATATTTGGTTTGGTCAATACATTCCTTTTGAATATACAAATTACTGAAATATTCATGTCCAGCAACCTGAACGTTATTTGAACTTATATTTGTGTGTCTGATATCCAAACATAATAACTACTACACAATACTATATTAATAATGAGAAAAATCTCTTATGTGCTAAAATACAATGGTGCTTATAGAAGCTTACCTGTGCTTCTATGTGTCTGTGGTCTAGCGTGCTCTTCTGAGTTGCACTCGAAGATAGAGAGATGAGATTATTCGGCTGTCCTGGATCCACCCAAGGCGTTGAAACAACTGTTCTTCATCTAGGCTTGATTCCTTATGAAAGAGGTCGGAACCTCCGAAACACGTTGGATGAATAGGTGGACTTTCTCTCTCGCTGCATGAAGGAAAACATGCAGCCTTAGTGATGTCACATGAGCACAGAACGGCAGACTTGTGCAGACTAATGTGAAGACAGACGTGACCATCTGCCACTCTGTCTGCACAGTCTGCGGAGGATCAAACATGGATCCAGGGTAGCTGAATCATCTTGTGTCTCTACGTTTCGGTGCAACCCAAAAGAGCATGACATATAGAAGCATAGGTAGGCTTCTAAAAGCACCAGTGTATTGTAGCAAATATAAGAGATTTTTCTCATTATTAATATAGTTTATGTGCGCACACAGGCAAAAGTGCGTTATATGCAGCTTCATTAACATCAAACAGGGGAGCGCAGATGCACACTTGTTAAACGTTCCTTACTACACAATACTATTATCACCAGCATCTCTGGTGATAGAGAAATGGCAGCGGAGTTATTGCAGATTGTAACATTTTTGAAGAGATTAGTTTTCAGGTTGTGTTTGAAGATATTCGGACATTCTGAGACACAGAATTCCCAAAAATGGAGAACGTTCATTAAAAATCTTGGAGACCAGTGGATGAGGACTATATAAAGGTGGAGGAGAAAAGCAGATCTTGTAAGGACCAGAGATTACGTGTGTGGAGGTATCAGGATATATTGGTTTGGAGATGTACGGAGAAGACAGATTATGGGCAGCTTTGAATTGAAAGCTAGTAAAGGGATTGGCAGAGGGGAAAGGGAGTGGAGTAGCGAGGGGAAAGGTGGATTAGTCCATCTGCAGTGTTAAAGATGGATTGGAGGAGTGCTAAAGTGTTAGTTGGGAGGCCACACAGGAGGATATTGAAATAGTTGAGGGGTTGATGATGAGGGTATGTACTAGCATTTTAGTTAATTATGGGTTGAGGATAATATGGATTTTGGAAATATTTTTGATTTGGAGGCTGCAGGACGTGGTATAAGCTTGGATGTGTGGTTTGAAGGACAGGGCAGAGTCAAGGGTTACTTGTAAAGGGAAGAGATTCGTTGGATGTAGTGAAGAGCTAGAGACAGAGAAGAGGTTAACAGGATTTACTGAACAGGTTATGCAGGGAGATGAGATCAGTAATGGCAACGACGAGAACTGCACACAAAATACAATGCTTGAGAAAAAGGTATACAAGAAAAAGGTAACTTATCGCTTGCAGTTCTGGTAGGGGAAAGGCTAGAATATCTCCCGATTCAGGGAAGAAGGGGAGCAGATAGATGGGAAACAAGTAGGTAGGAAGGTGCACTGAACTGTTTTGTAACGCCAAGAGTGCACTGAGTGCCTTTGCTTGGCTAGAACCATAATTGTGTGCTGACAATTCCCTCTAAAGACTAGTGGTGAAATCATGGTAGCATCTATTAATGTTCCTGTGACTTCTCAGAAGCTTTCTGCAATGATCGTTACACCTTAAACCAGTACACTACAGAGCATCGGTCTGACATGAACAGTCACCTACATAAAGATTCTTCATGTTTAAAGGCAATCTGTCACCCCATTTTAGCCCTATAAGCTGCGGCCACCGCCATCAGGGGCTTATCTACAGCATTCTGTAATGCTGTAGATGAGTGCTCAATGAAACCTGAAAGATAAGAAAAAAGAGTTAGATTACACTCACCCAGGCGTTCGGTCCTGTCCGATGGGTGTCGCCATCCAGTCCGGCGCCTCCCATCTTCATACGATGATGTCCTCCTCCTTGCTTCTCCCTCAGCTCCTGCGCAGGCGTACTTACTCTGCCCTGTTGAGGGCTGAGCAGAGTACTGCAGTGCACAGGCGCTGCACCTCTCTGACCTTTCCCGGCGCCTGCGCACTGCAGTGCTTTACTCTGCCCTCAACAGGGCAGATAAAGTACGCCTGCGCAGGAGCCGAGGGAGAAGCAAGGAGGAGGACATCATCGTATGAAGATGGAAGGCGACACCCACCGCACCCGACCCCACCCCCGGTGAGTATAATCTAACGTGTTTTTCTTATCTTTCAGGTTACATCTGGGGCTTATCTACAGCATTACAGAATGCTGTAGATAAGTCCCTGATGGCGGTGGCTGCAGCTTATAGGGCTATAATGGGGTGACAGATTCCCTTTAATAACTATACATGTTTACTTTTCGGTGTCCCTCAAGCATTTCACCTGTGAATAGTCAGTGTGAATATTAAGTGTACTAATACAAATTATGCCTTGAGTATCATTTCTGAATTAATGATAACATGTAGCCTAGGTGCCTCATACATATGGCCATTTGCAGATCCATGTTGTTGTCACCTATAGATATCTATGTGTCCACGTTGTACCTCTGATTTCATACATAGACATTCATGCTACAGTTCTATGCTTAAATAATTGCTTTTAGGAGAGAAAACTATAATGACAGGGTCCACAGACTGACTGCGGTTCCATGATATGGAACCTTAGGGAATATGTGTGTACCCCTATGTATACTTAGAATAAATACCCAATACTTATTTAGCAGGCCCCTGATGATTAGCCATGTACCATGGTGCAGATTAAGAGAGGAGATCACTTTTGCCTCTATTATATACAGTTTCATTCACTTTACTCTGACTAGAAGAATTAATTTTATTCCACTTAGAAGTAATAAAAATGTAACTGCTCATGTATAACAATTGCAATTATCATTTACAGGTCACTGCAGCATAATCTATTAAAGAAACTTGGCCCTGATACATTTCAGCGGTATCCGGACTTACGTTACTTGTAAGCATGCTTTGCATTTTCTTTTGCTTCAGTATCACTCTAGTGCTTAATAGAAGTGGAGAACTACTAGACAGTACAGTATAGAGTATTGATTTAGGGCAATTTACAAATACAGTTAAAAAATGTACCAATGTTGATTTAAAGGGATTTTCCACTTTATCATTATTTTAACAGATGTGTTGGAGACATGATTTTCTAGCACATATGATATATAAGTATGACAGGTTCTCCTCCTGCTCTTGTTTTCCTGTCCACAAAATGGCTACTATTGAAAGAGCATATGACCAGATCTGAGCAACACCTCGTCCTATTGAAAAACACATGACTTTGTAAAGATTAACTTGAGGCGGCTGATGGACAGATGGTCCAACGCTCCGCCACCAACAGCTGTTGTATGGACAGAAGTGTTAGTCAGTCTGTGAGAAAAGCTGTAGTGACAAGTACAGGTGGAGAAACTACATACTTATATATTAGTAATTATGTCCACATTAGGACAATGTATTCATTTGCTAAATATAGTGGTCATTTTCTTTAATATTTGTAACTCTACAGAGAGTTAATATTATATTAGAACACTACTGAATTTCCCATGTTAGGTTTCCAGCATAGACTATGTTCACCGGCCATCTTCTTTGAGAGGAACACTATCACAATTTAGGGTAGTCATCTTTATCCAACTGCACATATAGTTCTTCCCATAATGTATTTCCCATCCAGTGTTTCACTAAAATGCCACATAGAAACTGATGGAGGAACTGATTTACAATAATTGTTTTCAATGGGATTGTTCCCACTGGTCTGGCACATCAGTGGTTGAAGGTCCAGAGTCTGAAGCATAATTTTTCATTATCTGACCCCCGGCCATGTCCAACGCTATTTGATTAACCCTGCTGAGAACAAATACCTTTATGAATCAGTTTTGGCATCAGTTGTAATCAGTTGAGGAACTGAAACAGAGCCTGTTGCAGCTGATATTTGGGCCCCACAGATGTTTCACTATATTTGACATATTCCTGTATGTTGTTATATTAAAAAGGTAAAAGAATCTAAGAAATTACATTTCTAAGTGTTCTTAATTGGTGAAGCTAATAATGTAAATGCATTTTTCTTATTCCCCTTTTTCATGAATAACCTCCTGGCTGCATGCAGGGCATATTGTTTGCTGTGTGCTAGGTTTTAATCTGCAGATTAATATCCATTAACATAATGCTTCACAATTAGTACTGCCTGCTCCTGGTTAATGACTTGGGTTGACTCAGTTGATTTTTCTCTTGGCCTTTGCTAAACATTATTCTGAATTCTAGCACGCTTCATTATTCCTCCGAGAGAATCAGTCAAATACATAAAGCTGCACTGAATGACACAAGCTTAGATATTGCCGAAGTCAGGGCAAGAAAAGAAATTAATCCATTGCTGCGTTTTGCCAGGAATCATTCTACCTATGCTTATGTGATTCTCAGTGCCCCCCGGGTGTGGATCAGGACACCTTCCCACCCTCTTGATTTACATCTATCTCCACCCATTCTTCTTTGATTGACAGCCTTGGCATCACCGGAGGCAGAAGAAGATAAATAGTATAGGTGGACTGAACTGTTGGTCACATTAAGGGTGCACCAAGCACCTCATTAGCAAATTTTAGTGAAGAATAATATCATGCAATTGCAGTAAAGCATCTGGATACTAACATTATGATTTAGGACTATTTCCCCCATTAGGTGGCTGTGCTTGATTTAAATAATTATTTTTGTGCTGACAGACTCCGTTTTAGTGCATTAATAAGATTTGCATTATAAAATGTGATTTATACAGTGAGTGCAAAGTTTAGGCTGGGTTCATACAGCAGTATTTTCAATCAGTATGCACGAAGACCCAATAATAACCAGTGTACCTGCGATTTCCCAACATTGTTTGTACCAGTTTACGGAATGTAAGCAGGCTACGTGGATGCAACAACGCAGACAATGAAAGACAATGAAGAGACAGTGGTACTTACTAACACTATTTATTTGACTAACACAGAAAGAAAATCTTTGTATCAGTATATGTATATACACAGTGGGTACAGAAAGTGTTCAGACCCCTGTAGTGTCGGTGGTGGGGTGCCAAGCTGGGGGGGTGGTCCTACTTTTATACCGCGCAGAGATGACAACAGAGACACGATGGAGGCAGATTCTGGGTGCAACAGGTCCAAGTTTATTTCTTCACTTGCCGTCCGACTGACGGCACACCTCGCGGCCCTCCGTTTCCAGAGCCGCTTCTCACACCGTACACTGGAGACGTGTCTGCACACACCGTCCCCTCCTTTACTGTCGACGCTCCTGACAGTTCCGTCACTGTGGCCGCCTTAGGCCCATTAACCAACAGCGCTTCTACTGCTCAGTCGTCGTGTCACATACGGTGTCTTACACCCAGTACCTCGTCTCAACTGCGGTCCTTTCCTGTCAGGACCACCCCCTGACGTTTCCTCTCCTCAGTCCCCTTGGTCGGATTCTCCTCAGGGCACACAGACTGGCGAAGTCCTCCTGTCACCTGGGCTCCCCCTGGGGACTGGAACTTTCTGGAACCCTCCCTCAGTATTTATAACTTCCCCGGTTCCTTGAAACTGTCACTAACTGTCACCACGCCCCCCATGACCAACGGTTTCTAAAGCCCTAAGCTGCTGTAAAGTCCTTTGCTCACACTCCACCCTGCCATCTAATGGTCATCCCAAGGTACTGCACGTCCACTACACTTTCCTAGTTGTTTCCCCACTGTAATCACTGTCTCCTACCTACACTGTGCAAACCTATCTTTCTTCACTCTGACTAGTCCGTCCGTCCGTCAGGTCACCTTCCCTACACTCCCCCTTCCTTTGTCCATTGTCGTCCTCGACAATCGTCATCCCTGCCTTCGTCGTTCTGAATCTACACCTACATTCTGTTGTCGGACCAGAAGTTGAGCCAAACCCACTATCTGCGGGGGCCGAACCATACTGGGAGCACTATGCTCTGAGCAGCCTACTGCTACTCACCAGCGCGCACGCCACATGACAACGTCTTTCAAATTGGGCAAGGTACACCCGTATTCTCTCTACGGCGTGTATCTTTCCCCTACTCTCCCCTACTGTTACCTTTCACTATCCGGTACGCCATGATCGAGGCCACTCACCTACCAGATCATTGCCGGCGCCCGCCTTTCCTTCTTCAGGGGTGTCCGTGGTGTTGGGGACCTGACCTAGGACGGCAGTCTTTCTCACGTCTTCCAACTCATTTTCCTTCTTTCAATTACATGTCATGGTCGGCGTCCCGGTCTCCCAGACCTCCTCAACTCTTAGATCCCTACCGGATCTCACACTTTCCTTTGGTCCCGCAGACCTTCCCTTACCCGGACCTGTTGCATTTTACTTTGCATATTATACATCATACAACTTTATAATAGCACAAGTACCCCATTTTTTATAATTTTTTTTTTCCGTTTTCTTTTGCTCATTTTAAAACCAAAATATAACATAACATTGCATTTCCTCTTTCTTCCTCCCCCCCTTCCTTGGACCTGGACACTCCTCCACTTTTCCGTATCCCCGTTCTGTCAGGTAAACATATTTTCGTATATAAAGAACATAGAAAGAAGAAAGAAAGAGAGAGAAAATAGTTGCATCAGTTAAACAACAACAAAACTTTTTTCTAAATGCAACTGTCCTTATAATCTGCACAACGGTGCATCGAACTCCTGACAGTCTATACCACTCTCAATGGACAGAGGTGAGGGCTCCACGGGGATACTGAGGGTGTCCATTCAAGTCCTCTTCTTTTCCATGACGGCCTCTCCTTGAGTGTGGAGCAGGTTCCACACTTCCTGCTCCCGGGCCTTTTTCTTCCTGATCACCTCCGCTTCCCACACGGAGGGAACAGCACGGGCCCTGGAGTCCGGTGGGCGGGACTCCGCTGAAAAAGACCGCAAGACAGAAACGGCCGAAGATTTCTGCGGCCCAGCAGCCGCTGGGGTCAGGTGGCAAATGGGGAGAACCGGGTCCTCGGGGGCTGGAATCACAGGGCCCGCTAAATCGGTCGCAGCCGACTCCAGCAGCGGCATAACCGCGGCCTCAGGACAGGCCGCATCCACTACTTCCAACGGAGTCGGAGTAACGGCCGATTTTAACAATGCAGCTGCTATTAGCAGGGAAAGCGCAGCAGCATCTTCTTTGGGTGAGCTCTGCACTGGTGACTCCGGGCGGGGTAGTTCGGGGACATGAGCGGGGACCTCGCTCAGCTCTGCATACACCACGGGGCCCGTGGTAACTAGGCCTTCCGGTGCGCAGGGGGCCGCGTGCTGCAGCAGAATGGTGGGGGCCGCTTGCGGAGGCACTGGTAGGGCCGGGGGTACTCTCACCTTCCCTGGCGCTGCGGCCTCCGTTCCATCATCACGCAGTTTCCCCCGCAGCCTCCGTTCCTTGCTCCACTGTCCTGCGGGCCTTCCCTCCGGACTCGGGGGCTCCGCTGAGAAGTCCTCTGCTGGTATTGGTGGCAGCCGTTCTCGCTGACTCCCCTCAGGCTCCGCTCCCCGGCTCAGCATCCCGCTGCCTGCCCGTAAATCTGAAGATGACTTCTGGTGCAGCTCCATCTCTCGCCGCCATTGCCACTCTAGGCGGCCGATGCCCCGACACCCGCAGCATCTCATACCGTCCGTTGGGCAGCACTCGAATGGCGTCAGACAGCCGCAGCCAAGTTTTTCTTCTGTGCCACTCCTCCTGCTGGGTGGGGCGTTGGCAGACCTTTCCATCCATCTGCCAGGGTCCAATATATGGAAACGTCGGTCTCCGGGCATATATTGCTTCCTTTTGGGGTACGTTGGAGGGGGTCCCAGTCCATTCTGAACAACTGCAAACACCCGGACCTCTCCTCTGCGCTGAAGTAATACCGCCATCTTGGGCAGAATCAGCTACTGCCTTGGATCCTCTGCAAGCAACACAGATCCGACACAGCGCTTCCCATTTGTATTCCACAGGTAATTGTAATCCAAACAGAGTAGTCCAAGTCCTTTTCCAGTCTTTAAGGCAGGCCTGCCGCAGAAGATGATGTATTAGCGGCGTCTATCCTGCCGACTACGCCAAATGTAGTGTCGGTGGTGGGGTGCCAAGCTGGGGGGGTGGTCCTACTTTTATACCGCGCAGAGATGACAACAGAGACACGATGGAGGCAGATTCTGGGTGCAACAGGTCCAAGTTTATTTCTTCACTTGCCGTCCGACTGACGGCACACCTCGCGGCCCTCCGTTTCCAGAGCCGCTTCTCACACCGTACACTGGAGACGTGTCTGCACACACCGTCCCCTCCTTTACTGTCGACGCTCCTGACAGTTCCGTCACTGTGGCCGCCTTAGGCCCATTAACCAACAGCGCTTCTACTGCTCAGTCGTCGTGTCACATACGGTGTCTTACACCCAGTACCTCGTCTCAACTGCGGTCCTTTCCTGTCAGGACCACCCCCTGACGTTTCCTCTCCTCAGTCCCCTTGGTCGGATTCTCCTCAGGGCACACAGACTGGCGAAGTCCTCCTGTCACCTGGGCTCCCCCTGGGGACTGGAACTTTCTGGAACCCTCCCTCAGTATTTATAACTTCCCCGGTTCCTTGAAACTGTCACTAACTGTCACCACGCCCCCCATGACCAACGGTTTCTAAAGCCCTAAGCTGCTGTAAAGTCCTTTGCTCACACTCCACCCTGCCATCTAATGGTCATCCCAAGGTACTGCACGTCCACTACACTTTCCTAGTTGTTTCCCCACTGTAATCACTGTCTCCTACCTACACTGTGCAAACCTATCTTTCTTCACTCTGACTAGTCCGTCCGTCCGTCAGGTCACCTTCCCTACACCCCTTTAAATTGTTCACTCTTTGTTTCATTGCAGCCATTTGGTAAATTCAAAAAATTTCATTTTTTTCTCTGCACCCCATCTTGACTGAAAAAAAACAGAAATGTAGAACTTTTTGCAAATTTATTAAAAAAGAAAAATTGAAATATCACATGGTCAAAAGTATTCAGACCCTTTGCTCACCATTGAGTAGAAGCACCCTTTTGAGCTCGTACAGCCATGAGTCTTCTTGAAAATGATGCAACAAGTTTTTCACACTTGAATTTGGGGATCCTCTTCTATTCTTCCTTGCAGATTCTCTCCAGTTCCATCAGGTTGGATGGTGAACGGTAGGATGCCACTAATCTGATATTGATGACCTATTGTAAGGAAAAGTCATTATTATCTAAATTAAACTAAAGTGAAATCAACATGAGACATTCCCTATAACCTCTTTCTGACATCAAGTGTAATATTACGCCAATGTCGTACTCCCTCCCTTTGATGTAGGCTCCGGCGGTGAGTCCACATCTATTCCGGCACATGTCAGCTGTTTTGAACAGCTGACATGTGCCTCTAACAGCTGCGGGTGGAATCACAATCCACCCGTTGCTATTAACCCATTAAATGCTATTGTCAAACTCCAATAACGGCATTTAACATGTGCTTCTGGCAGAAGATGTACTGAAAAGTAATCTCCGGCACGCTTCATTACACACTGGAGCAGCCGGCACATCACTTTTTGCCGGAGACCAACAGAAGCAACACTAGAAGAGGATGAAGGCAGCAGCAGGTTAGTATGAGATGGGGAGGGGAATTACATTTAAAGCACCACTCCGGCAGTGCAATAAAAAAAAACACTGGAGTGGTGCCTTAACCCCTTAACCCAATGAGGTATTTTCTTTTTTGCGTTATAGTTTTTTACTCCCCTTATTCCTAGAGCCATAATTTTTTTTATTTTTCTTTTAATATGGCTATGTGAGGGCTTGTTTTTTGCAGAACAAGTTGTACTTTTGAAGGACGCCATTAGTTTTAACATATTGTGTATTGGAAAACGGGAAAAAAATTCCAAGTGCGGTGAAATTGCAAAAAATTTTGAAGAATATAAGCGGTGCTCACTGAACTCCAGAGGTGGTGCTCCAAGGTATGTAAGTAGCAATCAAATAGCAAAAAGCTTGGGCGCTCAAGTGAAAATTTATTATCCGATGTAGAACAATGAGGCAAATACCACCACCATACAAAAAGGCAAAAATCAATAGAAAGACAGATTATCTTCCGCAACATTTCAGCATAAACATGCCTTTTTCAAGCAGAATCTGCTGTAGGAAAGGATAACAGGTAACGGGATTTAGTCTCCGTTCATGCCTGCATGGTGTGGGAGCAATGACCACGAGTGCCAGAATGTCAGAATGTCTATTTTTGCTTTTTAACTCTGATATGGCGCATATGTGAATGTACTAGGTAATCACTGGAAATGTCCACTTAATGGGTTAATTGGCGTTAGCTGTATTTTATAGCGCCTTTTTCTGTTAATCAAAATGTGCATCTGAAAGCATCATAAATGTTATTATGTATTTTGATGAAGGCCGCACTATTGATTATGCAAGTATCGTATATGGTAGACCACATAGCAGCATTGTATTAAATATGATAATGCAGCAGGTCTCCGTGGATACGTGGGCGTCTTGTGATTTTCTATCTTTATGACGCGATTTGACAATTTCCGGAGACTTTCACTGATATGGACACCCAGGAAGTGGGGCATATGCAACAGTGTCCATCCCGGATATGACACGCAGCAATCTGCACAGTACACAGGGAGTGGGGCAAGTAATGGGCGCAGTCTGCAGCGTTCTGCACAAACCGGAAGTACTATACTTGGCGACCGGAAGCGGCGTTAAGCCGCGGTGTGCCGTGATCTATAAGAAGTAACAAATTCAGAACGGGCGTGCTTCGCCTCAAGATAAGATGTCAGGATACCCCTGATGATTCTAGTACAGATGAAATGCGTTGGGTGACATTTGTGGAGACTAGGCCATTGGTGTGGGCATTAAGAAATATGCTGAACCTTTTCATCTCCCTCCTGAATGAGCGCAAGACAAGAAAAGTACAGCGGCTGTGCCATTAAGATTGCCATGAGAGCATAATGATACAATGTCCCGTGGATGAAGTTTTACTTTGATACATTGTGGCCCATGGGCAACATGCAATTTATGCCGTTTTGATAAATAGCACACATGAATATTTGCTGAGACATGGTGGATAATCTAAGGTCCAATATGCATGTCTGAAAGATATATGCCAGTATTAGAGACCTAATGCTGTAGGTGGTTCACAGCTAGACTATAGGTCCAATAAGTCGTCTATTTGTGCCTGTATGGTTGTGATACCTGTGATGTAATGGGACATATAGGCATGTGATTTACAATCAATTTTTGTCCTTTGTTATGGGACATTGAGGCAGTACTATATGGTTTCTTTTTAATAGAGCACTACACACCAGCACTTTGTGCACTTGTTTGTGTTTTGTTTTGCAATACTTGCTGTTTTTAAAGGGCTAATTAAAAGCTATGTTTTAATATATAATTTATACCAATTTGCTATATACCCAATTATTTGACATTGGTCAACATACCTTTGCTCTACTGAGTGTTTTAAAAAGCCACATGGTAGGCCCAGGTCCTTTGTCTTAATGGTGAATGGTGTCTGAGGACATCAGAACTGATATTATTAGCAAACACAATACTTCCAAAGCAATGGTATAAAGCCATCTCCAAAGACCTTGGTAGCCCAGTTTCAACAGTGTGCAATGTTATTAAGAAGTTTGCGAAGCATGGAACAGTCAAGAACCTTCCTGGACATGGGGGAAAGAGGAAAATTGACAAGATATGTCTTCGAATGTTGGGTGAAACAACACCATGTCAAACGTCCAAAGACCTGATGTCCATCCTGGAACAGTCTGAGGTAATGGTTTCAACAAGTACCATACACCACACACTAAGTCAAGCAGAGCTTTATAGGCGAAGACCATGGAAGAAGCCATTGCTGTAGAAAAGACATAAAAGGAATGACTGATCTTTGCCGAAGAGAACCTTAGCAAACCACAATCCTTCTGAGAAAATTGTCTGTGGACAGCTGAAACAAAAATAGAGCTTTTTGGCAATGCAAATTAACAGTTTGTTTAAAGACAGCATAACGAAGCTTATAAGGAAAAGAACACGCTACTAAAGGTAAAGCATGGTGGAGGATCCATAATGCTATGGGATTGCTTTGCTGTGTCTGGTACTGGAGGCCTTGACCATATCACAGGAATCATGAAGTCAGAGAATTATCAAGAGATTTTAGCGCGAAATGTCCTACCTAGTGTAAGAAAACTTGGTTTGAGTCGAAAATCATGGGTCCTCCAGCAAGACAATGACCTAAAGCACACATCCAAAAGTACACAGGAATGATTGAAAAATAAAAAATCGACTGTTTTAAAATGGCCAGAAATTAGTCCTGACCTCAATCCCATTAAAAATGTTTGGGGTGAGCTGAAATCTGCTATTGGGAACAAAAAACCCTGCAAACATCAAGAGCATGAACAAACTACAAATCAGGAGTGGGCGAAAATACCAGCTGAGAAGTGTAAGAAGTAGAGTTGAGCGAAACAGGTCGGTTAGATTTAAAAATTGCCGACTTTCGTCAAAGTCGGGTTTCGCCGAGCGAAACCCAACCATAGTGTGAGGTCGGCCATGCGGTCGTCGACCCGAGCGCCAAAGTCGCGTTTCCCATAATGCTTGCAGGTGCCTTTTCTCAGCCAATGAGCAAGGACGCACACTGTGGGCAACAAGATGACATGTGCAGAGAGAGAGAGAGAGAGAGTTTTCGCGCACTTTAAAAAAGCGGTCCGGCATGTAGGTGTGTTTACTGTCCTCCACTCCCTGCCGACTTTGCTTCCCCATTGACTTGCATTGGGTTTCGTGTTTCAGTCGGAACTCCGACTTTTCCCGATAGTCGGCCGATTTCGTTCGACTCGACTTTTGAGAAGGTCGGGTTTCATGAAACCCGACCCGACCCTAAAAAAGGCAAAGTCGCTCATCTCTAGTAAGAAGCTTATAGATGGCTAAAAGAAACGTTTGGAGGCTGTCACCAATAACAACCAAGTATTAATTAGGATTGTCTTTATTGCTGCACATACTCTTTATTCTATTTCTTCTTTGAAATTGCAACATGTAAGTTGAAAAACAATGTTTTATTGTTGTATTACTTTGGACCACTAATTAAAAAAATCCTGAGGATATACCTTTGCTACATTTCCATTTATTTCTGGAAATATTGTACAGTTTATGGAAAAAATGAAGGGCTGACAATAACAATGAGCAGGACTGTAAGCTACTGCAATGCCCTGTATATGGGATAAGCAGCAAAGCAAATCAGAAAAACTATGCTACATTTCTAATTGGAGGTATTTTATTATTATTACACTTACTAAATATTGGGATAGGATCCTAGAGATGGAAATATCTCTTTAAGGACAAACTATCTGAAAACTGCTTTACTTTCCAGCTTTGATGTATTTCTACAGTACTCTCACAAAAATATCCCACAAGAAAATTAAAATGTTTGTGCATCTATTCAGTTGATGTCTCTATGTAGCGGCTTTCTCTGACATCCCAGCTTCAGGACCTGCAAGCTCAGGACTCCAGTGGGCATTCTCTCCTTTATCGCATGGCTATGCAAACTGAGCCACATTTTCTTTTATAGTTTTTATTTTTACATTTTCTAGTTAAATGCAAACTGGGTTTTTTTCCTCAGGGAAAATAATATGCTGGTTTTAAATAATGTGGACCTGCACTGACCATAGAAAGTGCTCACAAGTAGGTTGTGGCCTAGAGAGGCAAAGAAGAGACAGTTGACTGCAGGATCACACTACATGCAGTCTTCGTTTGTTATCTTTAACCATTGAACAGTAGACACATACGATAGTAGGACATTTTTAATCAAAACTTTACAAAGTTATTTTCAACTGTGCATATTTACTTTGAACTACATTTGAAACCAAATAGACTCTTATATCCTTTTGTTTTCGTGAATAGCAAGACAACATGACCAGCAGAGCACAACGGTTACTTCCAATCTGTAGGTGAAATTGGACTGAATCCCTTTCCGCTCCATTGACAGCCTGGGCCTTCCCTGATTGTGTATTGATAAGATCTGCAGTTTTATATATTTATGTATGAATTTCCCCATAGACTTCAAGCTCTCAAAATCTAGAAATGAATAATTGATTTAAACAAGAAATATAGCGGTTCATCTGTGGCATTTACTACAGTATCCTGAAACAGTCTTATAGGAATCATGCAGAGAACACAAGGTTAATCTGCCGCTGATCAGTTCCATTTTCTGCTGATAAAAGGCTTGACAATATTGTGTCCTACTTCAGACAGATCACAGCAAGGAGGCTTCTTCTGCAGTGAATTGTCTTAGGCAGGGATCACACTTGCGATGAATACGGACGAGTGCTATGTGATAAAACATCGCATAGCACTCGGACCAGTATTCATCTATGGGGCAGCTCCCATAAATGTTATTTTTCTCGGCTGTTTTCAGCGTCCGAGTGAAATCGCAATGGGGCAGCTCCCATAAATGTTATTTCTCTCGGCCGGTGTCAGCGTCCGAGCGAAATCGTAGCAAGTCTCAGTGCACTCGCACCAACATAAGTCTATAGGTGGGAGTGACACAGCGCAGATCACTTGGATATCATCCAAGTGCTGTGCACCATACAATGACGTCGGCAATGGAGGAGATAGAGAAATTAGATCCTCTGCCTCCTCCGCAGCTGTGCTCCAATCCTCTCTGTGCGAGAGGCTTAGAGCACAGTCGCATGACACTCGGCTCCTGCTCGCAGCAGAGCAGGAGCTGAGGGTCATTATCATATCGCATCCGATGCTCTCGCATCAGATACCATACGCAAGTGTGACCCCGGCCTTAAGGCAGGTTTCACATGTCAGTGTCTCCGGTACGTGTGGTTAAAGTTTTCTCACGTACCGGAGACACTGACGCACGTGGACCCATTCAAATGAATGGGTCTATGCACATGTCAGCGTGTTTTGACAGACCGTGTGGCCATCTGCAAAACACACAGACATGTCTGTTTTAACCCGGACACACAGGACGCAAAACAAGCCGCACATGTGCACACGGAGAACAGTGCACACTGTTCTCCGTGTACACGGACGACCACTGGGGAAGTAGCTCTACTGTAAGCCGCTGTTACCCGGCAGCAGGGGCTGAATGCGGCTGTCATCCATTCTCCCCTGCTCTGATCTGCAGGGGAGAATGAATGAATGAATGAAATAATGAATGAATGAAAATCTGACCTGCTATGACCTCAGGACCGTCGGAGAATGCAAGTGATGAGGTCACGGCAGTTCAAGCTCTGACACAGTGACCTCATCACTTGCATTTTCCAACGGTCCTGAAGTTATAGCAGGTCAGTTTTTCATTCATTCTCCTCTGCTCGTGCTGATTGTGGCAGAGCAGGGGAGAATGGATGACAGCCGGCTTTAGCACCAGCTGCCAGAGGACAGCGGCTTACAGTAGCACTGCTTCCCTGGCGGCCGTCTGTGTGGTCCTGATGCGGCACATGGGTGGCACACGGTAGCCACACGTGTGCTGCACATAGTACACACACGGACACATGGACACTGACATCTCCAGTACCAGTTTTTCCGGTACCGGAAATATCAGGATGTGTGAAACGTGTGAAACTGGCCTAGGGTGAGTTTACACTAGAAGATTATTGAGTACAAGTGTTCCTAGGAGAACTCTTTCTCAATAATCGGGCAGTGTAAACAGGCTGCCGAATACAGAAAAATAAGCAAAAACGATATTAACCCCTTCAGGCCGCAGCAGATTTTCATATTGCGCTTCTGTTTTATGCTCCCCTCCTGCAAAGACCCATAACTTTTCTATTTTTCTGTCAATATGGCCATGTGAGGGCTTGTTATTTGCGGGACGAGTTGTACTTTTGAACAACTCCATAGAGAAAAATTCCAAGTGCAGTGAAATTGCAAAAACAGTGCAATTCAACAACTCTTTTTTGGGGGGGATAGTTTTATCATTTTCACCAAATGCTATAACTGACCTGCCATTATGATTTTCCAGGTCATTGCGAATTTGTAGACACCAAACATGTATAGGTTCTTTATTATTTAAGTGGTGAAAAAAAATCCAAAGTTTGTTAAAAAAAAAAAAGTAGTCATTTTCCGAGACCCGTAGCGTCTTCATTTTGTCGTGCTCTGGGGCTGAGTGAGGGCTTATTTCTTGCACACTGAACAATTAAGTTTTAATTATACCATTTTGGTGCAGATGCGATCTTTTGATTGGCCGTTATTGCATTTAGTGCAATGATGCGGCGAACAAAAAGCTGTAATTCTCTAATTTTGCCTTTTTTTCCACCACGTTGTTTACCGATCGGATTATTTATTTTTATATCTTGATAGATCTGGCGATTCTGAATGCAGCAATACCAAATATGTCTTTGTTTGCTTTTTAATTGTCTAATTTTGAATGGGGCGAAAGGGGGGGTGAGTTGAACTTTTATATTTTTTACAAAAGTTTTTTTTTACTTTTCACTTGCTTCAATAGTCTCCATGGGAGACAAGAAGCAGCGATCATCTGATTGACTCTGCTACACAAAGGCAATGATCAGATCACCTGTGTAGCAGAAATGCTTATTTGCTATAAGTGCCGTCCGCTGGCAACGACAACCACAGGGGTCTGCTGAAGACCCCGGGTTGTAATGCCAACCCATCGGAGACCCACAGTCATGTGACAAGGGCGCCAATGGACGGAATTTGTTAGTGACGGATTAGTGATGCCGTGTCAGATTGACAGTGGTATTTAACAGGTTAACAGCTGCAGGTGGATCGCACAGCTGTTAGGGGCACATGTCAGCTGTTCAAAACAGCAGACATGTGCCAGAAAAGATGTGGGCTCAGCGCCAGAGCCAAAATCAAAGGGAGAGACACAACACGTACCATACATGTACGGCACATGTCGTGAAGGGGGTTAAATGACCGCCAATTGGCAAACATGTAACCAATCAGCGATTGTTTCTGCTGGTCATCTAGTAAACCCACCCTTAGGGTTGCACACAAGACAATAAGGAGAATGAGGAACATTGCTGAGCTCCTGAGACACACACAAAAAAATTGTTTATAGATTTCACAGTTTGGGCTGTAATATAAGATAAAATAGAATCAAAGAGGACATGGCTTCGAAGAGCTAGTAGATGGTTGTGTTCGGCCGAAGGTCCTACTATTAATCTCCCTATAAGCAACATAAAGCATATCCAGAAGACTATTCCTCAAGAATATGATAATAGAAACCTTCAGGAATCCAGAGAATTACAAAAATGGAAATATCCAGGAAGATAGACAAAGATATGGACCTGCAACATCCTCACCAGGCAAAGGACAGGTACCAAGCAAGGCCACATTAGTAAACAGGTTCCCACAGTACATAGTCTCATTCTAGAGCTGGGTTACCTCCCAGAAAGAAAGATAGCATGGCCAGTGAGAATACAGAACAGGATTCCTAGACCTCAGAGAAGGTACAGTTGTGCTCAAAAGTTTACATTCTCCTGACAGAATTTTTGCTTTCTTGGCCTTTTTTCAGAGAATATGAATGATAATACCAAAATTTTTTCTCCACTCATGATTAGTGGTTTGGTGAAGCCATTTATTGTCAAACTACTGTGTTTTCTCTTTTTAAATCATAATGACAACCCAAAACATCCAAATGATCCTGATTAAAAGTTCACATAACCCATTTCTTAATACCGGGTATTGCCTCCTCTAACATCAATGACAATTTTCTCAGATGATAAAGTTTACATACCCTGGCAGAATTTTTGCTTTCTTAGCTTTTTTTTCCAGAGAATATGAATGATAACACCAAAACTTTTTCTCCACTCATGGTTAGTGGTTGGGTGAAGCCATTTATTGTCAAACTACTGTGTTTTCTCTTTTTAAATCATAATGATAACCCAAAAAATCTAAATGATCCTGATGAAAAGTTAACATACCCTGGTGATTTGGGCCTGATAACATGCACAGAAGTTGACACAAGTGGGTTTGAATACTGTAGCTACTAAAGGTAACATCCTCACCTGTGACCTGTTTGCTTGTAGTGTGTGTATAAAAGCTGAGTAAGTTTCTGGGATCCAGACAGAATCTTGCATCTTTCATTCAGCCACTGACGTTTCTGGATTATGAGTCATGACTTAAGCAAAAGAATTGTCAACGAATCTACAGATGGTGATCTAAACAAATATAAATCACCATCTCTCAAGAAAAAAGCAGGTGTTTTAATTTCAATTAGAGATACAATAACAAGCCAACTTATTTGGCTTCCCAGAGAAAAATCACAGACAAAAGTAGAAGGCTCCATATTTTATTATGCAAATTAGAAAATTCTATATGCACAATGTATATGTTTAAAAACAAGGCCAAATTAAATCCTTAAATAAGATTCTAAACAAAATAAAAATAGTTCAGAAAAGATATTTAATGTGGTATGGAGATTTTATTATAATTCCCAATAATCAATTAGATCAATAATCAATTCCCAATAATAAATTAGACAATCATTTAGATATAATTTTGTTATTACTTATGGTTAGCAAAGCCTATTTAATGTGTTCAGATTTCTCAATTCCTCTTCTAAGGAATACACCTTTTTATTCCAATGCTCAACATACATTTTCCAGGATTGACCTGATACTAATAAATATATATTATTTATCAAAATGTAAGAAATTTTCGATTGGTGCTAGAAATTGGTCAGATAATGCTCCACTAATATTTTCAATTAAAGCTTTCTGTTATCTCAAAATGGAAACATTTGGAGATATGATTATTTTTTATTACAACATTCTAATTATGAAGAAAAAAATTGAAAACTCAATTAAATTTTATTTTAAAGAAAATAAAGCGCAGGATATTGCATTATGAACAATATGAAATACACACCAAGCAGTAACCAAAGGAAACCTTATTCAAATAAATGTTACCTAGAAATGTCAAATCAAACAAAATTTTGAAGAAATCACCCTGACAAAATCATGACACTGGATTAATGCAAAAAACTAACCCTACCCCTCAAACACACTCTAAAGAGTCAAATTAAAAAGCCTATTGATTGATGACTTTGACAAATTAATACAATCTACAAAAGCCAATTAGCAGTATTCTAACAATAAAATGACAAAATTAATAGCAAATCAAGTAAAATTTCAAAAACAAAACAATAGAATTAATTAAACAAAAAAACTAAAATTAAAAAATATACACATCTGAAGGATGTAACAGAAAAATTTGCTTTTTGCTATTCTAAATTTTATCATTTGGAAATTACGATAATATATCAAAACCTTCCCAACAGGATATTAATAACTTTCTACAAAATTTAAAAAATTAACAAATATGGATTGGAGAATTCAGAAAGCTATTCAGGAGGTTAGATCGGTGATAAGGAAACTCAAAAATGGCAAATGTCCAGAACTAAACGGTCTATCCAATAAATAATATTACAACTATGAACATCTCTTTTCACCCTTTTGACAGAAACATTTAACCATATAGAAAAGGAGGAAAAATTCTCTTAGGAAATGGTAAAAGCAACTATAGTTATAATCCCAAAACAAATAAAATTAAAATCAGTCACAAAGTATAGGCACAATAGTTCTCCTCAAAAAGGATACAAAAATTTATTTTAAATTTAATTAAACAATTCTACGTAACATAATCCATTTAAATCATGTAGGATTTATTAATGAAAGACTGGCCTCAGATGGTACAAGATGCATTGTAGATTTGATTTCATTCATTGAAAATCAAAAAATGCCTTCTCTGCTTCTATCGCTAGATTCAATGTAGACATTTGACAGGATCCATAGAGACTATACATTTTCAACATTACAAAAATTCAGCTTCCGAGGACAAATTTTTCATTCTATCAAAGCATTATACTCATGTCCCTCAGCAAATGTTTTAGTCAATAACAGTTATCAGGGAATTTTTCTATCATCGATGCGACTAGACAGGACTATCCCATATCCCCGTTGCTTTTCATATTTAGCATGGAACCTTTTGCGGAATCTATTAGGAATAATTTTTTTATTAAAGGCATACCTATTTATTTTAGACAGCATAAACTTGGACTTTTTGCCAATTACATAATTATATTGAGAGACCCACTCAATCCTAACTGAGAAATCACGTAAATAATAAATACATTTAGTTTAGTTTTCTATTATAAACACCCCACAATCTATAATTGTAAGCTTCCCTCTGGACTTTGACTTCCACCAACATATTCGAAAACAATTTCAATACCAATTGGCGGAAAAAAATGTAACATACCTAGTAATACAATTGACTAACCCTAGTTCAAAAATTGTAGAAGAAAATTTTTCTGCCATCTATGATGCTTACAAAACAAATTCAGGATTTGACACAGCTCAAAACCGCAAAAAAAAAATTGGGAAAAATTGTTTTGTATAAAATTATTCTGCTTCCCAAATTACAATAAACTTTCAGGACCATTCCATTATTAATACTCGATATCTTAAATAAAAAATTACAAAAACAAATTTCAGATTTTTTTTCTGGAAATCCAAGCCCCCCAAAATTGCAATTCTGTAAACATAAAAGCAGAGTTGGGATTGGATTACCAAATGTGATAAGATATTGCAAAACCAATATCATTATGTAAACTAGAAAAGAGTTCATGAATTCTGGAGGAAAGTTGTGTAACCATCAATTAATGGTAAACTTCCACTCTCATATTATTAGCCCATTTATTGAATCCTTCTCTTAAATTACATACTCATCCAACTTTAATTGAAACAATCTCTATATGGAAAACTTACATATTTAATGGAAATCCCGTTAAATTCTATACCAAAATGTTTGTGGATTTAAAGGGAACCTGTCAGCAGGATTGTGCACAGTAACCTACATACATTGTCAGATTGGCACTGTTAAACTGATTAAAATGATACCTTGGTTGATGAAATCTGTCTTGTCGTTGTTGTTTAATCTTTATTTTCAGTTTTTAATTAATTATATGCTCATGCCCTGGGGAGGTCTGGAGGTGGGGGTCTTTATGTGGTGCTCTGCTTAGTTATTCATAATGCAGCCTGCTGACAGGTCACTGATCATTTACATTGACAAGTCACTGATCCTGAACCTGTACATACTGAAAAAAAAACCTTCTGCAGGCAGGCACCAGTCGTGGCACCTGTTCTGCAGCATGATCGCTTGTTTAGTGTCCTAGTTCTTGATGTTATTGAGCAAGTACAAAACAATAAAATAAAATAGGATGAATTTAAAAGAGGAGATTAAGGGACAAAGTACTGAGATATGGTTTTCTTTTTTTGTGTATTTTCTGTGTTTTCTGTATTTTCTGTGTTTAGTGCTCCTTTAACCCCTTTACCCTTCAAGCCTGTTTTCACCTTCATGACCATGCCAAATTTTACAATTCTGACCAGTGCCACAGTGCCAATTTATGAGGTAATAACTCTGGAATGCTTCAACAGATCCCAGTGATTCTGAGATTGTTTTTTCATGGCGTGTTATATTTCATGGTAGTGGTAAAATTTTGTTGATATGACTTGCATTTATTTTTTTTTTAATGGAAATTTGGTAAAAATTTTGAAAATGTTGCACTTTTCAAATTTTAATGTTTATGCCCTTAAATCAGAAAGTCATATCACATAAAATAGTAAATAACATTTCCCACATGTCTACTTTACATCAGCACAATTTTCGAAACATAATTTTTCTTTGTTAGGAAGTTATAAGGGTTAAAATTTGACCAGCGATTTCTCATTTTTTCAGCAAAATTTCCAAAACCATATAATTTGCTGTACAATTTCTCCTGAGTATGCCAATACCCCACATATTGGGAAAAACTACTGTTTGGGCGCACGGCTGAGCTCAGAAAGGAAAGAGTGACGTTTTGAAGCGCAGACTTTGATGGAATTGTGTGTGGGTGTCATGTCATGTATCGAGAGCCTTTGGTGTGCCTACAGAGTGGAAAACTCCCACAAGTGACATCATTTTAGAAACTAGACCCATCAAGGAATTTATCTAGACGTGTGGAGTATCTTAACCCCCAAGTGATTTACAGAATTTTACAATGTTGATCTATGAAAATGAAAAAAAAAATTCCCACAAAACTGGTGTCTTAGTCCCAATGGAAATGTAACAATTACAATGTCTCTCCAGTAGCCAGGAATCTGCGGCAAAGAAAATGAAAAACAAAAATCAGTACACTGCTTAGGGTCAGGGATAGGGTAGGTTAAGATTATTTGTGACAGGAGTTTCTTTTTCAATACTACGTACCTCAGGGTGCCCAAGAGCCATTCCTCAGCAGCAGTTGCTTGACATAGCTGTCTGTCATGCCTGGCGAAGGATCCTTGCACACGTAGCAGCAAGTATGGAAGCTCTGTTGCGACATCCTTGTGTAGTCAAAAAACTTCCCCGGGTATTGCTGCAGCTTGATGTACAAAGAGTGGTAGGCTCCATGGCTCTCTCAGAGTTCAAGGATGGGGTTTTGCCAATAGCGACAATAACGTCTTCTCTGTCTTTCTCTTCTTCTTTGTTCTTGACAAGCAAAAGCAAAGGCAGCAGCCAACTTCAGTTGTAGATGTAGATCTTCTAGGAAGCTGTCCAGGTCAAGCTCCATCTTACAGCTAGATGCAGCAGCCAAAGATGAGGATTTCCTCAGTGCAGTGTGTATATATATACTGTGTATATATATATATATATATATATAATATATATTTCACATGAGACACACCTACTGGGTGTCTGGTGTCAAGGAAAAGCTACTGGAAAACATTGGAAATTTCTAACGCATGTGCATAAAAAATGCAAACGCATGCAAAAACGGATACACACACATGCAAATGCTGCTTTTTTGGCGTCGTGCGTAAGATGATGCGGATAAAAAATGCTGCGTAAACATGCGTTTGCATGCGTTTTTGCATGCGTTTGGGAATGCAGATTAAACGCTGTGGACTCAAATGCAAATGTGAACCTAGCCTTAGTCTGTTTTTTCTCTTTATAGGTATATTTATGAGTAAAATGTAAATTGCTCTTTTATTCTATAAACTGCTGACAACATGTATTCGAACTTCCAAGCACTAAATTTTGTATTTATTTTCAGAAAATGAGAAATGGTCAAAATAGCAAAAAAATGCAGTGCTTGCAGACCTCAAAAAATGCTAAGAAAACAAGTTCATAACCATTTAGAAACAACAATACTAATGTTTTAACTCAGGAAGAGTTCAGAAATCAATATTTTGTGGAATAATCATGATTTTTAATCACAGCTTTCATGTGTCTTGTCATGCTTTCCACTGCTTTTGTGTGACCATATGCCACTCCTAGTACAAATATTTAAGCAGCTCTTCTTTGTTTGATGGCTTGTAACTATCCATCTTCCTCTTCATTACATTCTAGAGGTTTTCAATGGGGTTCAGGTCTGGACATTGGGCTGTCCATGACAGGATTTGATTTGGTGGTCCTTCATCCACACATTGACTGACCTAGCTGTGTGGCATCTCGCATTGTCCTGCTGGAAAAAACAGTCCTCAGAGTTGGGGAACATTGCCTGAGCAGAAGGAATCAATTGTTTTTCCAGGATAACCTTGTGAAGCGATGGCCTGGGGACCACCACAATGCAGGGAGACTACGGTACACAAGATGAGGTGCAAACAACAAAGGGTTAATTTATTTACAGGCAAGGTATGCAGTGTTAGGAAGGTGTAAACAGGGGTATGCAATGACATAAAACAATTTACAAAAGTGATATTCTCTAGCTGGGCCATCAAATGGCACGGTGCACCAACTATTACAGATCAGTGTATTTTCTCCAAAAGGTAAAACAACACAATAAAGTACAGTATGCTGCTACTCTAACTATAGTCTACCTGGCCTCTGCTACACCGGCCACACGGCTACCATGCTCTATCTATTGCAGCCTATCCTATTCCCTAACATGTGCGCACACGGGGTTAACACTCACAGTAACGTTGGTGTCTCAGTTCCTTCCCGGGGGCCCCTTGCAGTTATCTGCAACATGATGCAATGTCTTCCTGGATGCTCTGTGCAAAGTGGTCTTGTCCTTGTGTGAAGATCCCAAGATGTTCCTAGAAACGGTGGATTCCCTCCTCTGGATTCCTTCGTTGTATTTCTTCGTGGCTCCTCACAGCAACACAGAGAAGCCACCTATGTTATCCCCAGAAGGGTCTACATAATCCCAAGTTCAGTCAATTTCAAGCTGCACGTTTTCTCCTCACAGCTCACAGCACGTGACGCTCAGCTCAGAATACACAGGAAAACAGCCCCTCCCCTCCATTGCTGGCAGAACAAACCAAAACAGTCTTACTGCAGGGGAGAGCAGAATGTCCCATTGCTCTAGCCAAGGGGGTCCTGTCTCTTAAAGTGGCAGTTTGTCTCTACTGTCCATAGCAATGCCACCCCCTTACACTTGTATGCGGCTTGATTCATATGTCCTTCGCAAAGATTAACCTGCCCAATTCCAGCCTTGCTGAAGCATCCCCAGATCATTACCGATCCTCCACCAAATTTCACAATGGGTGCAAGACACTGTGCCTTGTAAGCCTCTCCAGGTCTCCGTCTAACCATTAGACAACCAAGTGTTGGGCAAAGTTGAAAATTAGACTCATCAGAGAAGATTACATTACTCCAGTCCTCTATGGTCCAATCCTTATGGTCTTTGCCATCTTCAGCCTGGCTCTCCTTTGCTTCTCAATGATGAAAGGCTTTATTCTAGCTTGACTTGAGCCCTGCCTCGGAGCCTGTTACAAACTGCTCTTGCCATGCACTTCACCCCAGCTGCCATTTGAAATTCCTTTTGTAGGTCACTTGATGTCATCCTGCGGTTACTGAGTTACATTCTAAAAACATGATGGTCATCCCGGTCAGTGGAGAGTTGTTTTTGCCCTCTGCCAGTCTGTAGGTCTGTAGCTTGGTTGTCCCCAATGTCTGCTGCTTGACATTGTTGTAATGGACTTCTGTCTTAGAAATTTTAAGGATGGAGGCAACATGACGCTCACTATATCCCTCTGCTAGTAAAGCCAGAATTGAGCCCTTCTTTTCCTCACTCAAGACTTTTCTTCTCAACTCCTTTGGCATGGCTAAAAGTTATTTTTTCATTCCTATTACTTTTGGGAAATTACTAGCACTTGTTTTGCCATCCATCTTGTCCTATTGTAAGAAGATTGTGAACAACACAGCAGGGTTTTTTTTATACTTTCCTTTGCTAAATAAGATTTGGTTCAGGTGATCACCTAATCAGAAGCACATTAAGTAGAATGAGTTGTACTCTGGTTGGAATTCAACTGACACTGGAATGGAATGCCTGCCAGACATGTAGAGAAGCTGATTTTATTAAAACTGTGCAGTGGACTCTTAATTTTAAATTTTTGCCAGAGCTGTATATATATATATATATATATATATATATATATATATATATACATACACACAGTACATATATTGTACTGATAAATGTCTAATTTTTTTGGAAAATAAACAAAAAAGTACACATGTTTTATGTTGATGCATTCATGATGACCCACCCCAAAAAACTTATATATCTTTACAATTTGTTTTCCTTTTTTTGTCCCACCATGGAACTTCCACTTTCAGCAGCCTGATTGCAGTTATAATCCATTGCAATTCATTAGATTTCCAATGGTTATAACTGTCAGTACTGCACTAACAACCCCCTGAGAGTATGCTCTGCACATGGTCTGAAGGCTTGCCATAGCTTGGTGACCCGAATGTCATTATGATGACATTGGGTCACCATGGCAACGATCGAGCCCCGCTATGATGTCGCGGGGCACTGATCGGAGTGCAGAGTGGTCTCCCTCCCTCTGCACGCCTGCTAAACGCTGCCATCTCTAGTGATTGCCGTATTTAGGGTGTCAAAGTGCCGGGAGCGGTGGAGGTACTGCTCCTGCACTGAGTGCCGGGTGTCAGCTGTCAGAATCATTTGACACTTTGCGACAATCACGCGTGCACAGCCTCTGTGCATGCAAATTCGCCTGGACATACTCAGAACTTCCAAGGTTGGAATGGGGTTAAAGTAGTTGGAAATGCATACCTCCCAACTTTTGAAGAAGGCAAAGAGGGACAAAGGTGCAGAGGGCGCAGCTCGCTGCGGCAAATTTTAGGCCATGCCCCGACCACACCCATTTCACAACTAGTCTCACCCAACCGCACCTATTTAGCACTGCTGATGACACTGACTGGTACTGAGGGCACAGTGGCTGGCATTATGGGCACAGCGGCTGGTACTGTGGTCACACTGACAGGTACTGAGGGAAAGAAAGAAAAGAGAGAGAAAAAAAAGAAAACAGAGAGAAAGAAAGGAGAGCGAGAAAGAAAGAAAGAACAGAGAGAGGAAGACCAGAGAGAGAAGAAAGGACAGAGAGAGAAAGAAGAAAGAACAGAGAGAAAGAAAGAGGGGAAAGAAAAAAGAACAGAGAGCGAAAGAACAGAGAGAGAAAGAAAGGGCAAAAAAAAGAACAGAGAGAAAAAAGAGGGGAAAGAAAGAAAGAACAGAGAAAAAGAAAGAGAAAGAAAGAACACAGAGAGAAAGAAAGAGGGGACAGAAAAAAGAACAGAGAGAGAGAAAGAAAGAAAGAAAGAGGGGAAGAAAGAAAGAAAGAGGGGAAAGAAAGAAAGAGAGGGGAAAGAAAGAACAGAGAGAGAACAGATAAAAAGAAAGAACAGAGAGAAAAAGAGAAAGGAAGAACAGAGAGAGAAAGAAAGAAAGATAGAAAGAAAGAACAGAGAGAGAGAAAGGGGAAAGAAACAACATAGAAAAAGAAAGAAAGAGGGGAAAGAAAAAAAGAACAGAGAGAGAAAGAAAAAAGAACATAGGGAGAGCGAAAGAAAGAAAGAGAAAGAAAGAGGGGAAAGAAAGAACAGAGAGAGAAAGAAAAACAGAGAGGGAATGAAAAAAGAGATTAGGGAGAGAAAGAGAAAGAAAGAAAGAAATAGAGGGAAGGAAAGAAAGAACAGAGAGAAAGAAAGAGGGGACAGAAAAAAGAACAGAGAGAGAGAAAGAAAGAGGGTAAAGAAAGAAATAAAGAGGGGAAAGAAAGAACAGAGAGATAACAGATAGAAAGAACAGAGAGAGAGAGAAAAAGAGGGGAAAGAAAGAACAGAGAGAAAGAAAAAGAAAGACAGAAAAGAAAAAAAAGAAAGAGGAGAAAGAACTGAGCGATAGAGAGAAAGAAAGAGGGGGAAAGAAAGAACAGAGAGAGAAAGAAAGAGAAAAAAGAAAGAAAAAACAGAGAGAGAGAAAGAAAGAGGGGTAAGAAAGAAAGAACAGAGAGAGAGAGAAAGAAAGAGGGGAGAGAAAGAACAGAGAGAGAAAGAAAGAAGTAAAGCAAGAAAGAGAAAGAACAGAGAGAGAGAAAGAAAGAGGGAAAAGAAATAACAGAGAGAAAGAACAGAGAGAGAGAGAAAAAAAAGCAAGATTAGAGAGAGAAAGAAAGAACAGAGAGAGAGAAAGAAACAGAGAGAAAGAACAGAGAAAGACAGAAACAGAGAGAGAGAAGGAAAGAACAGAGAAAGAAACAGAGAGAGAAAGAAATGTATAAAGAAAGATTCTATAAAGATACTATAGCAGCCCGGCTCCCATTATAATGCCCACCTGAACCTCCCGATGCAGGACATATCATGATCCGCTCATATGGCCAGCATCCCCGATTCAAGGCGATCCCGCTGTCCGCTCTGTCGGAGGAGGACATGGTGATGGATCTGAAGCATTCCCTGAAGTGCCTCCATGGTTCCGTCACAATCTCCTCATGAAATTACCTCATTTCCAGTCAGCTGCTAGCACATCACTTCCGGTGGAACGTCATGTGCGAGTTTTAAAGTGCTTAGGGCTCCGCCATGTACTCATGTGTCCGCGGGAAAATCCCACTTTGCATGCCTCGTACACACTTGGCTCCGCTCCGTACATCTCATACACACATGGCTCCACTCTGTACACACACGGTTCCGCTCCACACACTCCATACACACACGGCTCCGCTCCTCATACCCCGTACACACGCGTCTACGCTCCATACACCAAGTACACACACGACTCCGCTCACCTCATACACACGTGGCTCCATACACCTCGCACACACGTGGCTCCGCTCCACACACCTCGTACACACACAGCTCTGCTCCATACACCTCATACACATCTGGCTCCGTACACCTCGTACACACGTGGCTCTGCTCCGTACACCTTGTGCACACGCGGCTCCACTCCGTACATCTCGTATACGTGTGGCTCCGCTCCGTACACCTCGTACACACGCGGCTCTGCTCCGTACACCTCGTACACACGCGGCTCCGCTCTGTACACCTCGTACACACGGCTCTGCTCTGTACACCAAGTACACACATGGCTCCGCTCTGTACACTTTGTACATGTGCGGCTCCGCTCCGTACACCTCGTACACACGTGGCTCCGTACACCTCTTACACACACGGCTCTGCTCCGTACACCTCGTACACACACGGCTCCGCTCCGTACACATTGTACACACGTGGCTCTGCTCCGTAAAGCTTGTACACACGTGCTCTGCTCCATACACCTTGTACACACGTGGCTCCCCTCCATACACCTCGTAGACACACGGCTCCACTCCGTACATCTCGCACACACACGGCTCTGCTCTGTACACCTCGTACACACACAGCTCTGCTACATCCACACTGTAAACCCCTCCTGACCCCGCACAGAAACTTCACCTCATCCAGCACCATGACAACCAGCACAACAGAGTCCTGCAGAGTGCAGACACGGAGACCCCTGATATGTGACCCCTGACTCCTCCCCTCCTGTGACCTCATCACAGGTCCTGTGCGCACAGCCATCCACAGAACAGCCTAGGACTTCATTGCAAGCTGCGGTGGCTCTTTGGGAGGGCGAGGATGGGGTCGGTGCATGGGGAGCATGGCGGCTCAGTGCAGTGCGGGAAAAACAGAGTCCTGGGTGGGATGTGGGTAGGGGGGGTCAAAAACAGGACTGTCCCATGAGAATCGGAACAGTTGGGAGCTATGGGAAATGTAATAATGAGAACCTACCCTCAGGGTAGGTCATCAACATCAGATTGCTGCAGTGACCAACACCCAGCACGCCTACAGATCAGCTGTTATCAGCTTCGGATGAACAACATAGCTCTGTTTAACCCCTTTCTGCCATATGACATACTATCCCGTCCATGTGCCCTGGGACTTAATTCCCAGGAACGGGATAGTACGTCATAGCGATCAGCGGCGCCCACGTGGTGAGCGCCGCTGATCGCGGCCGGGTGTCAGCTGATTATCACAGCTGACACCCGGCACTATGTGTCAGGGGCGGTCACGGACCGACCCCAACACGTTAACCCCTGGCACACTGGGGATTTTCTGTTAAAGGGTCTCAAATTCATTCTTGAACACAATCTGTTCATTTTTGAAGGCATGCTGTATTTACAGTTGCACGGCACCGCGATGGGGACTCAGGTCGCGCCAAGTTTGGCACACTTATTCATGGGGCGATTCGAGTCCTCATCGTCACTCTCTAAGCCTGTTTTCAATGACAAAATAAGGCTTTATAAGCGCTTCATTGATGATCTGATTATTATATGGAAGGGGACAGAGGAGGAAGTGGCACAGTTAATAAAGGAGCTCAATAATAACACCTGGGGGATTACCTTTACATCACAAATTAATAAAGAAAAAATGGTGTTTCTTGATCTAGAGATCAGCCATAGTGGGAAAAAAATTATTACAAAAACCCACTTTAAAAAGGTGGATTCAAATAGGCTTTTTAGATTTTAACAGTGCACATTACAAGAAGTGGAAGGTTAATATAACCCACAGCCAATTTTTTCGTATAAGAAAGAATTGTACGAGAGAATCTGATTATGTAGCTCAGTCTAAAATTCTAAAAAGAAATTTTAAGGAAAAAAGATACCCAAAAAATGTGATAAATAGTGCATATAGGGATAACAAAGAAAAAACACAGGAGGAATGTTTAAAAGGAAAAAATAGGAAGGGGGATAATTTAACCATTGGTAAAGAAAAAAGTGATGATCGCTGGAAATTGAATTTTGTGACCACATTCAATAGGGGAAATAAAGTCATAAGAACTGTGCTTTCAAAATATTGGTATATCTTGAAGCGTGACCCTGTTTTGGGAAAACATTTCCCTGATAAACCAGGGATTACATATAGAAGGGGGAAAACTGAAAAATTTGGATTCAAAAGGAAAAAACAATAAAAAAAAGTACGGATCAAATTTTATGTGGTGTTTCTCAAGGAACCGGAGTTTTTAAATGCACCTCTAAAAAATGTTGTACCTGTGGGATCCTAGATCATGGGGCTAAAACTATCAAATGTAATAGTACTGGTGAGGTCTTTGAGAGTTCACAAAGACTCAGCTGTAACAGTGATTTTGTTGTATATGGTCACAGAAATAGAGCAGAAAAAACGGCTTTTTAAAACATAGTCTCTCAAGGCATCTGCTAATTAAACATAACAAAATTTTTAACATAAAAGTAACTCCGGTGGAGCAGATACCCTCTGGTGTAGCAAATAAGAATGCTCTTTTAAACCGGAAAGAAACGTTTTGGATATATCGTCTGGGAACATTATATCCAAATGGATTGAATGATATCATAGAGAGAGTTTGAACGTTGCCTTTTTTTTTTTCTGGGTTTTTGTTTCTGGGTTTTTTTCCTTTGGGTTTTTTTTTTTCCTTCTTGCATCTATGTTGCCAAGGTTCGATCAATCAGTGGGTATGTTCCTGAACTTGGTCCATACCCTAAATCAAGTTTCTGAGACTGGAATAAAAGGTTGCTACTATATATAAGTGTAACTGAATTTTATACTATTAGGATTTGTACTGTGTTTTTATGATACCTGATGAAGGATTTACACTGTATCCGAAATGCGCTGTATCTCTTTTTTAACCTATGAAATAAAAAAATTATGAAATACGAGTATCATCTTTAGATGTGAGTCCTGGGAAGCGCTGCCATTCATGGGCTGATTAAGCTCTGCCATGTGCCCAGTGCTTTACCCCCACATATGGGGTATCAGCCTACTGAGGACAAATTGCAAAACAACTTTTGGGGTCCAATTTCTCCTGTTACCCTTAGGAAAATAAAAAATTGGGGGCAAAAATATCATTTTTGTGGAAAAAAATATGATTTTTTTATTTTCACGCCCGGGCGTTATAAACTTCTGTGAAGCACTTAGGGGTTCAAAGTGCTCACCACACATCTAGATAAGTTCCGTGGGGGGTCTAGTTTCCAAAATGAGGTCACTTAATAGAATCATAGAATTATAGAGTTGGAAGGGACCTCCTGGGTCATCTGGTCCAACCCCCTGCTCAAAGAAGGGTTCGCTAAATCATCCCAGACAGACGTCTGTCCAGCCTCTGTTTGAAGACTTCCATTGAAGGAGAACTCACCACTTCTCGTGTCAGCCTGTTCCACTCATTGATCACTCTAAATGTGAAAAAGTTTTTTCTAATATCTAATTTATGTCTCCTCTCATTCAGTTTCATCCCATTGCTTCTAGTCTTTCCTTGTGCAAATGAGAATAAAGATGATCCTTCTACAATGTGACAGCCCTTGAGATATTTGTAGACAGCTATTAAGTCTCCTCTCAGTCTTCTCTTTTGCAAGCTAAACATTCCCAAATCATGCAACCTTTCCTCATAAGACAGGGTTTGCAGACCAGTCACCATTCTGGTCGCTCTTTTCTGAACTTGCTCCAGTTTGTTGATATCTTTTTTAAAATGTGGCGCCCAAAACTGGACACAGTATTCCAGAGGTCTGACTAAAGAGGAGTAGAGGGCAATAATGACTTCACGTGATCTAGACTGTATTCTTCTGTTAATACATCCTAGAATTGCATTTGCCTTTTTTGCTGCTGCATCACACTGTTGACTCATATTCAGTCTGTGATCTATTAGTATACCCAAGTCTTTTTCACATGTGCTGTTGCTTAGCGCTATTCCTCCCATTCTGTTTATGCTTTTTTCATTTTTATTGCCCAGATGTAGTACTTTGCATTTCTCCCTGTTAAAAACCATTCTGTTAGTTGCTGCCCACTGCTTCAGTTTATTTATATCTTTTTGAATCCTCTCTCTCTCTTCTCTAGTATTAGCTATCCCTCCTAGCTTTGTGTCATCAGCAAATTTAATCAGTTTACCCTCAATTCCTTCATCTAAATCGTTGATAAAGATGTTGAATAATACAGGGTCCAGGACAGAGCCCTGTGGTACCCCACTTGAGACATTCTTCCAACTAGATGTGCAGCCATGTACGACCACTCTTTGGGTCCGATCACTAAGCCAGTTATGAATCCACCTAACAGTTGCCTTGTCCATTCCATACTTAGTCATTTTTTCAATAAGGATTGTGTGAGATACTTTGTCAAATGCTTTGCTGAAGTCAAGATATACTATATCTACAGCATTTCCCTGATCCACCCAATCAGTGATTCCATCATAGAAGGAAATTAAGTTAGTCTGACATGACTTATTAGTTACAAACCCATGCTGACTCTGTTTAATCACTTCATTCTTATCCAGGTACTGACATACATGTTGTTTAATAATTTGTTCAAAGATCTTTCTTGGTATATAAGTCAGACTCACCGGCCTATAGTTGCCTGGGTCCACCTTCCTCCCCTTTTTGAAGATAGGAACAACATTTGCTCTTCTCCAGTCTTCTGGGACTTCTCCTGTTCTCCAAGAATTTTCAAAGATTATGGAGAGGGGTTCAAAAATTTCTTCTGCTATCTCCTTCAGTACTCTGGGGTGTAATTCATCTGGACCTGGAGACTTGAATTCATTTAGGTTAGCTAAGTTTTTCCTAACTATCTTTCTGTTTATAGATATCCTGGATTCCTCTATTCTCTTAATAGGACAGTGAAGAACAGTTGATGTTACATTTCCTTTCTGAGAGAAAACAGATGCAAAATAGGAATTTAAAAGTTCGGCCTTCTCAACATCCTGTCTTACCATTTCATCATTTTCATCCTGTAAAAATCCTATAAGGCAGCCGACGCCCTTCTGCCTCACTGGTGATTTCTCTGTGGGATTCTAGGAGACCAGTCTGATTCCTGCTCCTCAAAAGCTAAGTTTTCTGTTTTGCCTTTTTGCATTTGTGTTTTGGTTTTAGTTTGCCTTGCTTTTCTGGATTCTGCCATTCCCTGCTGGGGTGAGCTGAATTCCTTTTTTGTCTGTTTGCTCTGTCTTCAGAAAATACCTGAGTACTGACGTAGTCTTTTTGAAGCCTAGCGTCTTCAGGGCCTTTATCCCTGTCAGTCTGTTGGCTCTTATTTTGATAGGGTTTTTCGCGGATTGCAGACAGCAGCTTTCCTGTCCTATCCTATCTAGTTAGCTTGGGCCCCATCATTTGCTCAGTCTATCTTTCTATCTGTGTTAGTGTTTTTTCTTCTTGCTTCACCGTCATTATATGTTGGGGGCTGCCTATTGCTTTGGGGTCTGCTCTGGGGCATTTTAGATTTCCCTTTCTGTCTTTAGGCTAGGCAGTTCTCCGGCTGTGATCGAGGGGTCTAGGGCATCGTAGGAACCCCCCACGGCTACTGCTAGTTGTTGTTGATAGGTTCAGGCGTCTGCAATCCGATAGCTGCCAACTTCTCTGGTTTTCTAGGACTTAGCTAGCATTTCAGTTTTTGCCTCCTATAGTGACTCATTCATAACAGAATCACCAGCCATACCGCAGATCCTAGGGTACTCAATAGCAGGAAAGAATTATGAAAAAAAAAAAAAAAGTGTGTATATTTTTTCCTCTATCTCTGAGGCCGTAGGGGGAATTTTTTTTTTCTCTCAATGGAGATAAAGCAATTGTCTGATCATGTGGAGAAGCTCGCTGCAGAAGTGCGGGGAATTTCCGCCTACCTTGCTCATTCACATGCTGCTGAACCAAAGATCCCTACTCCAGATGTGTTTTTTGGGATCGGTCTAAATTTTTGAATTTCAAAAATAATTGTAAATTATTTTTTGCCTTGAAGCCAAATTGTCATCTCTTTGCTGCGTGGCGATCCCCAGGATTGGGCGTTTTCTTTGAAACCTGATGATCCTAGTCTGACTAATGTGAATGCATTTTTTCAAGCCTTGGGGTTGTTGTATGACGAACCTAATGCTATTGATCAGGCTGAAAAGACCCTGTTGGCATTGAGCCAGGGTCGAGATTCTGCAGAATTGTACTGTCAAAAATTCCGAAAGTGGGCGGTCCTTACTGCCTGGAATGATAATGCCTTGGCAGCTCTCTTTCGGAAGGGTTTGTCAGAAGCCGTAAAAGATACTATTGTGGGATTTCCTGTTCCCTCTGGTCTGGACGATTCTATGTCATTAGCCATTCAGGTTGATCGGCGTTTACGTGAACGCAGAACTGCACAAGAGGTGTTGCCACCTGTTGAACAAGTGTCTGAACCTATGCAATGTGATAGAGTTTTGTCCAGGGAGCAATGTCAGGAGTCTGTCCTAAATGAGAGAAACGTTTTGCACACACGTTTTCTGTGGGTGGTGTTCAGCCTAAGTTTCTTCTGGCAATTACTCTGATCTGCTCCCTGTCCACATTTTCCGCCAAGACTTTTGTGGATTCAGGAGCAGCCCTGAACCTAATGGACTTGGATTTTGCTAAACGTTGTGGATTTCCTATGACACCTCTGTGGACGCCTATCCCTTTGAGGGGGATTGATGCTACTCCTTTGGTGAAAAATAAACCTCAGTTTTTAACCCAGGTGGTAATGCGGGTCGCCCCAAACCATCAAGAAAATTGCAGATTTTTGGTGTTGCATAATTTCCATAATACCATTGTTCTGGGGTTACCCTGGTTGCAAATTCATAATCCAGTTTTGGACTGGAAATCTGTGTCTGTGGTGAGTTGGGGTTGTCGGTGTGCCCTTAGTGAGGCTCCGGTTTTTTCCACCTCTCATCAGTCGCATGATATTCCTGACTATTTGGCGGACTTTTCTGATGTATTTAGTGAGAATGAGTCTGCGTCTTTGCCGCCTCATGGGAGTTATGACTGTTATGACTGTGCAATTGAACTGAGCCCGGGGTGTAAATTTCCCAAGGGTCGGCTCTTCAATTTATCTGTACCCGAGCACGAGGCTATGCGATCCTATATTAAGGAGGCGTTGGAGAGTCATATTAGACCATCCTCTTCACCATTAGGTGCTGGGGTTTTTTCGTGGCCAAAAAGGATGGTTCATTAAGGCCTTGTATTGATTATCGTGCCCTCAACAAAATTACTATTAAATATCAGTATCCGTTACCCCTGATTTCGAATCTATTCTCCAGAGTTAAAGGTGCTTGCTGGTTTACCAAGCTTGACCTCAGGGGGGCGTATAATCTTATCCGCATTAAGCATGGGGATGAATGGAAGACGGCGTTTAATACTCCAGAGGGACATTTTGAGTATTAGTGATGCCTTTTGGGCTCACTAATGTCCCTTCTGTCTTCCAGTGCTTCATGAACGACATTTCCCGAGACTTTGTGGATAAATTTTGATTATCTATCTGGATGATATTTTGATCTTCTCCAAGGATTGGGATTCTCATGTGGAACATGTTCGGACTGTGTTCCGGATCTTGAGGGAGAATTCCCTGTATGTCAAAGGATCGAAATTCTTTTTTGGGGTACAGAGAATTTCATTTTTGGGACTTATTTTGTCTCCATCAACTATTGAAATGGATCCGGCCAAGGTACAGGCCATTTATGATTGGGTTCAGCCCACTTCTTTGAAGGCCCTTCAGAAGTTTTTGGGTTTTGCTAATTTTTATCTGAAATTTATAGCAAAATTTTCTAGTATTGCCAAGCCATTGACTGATCTGACTAAGAAGGGTGCTGATGTGTTGAATTGGTCTCCGGAGGCTGTTTCTTCCTTTCAGGAGCTGAAGCGAAGATTCACTTCTGCCCCGGTTTTGTGGCAACCTGATGTCTCACTCCCGTTCCAGGTAGAGGTGGACGCTTCTGAGATTGGTGCAGGAGCTGGTTTGCCCCAAAAGGATCCTGTAACATCTAAAATGAATCCCTGTGCTTTCTTTTCCCGAAAGTTCTCCCCATCTGAACGTAACAATGATGTGGGGAATCGGGAACTGTTGGCCATGAAATGGGCATTTGAGGAGTGGAGACATTGGTTGGAGGGAGCTAAACATCAAGTCGTGGTCCTCACTGACCACAAGAATTTGATTTACCTGGAGTCGGCCAAACGCTTGAACCCTAGACAGGATAAATGGGCCTTGTTTTTTACACATTTTGATTTTGTGGTCTCTTTTCTTCCTGGCACTAAGAATGTCAAGGCTGACGCTCTTTCTAGAGGCTTCTTGGCTGATTCTCCTGTGGTGACCAAGCCTGCTACCATCTTAGGCGAAGGGGTAGTTCTTTCTGCCATCTCGCCTGATTTGAGACGTGCTCTGGAAGAGTTCCAGGAGGACAAACCTGAGCGTTGTCCCAGTGGAAAGTTGTAAGTTGTATGTTCCTGACCAGTGGAAGAAGAGAGTGATGTCTGAAGTTCATTGCTCTGCATTGGCTGGTCATCCAGGTATTTTTGGTACTAGAGATCTCGTGAGTCGGTCTTTTTGGTGGCCCGCCTTGTCTCGTGATGTCAGGAATTTTGTGCAGTCCTGTGGGACTTGCTCCCGGTCTAAACCTTGTTCTCGCTCTAGTGGGTTGTTGATGCCTTTGTCGGTCCCCAGGAGGCCATGGACCCATATTTCAATGGATTTCATCTCTGATATGCCTGTCTCTCAGAGAATGACTGTTATTTGGGTGATTTGTGATAGGTTCTCTAAGATGGTTCATCTTGTACCACTCCCTAAGTTGCCATCTTCTTCTGAGTTGGTGCCCCTGTTTTTGCAACAGGTGGTACGCTTGCACGGGATTCCTGAGAACATTGTATCTGACAGAGGAGTTCAGTTTGTGTCTAGATTTTGGGGGACGTTCTGTTCCAAGCTGGTAATTCAGTTGTCCTTCTCCTCTGCGTTTCACCCTCAGACCAATGGGTAGACGGAGAGAACAAACCAGACCTTGGAGTCGTATTTGAGATGTTTTATTTCCGCTGATCAGGATGATTGGGTTTCATTTTTGCCCTTGGCTGAATTTGCTTTAAATAATAGAGCTAGTTCTGCCACTTTGATGTCACCTTTTTTTTGTAACTTTGGGTTTCATCCTCGATTTTCTTCAGGGCAGGTGGAGCCTTCTGCCTGCCCAGTTGTTGACACTGTGGTGGAGAGAATGCACCAGATCTGGGACCAAGTGGTGGATAAGTTATCTCTCTCCCAGGAAAAGGCCCAGCGGTTTTCCAACCGACATAGGACCATTGGTCCCCAGTTTAAGGTGGGTGATATGGTTTGGTTATCATCAAAAAATATCGCTATGAAGGTAGCTTCTCCTAAGTTTAAGCCTAGATTTATTGGGCCTTTCAAGATTTTGGAGATCATTAATCCGATCTCTTTTCGGTTGGCTCTTACTGTCACATTTCAAATCCATAATGTGTTTCATAAATCATTGTTGAAGAGGATTGTTGAACCAGTAGTTCCTGGGGTGGCACCTCCGGACCCTGTATTGGTTGAAAGTAACATGGAATATGAGGTAGGGAAGATACTGGATTCCCGTCTGGCTAGACGGAGACTCCAGTATTTGGTTAGGTGGAAGGGTTATGGTCAGGAGGATAATTCCTGGGTCTCTGCCTCTGATATTCATGCCAAAAGATTGGTGCGTGCCTTTCATCAGGCTCACCCTGATCGCCCTGGTGGCGTGGATAAGGGTTCGGTGACCCCTCCTCAAGGGGGAGGTACTGTTATGAGTTCATTTTCCCCTTCACCATTGAGGTCTGATGAACTCCCTCTTCTGGTGAAGGAAGGTTGATTACCAAGCACCTGAGCTGGGAGAGGATGACTGGGCGACGGGGATCTCTGACTGGATATAAGGCAGCCGATGCCCTTCTGCCTCGCTGGTGATTTCTCTGTGGGATTCTAGGAGACCAGTCTGATTCCTGCTCCTCAAAAGCTAAGTTTTCTGTTTTGCCTTTTTGCATTTGTGTTTTGGTTTTATTTTGCCTTGCTTTTCTGGATTCTGCCATTCCCTGCTGGGGTGAGCTGAATTCCTTTTTTGTCTGTTTGCTCTGTCTTCAGAAAATACCTGAGTACTGACATAGTCTTTTTGAAGCCTAGCGTCTTCAGGGCCTTTTTGCCTGTCAGTCTGTTGGCTCTTATTTTGATAGGGTTTTTCGCGGATTGCAGACAGCAGCTTTCCTGTCCTGTCCTATCTAGTTAGCTTGGGCCCCATCATTTGCTCAGTCTATCTTTCAATCTGTGTTAGTGTTTTTTCTTCTTGCTTCACCGTCATTATATGTTGGGGGCTGCCTATTGCTTTGGGGTCTGCTCTGGGGCAGTTTAGATTTCGCTTTCTGTCTTTAGGCTAGGCAGTTCTCCGGCTGTGATCGAGGGGTCTAGGGCATCGTAGGAACCCCCCACGGCTACTGCTAGTTGTTGTTGATAGGTTCAGGGGTCTGCAATCCGATAGCTGCCAACTTCTCTGGTTTTCTAGGACTTAGCTAGCATTTCTGTTTTTGCCTCCTACGGTGACTCATTCATAACACATTTCCTCCCTGTTTATAAGGATTAGATCCAAGGTAGCATATCTCCTTTTTTCTCTCCTACCTTTTGGAAGATAAAGTTGTCAGCAAGAGAGGATAAGAATTTCCTTGACCTGTTAGTTTTGCCTGAGAGAGGCTCCCAACAAATGTCTGGATAGTTGAAATCTCCCATGACAACTATGTCATATTTTTTTGGAGAACTTGGCCATTTGATGCAAAAAGAGTTCATCCATATCTTCCGCTTGCACAGGCGGCCTGTAGTAAATGCCTACAATGGTGTCCTTTCCATTGTTCTGTCCTTGTATTCTTACCCAAACAGATTCCACAGAACTCCCAGTCTCTGAAGCTTCAATCTCTGTGCAGATATACGCGTTTCTAAAATACAATGCAACACCTCCTCCTCGTTTATCAAGTCTGTTTCTTGCAAATAAGTAGTATCCTTCTAGCCTTGTATTCCAATCATGTTTATCGTCCCACCAAGTTTCTGTGATTCCAATGACATCATATTTCTTTTCCTGCGTTAGTAGTTCCAGTTCTCCTTGTTTGTTGCCCATGCTTCGTGCATTAGTATAGAAACATTTTAGTTTGTGATTGGTTTCTCTTTCTCCAATATTTGTATTATTTAGATTCTTTTGTCTTTGATCTTTCCTCCCACTTCTAATAGCATAGTTCTCAATAGCATTTGTCAGGTGTATGGCTTTTTCTGGCCTTTTGCTTCCCTTCCCACACTGTTCTAGTTTAAAGCTCTCCTGATGAGTGTAGCAAGGCAACTTCCAAATACATGTTTTCCAGTCTTTGTAAGATGCACCCCATTTCTAGCAAGTAGTCGATCGTATAGGTAATTCACTAATTCACTCTGTGATCCAGAAATTCAAATCCTTGCTGATGGCACCATCGACATAGCCAGTTGTTCACCTGCAGAATCTTATTCCACCTCCTTGTTCCATTGCCATCCACTGAGAGGATGGAAGAGAAGACCACCTGCGCTCCCAGTTCTTTCACTTTCTTGCCTAAGTTTTCAAAGTCACTGCAGATGGTTTCCAGGTCATTTCTTGCTGTGTCATTGGTCCCCACATGTACTAGCAGGAATGGATAGTCATCTGTAGGTCTGAATAGTCCTGATATCCTGTCAGACATATCTTTAATTTTTGCACCTGGAAGACAGCACATTTCTCTTGAAGTTATATCCAGTCTGCATATAGCGGCCTCTGTTCCTCTCAACAGGGAATCCCCCATGACCACCACTCTCCGTTTCTTCTTCACAACATTTTTCTTTCTCCATCCAGGAGGATTCTGAAGGCGTACAAGGTTGCTGTTTGTGGGAAAAGTCTTATCCTGATGTATTTCTTCATCGTTCTCCTGCGTGAGAGCCTGGTACTGGTTCCTGAGCAGTATGGGTGCTGACTGCCTCCCGATCCTCCTGCTTCTCTGGGTCACATGCATTCCTCTGTTTCTTCAGGTGCACTTCGAATTTCTTCTCTTTCTGTAACATGAAGAGACAATTCTGTCTTGTGGGGAGTTTCAACAGTTTAGGCACATCAGAGGCTCTCCAAACACGACATGACACCCGCAGACCATTCCATCAAAGTCTGCATTAAAAAACGTCACTACTTCCCTTCCGAGCCCTGACATGTCCCCATACAGTAGTTTTCTCCCACATATGGGGTATCAGCATACTCAAGACAAATTGGACAACTACTTTTGGGGTCCAATTTCTCCTGTTACCCTTAGGAAAATAAAAAAATTGGGGACTAAAAGATCATGTTTGTGGAAAAAAGATGATTTTTTTATTTTCACGCCCGGGCGTTATAAACTTCATTGCAGGCTGCGGTGGCTCTTTGGGAGGGCGAGGATGGGGTCGGTGCATGGGGGGCATGGCGGCTCAGTGCAGTGCGGGAAAAACAGAGTCCCGGGCGAGATGTGGGTAGGGGGGGTCAAAAACAGGACTGTCCCGCGAGAATCAGAACGGTTGGGAGCTATGGGAAATGTAATAATGAGAACCTACCCTCAGGGTAGGTCATCAACATCAGATTGCTGCAGTGACCAACACCCAGCACGCCTACAGATCAGCTGTTATCAGCTTCGGATGAACAACATAGCTCTGTTTAACCCCTTTCTGCCATATGACATACTATCCCGCCCATGTGCCCTGGGACTTAATTCCCAGGGACGGAATAGTACGTCATAGCGATCAGCGGCGCCCACGTGGTGAGCACCGCTGATCGCGGCCGGGTGTCAGCTGATTATCACAGCTGACACCCGGCACTATGTGTCAGGGGCGGTCACGGACCGACTCCAACACGTTAACCCCTGGCACACTGGGGATTTTCTGTTAAAGGGTCTCAAATTCATTCTTGAACACAATGTGTTCATTCTTGAAGGCATACTGTATTTACAGTTGCTCGGCACCGCAATGGGGACTCAGGTCGCGCCAAGTTTGGCACACTTATTCATGGGGCGATTCGAGTCCTCATCGTCACTCTCTAAGCCTGTTTTCAATGACAAAATAAGGCTTTATAAGCGCTTCATTGATGATCTGATTATTATATGGAAGGGGACAGAGGAGGAAGTGGCACAGTTAATAAAGGATCTCAATAATAACACCTGGGGGATTACCTTTACATCACAAATTAATAAAGAAAAAATGGTGTTTCTTGATCTAGAGATCAGCCATAGTGGGAAAAAAATTATTACAAAAACCCACTTTAAAAAGGTGGATTCAAATGGCTTTCTGGATTTTAACAGTGCACATTACAAGAAGTGGAAGGTTAATATAACCCACAGCCAATTTTTTCGCATAAGAAAGAATTGTACGAGAGAATCTGATTATGTAGCTCAGTCTAAAATTCTAAAAAGAAATTTTAAGGAAAAAAGATACCCAAAAAATGTGATAAATAGTGCATATAGGGATAACAAAGTAAAAACACAGGAGGAATGTTTAAAAGGAAAAAATAGGAAGGGGGATAATTTGACCATTGGTAAAGAAAAAAGTGATGATCGCTGGAAATTGAATTTTGTGACCACATTCAATAGGGGACATAAAGTCATAAGAACTGTGCTTTCAAAATATTGGTATATCTTGAAGCGTGACCCTGTTTTGGGAAAACATTTCCCTGATAAACCAGGGATTACATATAGAAGGGGGAAAACTGAAAAATTTGGTGGCCCCCAGTAAATTAGAAAAAAACAGTTGGATTCAAAAGGAAAAAACAATAAAAAAAAGTACGGATCAAATTTTATGTGGAGTTTCTCAAGGAACCGGAGTTTTTAAATGCACCTCTAAAAATGTTGTGCCTGTGGGATCCTAGATCATGGGGTTAAAACTATCAAATGTAATAGTACTGGTGAGGTCTTTGAGAGTTCATAAAGACTCAGCTGTAACAGTGATTTTGTTGTATATGGTCACAGAAATAGAGCAGAAAAAATGGCTTTTTAAAACATAGTCTCTCAAGGCATCTGCTAATTAAACATAACAAAATTTTTAACATAAAAGTAACTCCGGTGGAGCAGATACCCTCTGGTGATGCAAATAAGAATGCTCTTTTAAACCGGAAAGAAACGTTTTGGATATATCGTCTGGGAACATTATATCCAAATGGTTTGAATGATATTATAGAGAGAGTTTGAACGTTGCCTTTTTTTTTTTCTGGGTTTTTGTTTCTGGGTTTTTTCCTTTGGGTTTTTTTTTCCTTCTTGCATCTATGTTGTCAAGGTTGGATCAATCAGTGGATGTGTTCCTGAACTTGGTCCATACCCTAAATCAAGTTTCTGAGACTGGGATAAAAGGTTGCTACTATACATAAGTGTAACTGAATTTTATACTATTAGGATTTGTACTGTGTTTTTATGATACCTGATGAAGGATTTACACTGTATCCGAAATGCGCTGTATCTCTTTTTTAATCTATGAAATAAAAAATTATGAAATACGAGTATCATCTTTAGATGTGAGTCCTGGGAAGCGCTGCCATTCATGGGCTGATTAAGCTCTGCCATGTGCCCAGTGCTTTACCCCCACATATGGGGTATCAGCCTACTGAGGACAAATTGCAAAACAACTTTTGGGGTCCAATTTCTCCTGTTACCCTTAGGAAAATAAAAAATTGGGGGCAAAAATATCATTTTTGTGGAAAAAAATATGATTTTTTTATTTTCACGCCCGGGCGTTATAAACTTCTGTGAAGCACTTAGGGGTTCAAAGTGCTCACCACACATCTAGATAAGTTCCGTGGGGGGTCTAGTTTCCAAAATGAGGTCACTTAATAGAATCATAGAATTATAGAGTTGGAAGGGACCTCCTGGGCCATCTGGTCCAACCCCCTGCTCAAAGCAGGATTCGCTAAATCATCCCAGACAGACGTCTGTCCAGCCTCTGTTTGAAGACTTCCATTGAAGGAGAACTCACCACTTCTCGTGGCAGCCTGTTCCACTCATTGATCACTCTAAATGTGAAAAGGTTTTTTCTAGTATCTAATTTATGTCTCCTCCCATTCAGTTTCATCCCATTGCTTCTAGTCTTTCCTTGTGCAAATGAGAATAAAGATGATCCTTCTACAATGTGACAGCCCTTGAGATATTTGTAGACAGCTATTAAGTCTCCTCTCAGTCTTCTCTTTTGCAAGCTAAACATTCCCAAATCATGCAACCTTTCCTCATAAGACAGGGTTTGCAGACCAGTCACTATTCTGGTCGCTCTTTTCTGAACTTGCTCCAGTTTGTTGATGTCTTTTTTAAAATGTGGCGCCCAAAACTGGACACAGTATTCCAGATGAGGTCTGACCAAAGAGGAGTAGAGGGCAATAATGACTTCACGTGATCTAGACTGTATTCTTCTGTTAATACATCCTAGAATTGCATTTGCCTTTTTTGCTGCTGCATCACTCTGTTGACTCATATTCAGTCTGTGATCTATTAGTATACCCAAGTTTTTTTCACATGTGCTGTTGCTTAGCGCTATTCCTCCCATTCTGTTTATGCTTTTTTCAGTTTTATTGCCCAGATGTAGTACTTTGCATTTTTCCCTGTTAAAAACCATTCTGTTAGTTGCTGCCCACTGCTCCAGTTTATTTATATCTTTTTGAATCCTCTCTCTCTCTTCTCTAGTATTAGCTATCCCTCCTAGCTTTGTGTCATCAGCAAATTTAATCAGTTTACCCTCAATTCCTTCATCTAAATCGTTGATAAAGATGTTGAATAATACAGGGTCCAGGACAGTGCCCTGTGGTACCCCACTTGAGACATTCTTCCAACTGGATGTGCAGCCATTTACGACCACTCTTTGGGTCCGATCACTAAGCCAGTTATGAATCCACCTAACAGTTGCCTTGTCCATTCCATACTTAGTCATTTTTTCAATAAGGATTGTGTGAGATACTTTGTCAAATGCTTTGCTGAAGTCAAGATATACTATATCTACAGCATTTCCCTGATCCACCCAATCAGTGATTCCATCATAGAAGGAAATTAAGTTAGTCTGACATGACTTATTAGTTACAAACCCATGCTGACTCTGTTTAATCACTTCATTCTTATCCAGGTACTGACATACATGTTGTTTAATAATTTGTTCAAAGATCTTTCCTGGTATATAAGTCAGACTCACCGGCCTATAGTTGCCTGGGTCCACCTTCTTCCCCTTTTTGAAGATAGGAACAACATTTGCTCTTCTCCAGTCTTCTGGGACTTCTCCTGTTCTCCAAGAATTTTCAAAGATTATGGAGAGGGGTTCAAAAATTTCTTCTGCTATCTCCTTCAGTACTCTGGGGTGTAATTCAACTGGACCTGGAGACTTGAATTAATTTAGGTTAGCTAAGTTTTTCCTCACTATCTTTCTGTTTATAGATATCCTGGATTCTTCTATTCTCTTAATAAGACAGTGAAGAACAGTTGATGTTACATTTCCTTTCTGAGAGAAAACAGATGCAAAATAGGAATTTAAAAGTTCGGCCTTCTCAACATCCTGTCTTACCATTTCATCATTTTCATCCTGTAAAAATCCTATAGCATCTTTGACTTTTCTTTTACTTTTGACATATCCCCAAAATCCTTTATTATTGCTTTTGACATCTCTTGCAAGCCTCAATTCATTGTCAGATTTAGGTAATCTGATTTGTGCCCTGCAGGTTCTGCAGACAGCATTATATTCTTCTTTAGATATGTGTTATGAGTTCATTTTCCCCTTCACCATTGAGGACTGATGAACTCCCTCTTCTGGTGAAGGAAGGTAGTGAGGCTGATTCCCAAACACCTGAGCTGGTAGAGGATGACTGGGTGACGGGAATTGCTGACTGGATATAAGGCAGCCGACACCCTTCTGCCTCGCTGGTGATTTCTCTGAGGGATTCTAGGAGACCAGTCTGATTCCTGCTCCTCAAAAGCTAAGTTTTCTGCTTTGCTCTTTGCATTTGTGTTTTGGTTTTATTTTGCCTTGCTTTTCTGGATTCTGCCATTCCCTGCTGGGGTGAGCTGAATTCCTTTGTGTCTTTTTGCTCTGTCTTCAGAAAATACCTGAGTACTGACATAGTCTTTTTGAAGCCTAGCGTCTTCAGGGCCTTTTTCCCTGTCAGTCTGTTGGCTCTTGTTTTGATAGGGTTTTTGGCAGATTGCAGACAGCAGCTTTTCTATCCTTTCCTATCTAGTTAGCTTGGGTCCCATCATTTGCTCAGTCTATCTTTCTATCTGTGTTAGTGTTTTTTCTTCTTGCTTCACCGTCATTATTTGTTGGGGGCTGCCTATTGCTTTGGGGTCTGCTCTGAGGCAGTTTAGATTTCCATTTCTGTCTTTAGGCTATGTAGTTCTCTGGCTGTGATCAAGGGGTCTAGGGCACCGTAGGAACCCCCCACGGCTACTGCTAGTTGTTGTTGATAGGTTCAGGGGTCTGCAATCCGATAGCTGCCAACTTCTCTGGTTTTCTGGACTTAGCTAGCATTTCTGTTTTTGCCTCCTACGGTGACTCATTCATAACAGAATCACCAGCCATACCGCAGATCCTAGGGTACTCAATAGCAGGAAAGAATAGTAAAAAAAAAAAAAAAAGTGTGTATATTTTTTCCTCTATATCTCTGAGGCCGTAGGGGGAATTTTTTTTTTTTCTCTCAATGGAGATAAAGCAATTGTCTGATCGTGTGGAGCAGCTCGCTGCGGAAGTGCGGGGAATTTCCGCCTACCTTGCTCATTCACATGCTGCTGAACCAAAGATCCTGATGTGATTTTTGGGGATCGGTCTAAATTTTTGAATTTCAAAAATAATTGTAAATTATTTTTTGCCTTGAAGCCTAACTCATCAGGGAGCTCCGCGCAGCAGGTTAAAATTGTCATCTCTTTGCTGCATGGCGATCCCGAGGATTGGGCGTTTTCTTTGAAACCAGATGATCCTATTCTGACTAATGTGAATGCATTTTTTCAAGCCTTGGGGTTGTTGTATGACGAACCTAATGCTATTGATCAGGCTGAAAAACCCTGTTGGCATTGAGCCAGGGTCGAGATTCTGCGGAATTGTACTGTCAAAAATTCCGAAAGTGGGCGATCCTTACTACCTGGAATGATAATGCTTTGGCAGCTCTCTTTCGGAAGGGTTTGTCAGAAGCCGTAAAAGATACTATGGTGGAATTTCCTGTTCCCTCTGGTCTTGACGATTCTATGTCATTAGCCATTCAGGTTGATCGACGTTTATGTAAACGCAGGACTGCACGAGAGATGTTGCCACCTGTTGAACAAGTGTCTGAACCTATGCAATGTGATAGAGTTTTGTCCAGGTAGCAATGTCAGGAGTTCAGAAGGCGTAATAAGCTGTGTTTTTTTTGTGGAGTTGCCTCGCATATTATTTCTGTCTGTCCTAAGCGAGAGAAACGTTTTGCACACACGTTTTCTGTGAGTGGTGTTCAACCTAAGTTTCTTCTGGCAATAACTCTGATCTGCTCCCTATCCACATTTTCTGCCAAGGCTTTTGTGGATTCGGGAGCAGCCCTGAACCTAATGGACTTGGATTTTGCTAAACGTTGTGGATTTCCTATGACACCTCTGCGGACGCCTATCCCTTTGAGGGGGATTGATGCTACTCCTTTGGCGAAAAATAAACCTCAGTTTTGGACCCAGGTGGTAATGCGGGTCGCCCCAGACCATCAAGAAAATTGCAGATTTTTGGTTTTGCATAATTTGCATAATACCTTTGTTCTGGGGTTACCCTGGTTGCAAATTCATAATCCAGTTTTGGATTGGAAATCTGTGTCTGTGGTGAGTTGGGGTTGTCGGTGTGCCCTTAGTGAGGCTCCGGTTTTTTCCACCTCTCCTCAGTCACATGATGTTCCTGACTATTTGGCGGACTTTTCTGATGTATTTAGTGAGAATGAGTCTGCGTCTTTGCCTCCTCATAGGAGTTATGACTGTGCAATTGAACTGAGCCCGGGGTGTACATTTCCCAAGGGTCGGCTCTTCAATTTATCTGTACCCGAGCACGAGGCTATGCGATCCTATATTAAGGAGGCGTTGGAGAAGGGTCATATTAGACCATCCTCTTCACCATTAGGTGCTGGGGTTTTTTTCGCGGCCAAAAAGGATGGTTCATTAAGGCCTTGTATTGATTATCGTACCCTCAACAAAATTACTATTAAATATCAGTATCCGTTACCCCTGATTTTGGATCTATTCTCCAGAGTTAAAGGTGCTTGCTGGTTTACCAAGCTTGACCTCAGGGGGGCGTATAATCTTATCCGCACTAAGCATGGGGATGAATGGAAGACGGCGTTTAATACTCCAGAGGGACATTTTGAGTACCTGGTGATGCCTTTTGGGCTCACTAATGCCCCTTCTGTCTTCCAGTGCTTCATGAACGACATTTTCCAAGACTTTGTGGATACATTTTTGATTATCTATCTGGATGATATTTTGATCTTCTCCAAGGATTGGGATTCTCATGTGGAACATGTTCGGATGTGTTCCGGATCTTGAGGGAGAATTCCCTGTATGTCAAAGGATCGAAATGCCTTTTTGGGGTACAGAGGATTTCATTTTTGGGATTTATTTTGTCTCCGTCAACTATTGAAATGGACCCGGCCAAGGTACAGGCCATTTATGATTTGGTTCAGCCCACTTCTTTGAAGGCCCTTCAGATGTTTTTGGGTTTTGCTAATTTTTATCTGAAATTTATAGCAAAATTTTCTAGTATTGCCAAGCCATTGACTGATCTGACTAAGAAGGGTGCTGATGTGTTGAATTGGTCTCTGGAGGCTGTTTCTTCCTTTCAGGAGCTGAAGCGAAGATTCACTTCTGCCCCGGTTTTGCGGCAACCTGATGTCTCACTCCCGTTCCAGGTAGAGGTGGACGCTTCTGAGATTGGTGCAGGAGCTGTTTTGTCCCAAAAGGATCCTGTAACATCTAAAATGAATCCCTGTGCTTTCTTTTCCCGAAAGTTCTCCCCATCTGAACGTAACTATGATGTGGGGAATCGGGGGCTGTTAGCCATGAAATGGGCATTTGAGGAGTGGAGACATTGGTTGGAGGGAGCTAAACATCAAGTCGTGGTCCTCACTGACCACAAGAATTTGATTTACCTGGAGTCGGCCAAACGCTTGAACCCTAGACAGGCTAGATGGGCCTTGTTTTTTGCACGTTTTGATTTTGTGGTCTCTTTTCTTCCAGGCACTAAGAATGTCAAGGCTGACACTCTTTCTAGGAGCTTCTTGGCTGATTCTCCTGTGATGACCAAGCCTGCTACCATCTTAGGCGAAGGGGTAGTTCTTTCTGCCATCTCGCCCGATTTGAGACATGCTCTGGAAGAGTTCCAGGAGGACAAACCTGAGCGTTGTCCCAGTGGAAAGTTGTATGTTCCTGACCAGTGGAAGAAGAGGGTGATGTCTGAAGTTCATTGCTCTGCATTGGCTGGTCATCCAGGTATTTTTGGTACTAGAGATCTGGTGAGTTGGTCTTTTTGGTGGCCCGCCTTGTCTCATGATGTCAGGAATTTTGTGCAGTCCTGTGGGACTTGCTCCCGGTCTAAACCTTGTTCTCGCTCTAGTGGGTTGTTGATGCCTTTGCCGGTCCCCAGGAGGCCATGGACCCATATTTCAATGGATTTCATCTCTGATATGCCTGTCTCTCAGAGAATGACTGTTATTTGGGTGATTTGTGATAGGTTCTCTAAGATGGTTCATCTTATACCACTCCCTAAGTTGCCATCTTCTTCTGAGTTGGTGCCCCTGTTTTTGCAACAGGTGGTTCGCTTGCACGGAATTCCTGAGAACATTGTATCTGACAGAGGAGTTCAGTTTGTGTCTAAATTTTGGAGGACTTTCTGTTCCAAGCTGGTAATTCAGTTGTCCTTCTCCTCTGCGTTTCACCCCCATACCAATGGGCAGACGGAGAGAACAAACCAGACCTTGGAGTCATATTTGAGATGTTTTATTTCCGCTGATCAGGATGATTGGGTTTCATTTTTGCCCTTGGCCGAATTTGCTTTAAATAATAGAGCTAGTTCTGCCACTTTGATGTCACCTTTTTTTTGTAACTTTGGGTTTCATCCTCGATTTTCTTCAGGGCAGGTGGAGCCTTCTGCCTGCCCAGGTGTTGACACTGTGGTGGAGAGAATGCACCAGATCTGGGACCAAGTGGTGGATAAGTTATCTCTCTCCCAGGAAAAGGCCCAGCGGTTTTCCAACCGACATAGGACCATTGGTCCCCAGTTTAAGGTGGGTGATATGGTTTGGTTATCATAAAAAAATATCGCTATGAAGGTAGCTTCTCCTAAGTTTAAGCCTAGATTTATTGGACCTTACAAGATTTTGGAGATCATTAATCCGATCTCTTTTCGGTTGGCTCTTACTGTCACATTTAAAATCCATAATGTGTTTAATAAGTCCTTGTTGAAGAGGTTTGTTGAACCAGTAGTTCCTCGGGTGGCACCTCCGGACCCTGTATTGGTTGAAGGTAACATGGAATATGAGGTAGAGAAGATACTGGATTCCCGTCTGGCTAGACGGAGACTCCAGTATTTGGTTAGGTGGAAGGGTTATGGTCAGGAGGATAATTCCTGGGTCTCTGCCTCTGATATTCATGCCAAAAGATTGGTGCGTGCCTTTCATCGGGCTCACCCTGATCGCCCTGGTGGCGTGGATGAGGGTTCGGTGACCCGTCTTCAAGGGGGAGGTACTGTTATGAGTTCATTTTCCCCTTCACCATTGAGGTCTGATGAACTCCCTCTTCTGGTGAAGGAAGGTAGTGAGGCAGATTACCAAACCTGAGCTGGTAGAGGATGACTTGGTGACGGGAATTGCTGACTGGATATAAGGCAGCCGACGCCCTTCTGCCTCGCTGGTGATTTCTCTGAGGGATTCTAGGAGACCATTCTGATTCCTGCTCCTCAAAAGCTAAGTTTTCTGCTTTGCTATTTGTGTTTTGGTTTTATTTTGCCTTGCTTTTCTGGATTCTGCCATTTCCTGCTGGGGTGAGCTGAATTCCTTTGTGTCTTTTTGCTCTGTCTTCAGAAAATACCTGAGTACTGACATAGTCTTTTTGAAGCCTAGCGTCTTCAGGGCCTTTTTCCCTGTCAATCTGTTGGCTCTTGTTTTGATAGGGTTTTTGGCGGATTGCAGACAGCAGCTTTTCTATCCTGTCCTATGTAGTTAGCTTGGGCCCCATCATTTGCTCAGTCTATCTTTCTATCTGTGTTAGTGTTTTTTCTTCTTGCTTCACAGTCATTATTTGTTGGGGGCTGCCTATTGCTTTGGGGTCTGCTCTGGGGCAGTTTAGATTTCTCTTTCTATCTTTAGGCTATGTAGTTCTCTGGCTGTGATCGAGGGGTCTAGGGCACCGTAGGAATCCCCCACGGCTACTGCTAGTTGTTGTTGATAGGTTCAGGGGTCTGCAATCCGATAGCTGCCAACTTCTCTGGTTTTCTGGACTTAGCTAGCATTTCTGTTTTTGCCTCCTATGGTGACTCATTCATAACAGATATGCCTCCCTCTTTCCATTTTATAAACATTTCTTTCTTCCTTTTTAGCATGTGCTTTAGTTCTGTGTTCATCCATCCTGGTTTCCTTAAATGCCTCCTATTCTTCCCTCTTTTCGGAATTGTTAACAATTGTGGTTTTAGAATTTCATTTTTCAAGATTTCTCATCCTTCCTGATCATTTTTGTCTTTAAGGATATTCAGCCATTGGATCCCTCCAATTCTCTTTCTGAATCCCTTAAAATCTGCCTTTCTGAAATCTAACCTTGACGTCTGAGTCTTCACAGGTCTTCCTCCTCTAGTTATCCAAAATTCTAAAATAGCATGGTCGCTACCTACTAGAGTCCCAGCCACTTTTACCTCCTCAACCATTTTCTCCCTGTTTATAAGGATTAGATCCAAGGTAGCAGATCTCCTTTTTTCTCCCCTACCTTTTGGAAGAAAAAGTTGTCAGCAAGAGAGGATAAGAATTTCCTTGACCTGATAGTTTTGCCTGAGAGAGATTCCCAACAAATGTCTGGATAGTTGAAATCTCCCATGACAACTATGTCATATTTTTTTTGGAGAACTTGGCCATTTGATGCATAAAGAGTTCATCCATATCTTCCGCTTGCACAGGCGGCCTGTAGTAAATGCTTACAATGGTGTCCTTTCCATTGTTCTGTCCTTGTATTCTTACCCAAACAGATTCCACAGTACTCCCAGTCTCTGAAGCTTCAATCTCTGTGCAGATATACGCGTTTCTAACACACAATGCGACACCTCCTCCTCGTTTATCAAGTCTGTTTCTTGCAAATAAGTTGTATCCTTCTAGCCTTGTATTCCAATCATGTTTATCGTCCCACCAAGTTTCTGTGATTCCAATGACATCATATTTCTTTTCCTGCGCTAGTAGTTCCACTTCTCCTTGTTTGTTGCCCATGCTTCGTGCATTAGTATAGAAACATTTTAGTTTGTGATTGGTTTCTCTTTTTCCAATATTTTTATTATTTAGATTCTTTTGTCTTTGTTCTTTCCTCCCACTTCTAATAGCATAGTTCTCAATAGCATTTGTCAGGTGTATGGCTTTTTCTGGCCTTTTGCTTCCCTTCCCACATTGTTCTAGTTTAAAGCTCTCCTGATGAGTGTAGCAAGGCGACTTCCAAATACATGCTTTCCAGTCTTCGTAAGGTGCACCCCATCTCTAGCAAGTAGTCCATCGTATAGGTAATTCACTCTGTGATCCAGAAATCCAAATCCTTGCTTGCACCATCGACGTAGCCAGTTGTTCACCTGCAGAATCTTATTCCACCTCCTTGTTCCTTGGCCATCCACTGGGAGGATGGAAGAGAAGACCACCTGCGCTCCCAGTTCTTTCACTTTCTTGCCTAAGTTTTCAAAGTCACTGCAGATGGTTTCCAGGTCATTTCTTGCTGTGTCATTGGTCCCCACATGTACTAGCAGGAATGGATAGTCATCTGTAGGTTTGAATAGTCCTGATATCCTGTCAGACATATCTTTAATTTTTGCACCTGGAAGACAGCACATTTCTCTTGAAGTTATATCCAGTCTGCATATAGCGGCCTCTGTTCCTCTCAACAGGGAATCCCCCATGACCACCACTCTCTGTTTCTTCTTCACAACATTTTTCTTTCTCCATCCAGGAGGATTCTGAAGGCGTACAAGGTTGCTGTTTGTGGGCAAAGTCTTATCCTGATGTATTTCTTCATTGTTCTCCTGCGTGAGAGCCTGGTACTGGTTCCTGAGCAGTATGGGTGCTGACTGCCTCCCGATCCTCCTGCTTCTCTGGGTCACATGCATTCCTCTGTTTTGTTTCTTCAGGTGCACTTCGAATTTCTTCTCTTTCTGTAACATGAAGAGACAATTCTGTCTTGTGGGGAGTTTCAACAGTTTAGGCACATCAGTGCCTCTCCAAACGCGACATGACACCCGCAGACCATTCCATCAAAGTCTGCATTCCAAAACGTCACTACTTCCCTTCCGAGCCCTGACATGTCCCCATACAGTAGTTTTCTCCCACATATGGGGTATCAGCATACTCAAGACAAATTGGACAACAACTTTTGGGGTCCAATTTCTCTGTTACCCTTAGGAAAATAAAAAAATTGGGGACTAAAAGATCATGTTTGTGGGAAAAAAGATGATTTTTTTATTTTCATGCCCGGGCGTTATAAACTTCTGTGAAGCACTGGGGGGTTCAAAGTGCTCACCACACATCTAGATAAGTTCCTTATGGGGTCTAGTTTCCAAAATGGGGTCACTTGTGGGGGTTTCCACTGTTTAAGTACATCAGGGACTCTCCAAAGGCAACATGACACCCGCAGACCATTCCATCAAAGTCTGCATTCCAAAATGTCACTACTTCCCTTCCGAGCCCCGACGTGTGCCCATACAGTAGTTTTCTCCCACATATGGGGTTTCAGCGTACTCAGGACAAATTGGACAACAACTTTTGGGGTCCAATTTCTCCTTTTACCATTGGGAAAATAAAAAAATAGGGACTAAAAGATCATGTTTGTGGAAAAATATGATTTTTTTTATTTTCATGCCCGGGCGTTATAAACTTCTGTGAAGCCCTTGGGGTTTAAAGTGCTCACCACACATCTAGATAAGTTCCTTGGGGGGTCTAGTTTCCAAAATGGTGTCATTTGTGGGGGGTTTCCGCTGTTTTGGTACATCAGGGTTTTTCCAATTGCGACATGGTGTCCGATCTCAATTCCATCCAAAAGTCAAATGGTGCTGCTTCCCTTCCGAGCTCTGCCATGCGCCCAAATAGTCGTTTACACCCACATATGGGGTATCAGCGTACTCAGGACAAATTGCACAATAACTTTTATGGTCATGTTACCCTTGGGAAAATAAAAATTGAGGGTGAAAAGATCATTTTTGTGGAAAAAATATGATTTTTTTAACTGTATGGCTGTACGTTATAAACTTCTGTGAAGCCCTTGTGGGTTCAAAGTTCTCACCACACATCTAGATAAGTTCCTTGGGGGGTATATTTTCCAAACTGGGGTTACTTGTGGGGGGTTTCCACTGTTTAGGTACATCAGGGGCTCTCCAAACGTGACATGGCGTCCGATCTGAATTCCAGCCAATTTTGCATTGAAAAAGTCAAACGGCGCTCCTTCCCCTCTGAGCTCTGCCATGCGCCGAAACAGTGTCCCCCCCCACATATCAGGTATCAGCGTACTCAGGAGAAATTGTACAATAACTTTTGCAGTCCAATTTCTCCTGTTACCCTTGGTAAAATAAAAAAAATTGGACCTGAAGTAATTTTTTTGTGAAAAAAGTTAAATGTTCATTTTTTTTTTAAACATTCAAAAAATTCCTGTGAAGCACCTAAAGGGTTAAAAAACTTCTTGAATATGGTTTTGAGCACCTTAAGGGGTGCAGTTTTTAGAATGGTGTCACTTTTGGGTATTTTCTATCATATAGACCCCTCAAAGTGACTTCAAATGTGATGTGGTCCGTAAAAATAAAATGGTGTTGCAAAAATGAGAAATCGCTGGTCAACTTTTAACCCTTATAACTTCCTAACAAAAAAAAAATTTGGTTCCAAAATTGTGCTGATGTAAAGTAAACATATGTGAAATGTTATTTATTAAGTTTTTTTGTGTGCCGTATCTCTGTGATTTAAGGGCATAAAAATTCAAAGTTGGAAAGCGGCGAAATTTTCAAAATTTTTGCCAAATTTCCGTTTTTTTTCCACAAATAAACGCAAGTTATATGAATGAAATTTTACCACTATCATGAAGTACAATATGTCACAAGAAAACATTGTCAGAATCAGCAGGATCCATTAAAGCATTCCAGAGTTATTACCTCATAAAGGGACAGTGGTCAGAATTGTAAAAATTGGCCCGGTCATGAACATGCAAACCACCCTTGGGGGTTAAGGGGTTAAAGGGAATATGTCAGCAAATTTTTACTATGAAATATGACAGCAGCTTGAGGTAGGGACAATGACCGGGATTCTAGCTGTGTATCACTTAGTTTACCTAATGTAGCAGTTATCATGAAGTCAATGTTTTCTCTGCTGCAGAGCTCAGTTATTGAGTCCTGAATAACCCACCCACACCACAGCTTTCTGTGTACGTTGTATAGTGACAGAAAGGTGCTAATCATTGCTGCGGGAGGGGTTGGATTAGCCTGAACATGCCAAGGTGTCCTGTAATGATAATCTCCTACTGTTAAAACACTGATTGTATTGAAACAGTAAAACACAGCTTAGTAAGTGACACATCACTACATCACTGTAATCAGGGTCTCTGCTCCCACATTATGGTGCTCTCAGATTACACAGCAAAAATCTGCTGACAGATTCCCTTTAATGTCACAGCTGAGATTTATAGATGAGCTCCTGATCTCTTACAGTTTAGTGTCTTGTATTAAGCAGCGACCAGAACAGATTTTCACTCTCTGAAAGTAAAGCAAGTGATATTTTTTTTCTTTCTTGTTTTATTTGTCTTCTATAGAAGTTAATCTATACAAATGAATAGCTGTTGGCCGAGCAGCCACTCTCTCGAGTTTTCAACACATAGCCATTAGGCCAAGCAAGTATATATTTGAAATAGGTGGAGCAGGGAAAGCCTGTATACCGGAGAGCAAAAGCATAGTTACATTCAAACTCCCTGACCCTTTTTACCGCCGACATCAGGGGGAAAGATGAGAGGCCCCAAATATATTATATGGAAATCAGCACGGTTCAAACAACTTTTATCTAAAATGTACATTACATGCGTTGTCCGGTCTTTTGATAAAAGTCTCCAATCACGGTATGTGACTGCAGACTTCTGAATCCTTACAGCGTCCACACCACAAGCTGTCAGCCTAAGTCTAGTGGGAGTGTAGAAGCGCCTAGATGAAATTTTAAAATAATTTTCATGTAAGTTTGCACTAATAGAAGATTTGTATGCTAGTTCCAGCGCTTTTTCCCATTTATCTAGGAGGAAATTATTATTTAGATCTTTGTTCCATCTCCACATATAATTCAGTTTTTCAAAAGAGACATCAAAGTTAAAAAATGAAGAGATATTTTTCAGATTCCAAATTGAGTTATTCATAGGATTCTCTAAAAGAGAAACATTTTTTTCTTGAAAGGGTGAGAAGTAAAGAGAATTTATTTCTAATATATTTTCTTATCTCTAGAAAATTATAGAATTCTTCGTTAGGAAGATGGTATAGGGTTTTCAGTATATCATTTTTAAAACATAACTGATTTTTTTCCTGCATCAATTCCAAACTGCCTCGAACAAATTGATGCATAAAGGTAGATTGTCAAAGTGATTTTTAATCTAGCACTTGATTACAAAATGGGAAGAATATGCATAGGGGTAAAATTAAAATTGTGCAATTTTAGAGATTTGTGTATCCTTGTGAATGCTGCATCACACTATATACGTGGTTGACTGTACAGTACATTCATTATTTGTGTGTTCTATAGCGCCATCTAGTGTTCTTCAACATATCAACAACATCTTCACATCTGCTAGCGTTTGTTAGCGGTAAATATATTTTCCCTGAATTTTAATAGGTATCTACAGCACAACAAGATTAAGATCATTTCTGTGAATGCATTCAGAGGACTCCATAATCTAACAAAACTGTAAGTGCCAGTGTGATATTTATCATAGATCTAGAATCTGCAGTTAAAAGGCACATTTCTTACTCAGTTATGGTATGTTTTTGGGTTTTTTTGCAGTTACTTAAGTCACAATTTAATAACAACCCTCAAGCCAGGAGTCTTCCGATATCTTCATACCCTGGAATGGTTGTAAGTTTTCATTTTTTTACTGTTTACATTGGAACCATATTGTTTGTTATTAGAAGTTATTTTAGGCTTTTTTTTTCTAGAGGTGTTTTTTAATTGCATGTGACTCGTTATAAAGTCTTGCTATGACAATATAATCTTTTATTGCTTATGTCACATATGTCAGGATAGATGCTTTCAGCGTAATCCAAAAAAAGAAAGGTTCGCTGGGTGATATTTTTTCTTTAAGTTACTTTGAGGTACACATTCATTATAAAGAATATTTCTTAAAGAGGACCTTTCACCAGTTTGAGCATCTGGCCACATCATGCAAAAGTGGTTGCAGAGTTGAAAAAAAATGTTTTTTTATTTTTTAACTTCTCACCTCCATTGTAAAGTTTAGAGTCTAATTTATGCTTAGAAAAAGGGTGGTGTTACCAAAGATTCCTTTTCGGGGTAGTGTATTTTTTCCTCTGTATGATGTTGACCAATTAAAAGCAGGAGATGTCATGCAAGAAAAAAAAGAAGAAATTGAAATAAAAGATAGAAAACAGGTTTTCGCCTGTGAGTCATGTAAAGACACACAGGCTTACTCTCCTCCATGATCTAGCTGCTGGCATCTAGAGTAAAGCAGAGCATACAAATACTTCTTATGTCTTTTATCCCATGGCAGTCAGTGTGGGATGAGGCAAGCCTCCCAACCATTCTGCATCTAGCGGGACAGTCCCGATATTGACTGCCTGCCCCGCTGTCCCGGGCGGGAGCTTATTTTTCCCGCACTGCACTGAGCCACCACGCCCCCCCATGCACCAACCCCATCCATTCCTCACCCTCACAGAGAACCACCACAGCCCCTCACTGATAAATCCCAGCAATGACGTCACTGGGCTGCTCTGTGCGCACAGGACCCGTGATGAGGTCACAGGAGGGGAGGAGTCAGGTGTCACATGTTCAGGGGCCTCAGTGTATGCAGGACTCTGCTGTGCTGGTTGTCATGGTGCTGTGTGACGGGAAATGTGTGGGGTCAGGAGGGGTTTACAGGGTGAATGTAGCAGAGCCGTGTGTGTACGAGGTGTAAGGAGCGGAGCCGTGTGTGTACGAGGTGTATGGAGCGGAGCCGCGTGTGTATAGGGTGTGCAGAGTGGAGCTGTGTGTACGACGTGTGTGGAGCAGAGTCGCGCGTGTACAAGATGTATGGAATGTGTGCACAATATGTCTGAAGCGGAGCCGTGTGTGTACTTTGTGTACGGAGCGGAGGCGCATATATGGGGTGTGCAGAGCGGAGCTGTGTGTGTACGAGGTGTGCGGAGTGGAGCCGCGTGTGTACGAGGTGTGCGGAGTGGAGCCCTGTGTATGAAGTGTACAAAGCTGAGTCGTGTGTGTATCAAGAGGAACAGAGCTGCATGTGTGCACTGAGTGGAGTCGTGTGTGTGCGAGGTGTACGGAGCGGAGCCATGTGTGTAGAAGGCATACAAAGCGGAACTGTGCGTGTATGAGGTGTGCGGAGCCGTGCGTGTACAAGGTGTATGGTGGAGAGCATTCATACCTCCCAACCATCCAGGATCCAGTGGGACAGGCCCAATTTTGGAGAGAGTCTGTTCCACTGTCCCGGATGGGAGCTTACTTTTCCTGCGGACACAGGAGTACACGGCGGGGCCCCGAGAAGCACTTTAAAACTTGCACGTGACGTTCCACCGGAAGTGATGTGCTGGAAGCAGACAGGAAATGAGGTAATTTCGGGAGGAGATTGTGACAGAACCATGGAAGCACTTCAGGGAATGCTTCAGATCCATCACCTGGTCCTCCTCCGATAACTCGTACAGCAGGATCGCCTTGGAATCAGGGATGCGGCCATGTAAGTGGATTATGATACGTCCTGCATCATGAGGCTCATGTGGGCATTACAATGGGAGCCGGGCTGCTATACTATCTTTATAGAATCTTTCTTTCTCTCTCTGTTTCTTTCTCTCTGTTCGTTCTTTCTTTCTTTCTCTCTCTCTGTTCTTTCTTTCGCCTCCTTCTTTCTCTCTCTGTGTTCTTTCTCTCTGTTATCTTTCTTTCATTCTTTCTCTCTGTTCTTTCTTTCTTTCCCATCTTTCTTTCTATCCCCTCTCTGTTCTTTCTTTCCCCTCTTTCCTTTTTCTGTTCTTTTTTTCTGTCCCCTCTTTCTTTCTTTCTTTCTTTCTCTCCGTTCTTTCTTTCCCCTCTTTCTTTCTCTCTCCCTCTCTGTTCTTTCTTTCCCCTCTTTCTTTCTCTCTCTGTTTTTTCTTTCTTTATTTCTCTGTTCTTTCTTTCTTTCTCTCTGTTCTTTCTCTCTATCTGTTCTTTCTTTTCTTCTTTCTCTCTCTCTGTTCTTTCTTTCCCTTCTTTCTTTCTCTCTGTTCTTTCTTTCTCTATCTTATTTCTTTTTCCACTCTTTCTTTCTCTCTGCTCTTTCTTTCCCCTCTTTCTTTCTCTCTCTGTGTTCTTTCTTTCTCTCTCTGTTCATTCTTTCTTTCTTTCTTTCTTTCTTTCCTTCTCTCTCTGCTCTTTCTATCTCTCTCTTCCTTCTTTTTTCCCCTCTTTCTTTCTCTTTCTCTGTTCTTTCTTTCTTTCCCTCTTTCCTTTCTTTTTTTCCCCTCTTTCTTTCTCTCTCTATCTCTGTTCTTTCTTTCTTTCCCTCACTTCTTTCTTTTTTCCATTCTTTCTTTCTCTCTCTCTGCTCTTTCTTTCCCCTCTTTCTTTCTATCTCTGTTCTTTCTTTCTTTCTCTCTCTCTGTTCTTTCTTTTACTCTCTGTTCTTTCTTTCTCTCTCTGTTCTTTCTTTCTTTCTCTCTCTGTTCTTTCTCTCTTTCTTTTTTCCCCCTCTTTCTTTCTCTCTATCTGTTCTTTCTTTCCCTCTCTCTTTCTCTCTCTCTGTTCTTCCTTTCTCTCTCTCTGTTCTTTCTTTCTCTCTCTATTCCTTCTTTCTTTCTCCTTTCTTTCTCTCTTTGCTTTCTTTTTCTCTCTCTCTGTTCTTTCTTTCACTCTTTCTTTCTCTTTCTGTTCTTTCCTTCTCTTTCTGTTATTTCTTTCTCTCTGTGTTCTTTCTTTCTCTCTCTGTTCTTTCTTTCTCTCTCTTTTCTCTTTCTCTCTCTCCTTTCTTTCTTTATTTCTCTCTCTGTTTTCTTTTTTCTCTCTCTGTTCTTTCTTTCTTTTCCTCAGTACCAGTTAGTGTGACCACAGTACCAGCCATTGTGCCCATAATGTCAGCCACTGTGCCCAAATGCCAGCCACTGTATCCTCAGTACCAGTCAGTGTGACCAGCAGTGCCAAATGGGTGTGTTTGTGGCGTGGACATGGGTGTGACTAGTTGTGAAATGGGTGTGTGTTGTGAGTTCATTTTCCCCTTCATTACTGAGGCCCGAGGAACTCCCTCTTCTGGTAAAGAAAGGTAGTGAGCCTGATTATCAAACACCTGAGGCTGATGATGATGACTGGCTTAGTGGAGTTACTGACTGGATATAAGGCTGCCGACGCCCTTCTGCCCTGCGGGTGATTTCTCTGTGGGATCCTTGGAGACCAGTCTGAATTCCTGCTCCTCTAAAGCTAAGTTTGCTGCTCGGCCTTTTGCTTTGGTGCTTTGACTTTGTTTTGCTTTGTTTTTCTGGATTTCTGCCATTCCCTGCTGGGGTGTGCTGAATTCATTTAGCTCTGTCTTCTGAAAATACCTGAGTGCTGATTAGTTTTTGAAGCCTAGCTGCTTCAGGGCCTTTTTCATATCAGCTTGTTGGCTTATGTCTTTGATAGGGTTTTGGCAGATTGCAGACAGCAGCCTTCCTGTCCTTTCCTATATAGGTAGTTTTGGGCCCCATCTTTGCTCAGTCTGTCTTTCTGCCTGTGTTAGTGTTTTCATCTTGCTTCACCGTCATTATATGTTGGGGGCTGCCTATTGCTTTGGGGTCTGCTCTGGGGCAGTTTAGATTTCCCCTTTCTTTCTTTAGGCCTATGTAATTCTCCGGCTGTGATCGAGGGGTCTAGGGCATCGTAGGAACCCCCCACGGCTAATGCTAGTTGTGTTGATAGGTTCAGGGGTCTGCAATCTGATAGTTGCCAACTTCTCTGGTTTTCTGGACTTAGCTTGTATTTCTGCTTTTGCCTCCTACGGTGACTCTTTCATAACAGAATCACCTGCCATACCGCAGATCCTAGGGTATTCAATAGCAGGAAAGAATTGTAAAAAAAAAAAAAGTGTATATTTTTTCCTCTATATCTCTGAGGCCGTAGGGGGAATTTTTTTTCTCTCAATGGAGATAAAGCAATTGTCTGATCGTGTGGAGCAGCTCGCTGCGGAAGTGCGGGGAATTTCCGCCTACCTTGCTCATTCACATGCTGCTGAACCAAAGATTCCTACACCTGATGTATTTTTTGGGGATCGGTCTAAATTTTTTAATTTCAACAATAGTTGTAAATTATTTTTTGCCTTGAAGCCTAACTCGTCAGGGAGCTCCGCGCAGCAGGTTAAAATTGTCATCTCTTTGCTGCGTGACGATCCCCAGGATTGGGCGTTTTCTTTGAAACCAGATGATCCTATTCTGACTAATGTGAATGCATTCTTTCAAGCTTTGGGGTTGTTGTATGACGAACCTAATGCCATTGATCAGGCTGAAAAGACCCTGCTGGCATTGAGCCAGGGTCGTGATTCTGCAGAATTGTACTGTCAAAAATTCTGAAAGTGGGCAGTACTTACTACCTGGAATGATAATGCCTTGGCTGCTCTCTTTCGGAAGGGGTTGTCAGAAGCCGTAAAAGATACTATGGTGGGATTTCCTGTTCCCTCTGGTCTTGACGATTCTATGTCATTAGCCATTCAGGTTGATCGGCGTTTGCGCAAACGCAAAGCTGCACGAGAGGTGTTGCCACCTGTTGAACAAATGTCTGAACCTATGCAATGTGATAGAGTTTTTTCCAGAGAGCAGCGTCAGGAGTTCAGAAGGCGTAATAAGTTGTGTTTTTTCTGTGGAGATGCCTTGCATATTATTTCTGTCTGTCCTAAACGAGAGAAACGCTTTGCACACACGTTTTCTGTTGGGGGTGTTCAACCTAAGTTTCTTCTGGCTATTACTCTGATCTGCTCCCTGTCCACATTTTCCGCCAAGGCTTTTGTGGATTCGGGAGCAGCCCTAAACCTAATGGACTTGGATTTTGCTAAACGTTGTGGATTTCCGATGACACCTCTGCAGACGCCTATCCCTTTGAGGGGGATTGATGCTACTCCTTTTGTTAAAAATAAACCCCAGTTTTGGACCCAGGTGGTAATGTGGGTCGCCCCAGACCATCAAGAAAATTGCAGATTTTTGGTGTTGCATAATCTGCATGATACTATTGTTCTGGGGTTTCCCTGGTTACAGATTCATAATCCAGTTTTGGATTGGAAATCTGTGTCTGTGGTGAGTTGGGGTTGTCGGTGTGCCTTTAGTGAGGCTCCGGTGTTTTCCACCTCTCCTCAGTCGCATGATGTTCCTGATTAGTTGGCGGACTTTTATGATGTATTTAGTGAGAATGAGTCTGCGTCTCTGCCCCCTCATAGGAGTTATGACTGTGCAATTGAACTGAGCCCGGGGTGTAAATTTCCCAAGGGTCGGCTCTTCAATTTATCTGTACCCGAGCACGAGGCTATGCCATCCTATATAAAGGAGGCGTTGGAGAAGGGTCATATTAGACCATCCTCGTCACCCTTAGGTGCCAGTTTGTTTTTTTTTCCAAAAAGGATGGATCATTAAGACCTTGTATTGATTATCGTGCCCTCAACAAAATTACTGTTAAATATCAGTATCCGTTACCCCTGATTTCTGATCTATTCTCCAGAGTTAAAGGTGCTTGCTGGTTTACCAAGCTTGACCTCAGGGGGGCGTATAATCTTATTCGCATTAAGCATGGGGATGAATGGAAGACGGCGTTTAATACTCCGGAGGGACATTTTGAGTACCTGGTGATGCCTTTTGGGCTCACTAATGCCCCTTCTGTCTTCCAGTGCTTCATGAACGATATTTTCCGAGATTTTGTCGATAAATTTTTGATTATCTATCTGGATGATATTTTGATCTTCTCCAAGGATTGGGATTCTCATGTGGAACATATTCGGACTGTGTTCCGGATCTTGAGGGAGAATTCCCTGTATGTCAAAGGATCTAAATGCCTTTTTGGAGTACAAAGGATTTATTTTTTGGGATTTATTTTGTCCCCGTCAACTATTGAAATGGACCCGGCCAAGGTACAGGCCATTCACGATTGGGTTCAGCCCACTTCTTTGAAGGCCCTCCAGAAGTTTTTGGGTTTTGCTAATTTTTATCGGAAATTTATAGCAAAATTTTCTAGTATTGCCAAGCCATTGACTGATTTGACTAAGAAGGGTGCTGATGTGTTAAATTGATCTCCGGAGGCTGTTTCTTCCTTTCAGGAGCTGAAGCGAAGATTCACCTCCGCCCCGGTTTTGCGGCAACCTGATGTCTCACTTCCATTCCAGGTAGAGGTGGATGCTTCTGAGATTGGTGCAGGAGCTGTTTTGTCCCAAAAGGATCCTGTAACATCTAAAATGAATCCCTGTGCTTTCTTTTCCCGAAAGTTCTCTCCATCTGAACGTAACTATGATGTGGGGAATAGGGAACTGTTGGCCATGAAATGGGCATTTGAGGAGTTGAGACATTGGTTGGAGGGAGCTAAGCATCAAGTCGTGGTCCTCACTGACCACAAGAATTTGATTTACCTAGAGTCGGCTAAGCGCTTGAACCCTAGACAGGCTAGGTGGGCCTTGTTTTTTACACGTTTTGATTTTGTGGTTTCTTTTCTTCCTGGAACAAAGAATGTCAAGGCAGATGCCCTCTCTAGGAGCTTCTTTGCTGATTCTCCTGTGGTGACCAAGCCTGCTACCATCTTAGGCGAAGGGGTAGTTCTTTCTGCCATCTCGCCCGATTTGAGACGTGCTCTGGAAGAGTTCCAGGAGGACAAACCTGAGCGTTGTCCCAGTGGAAAGTTGTATGTTCCTGACCAGTGGAAGAAGAGAGTGATGTCTGAAGTTCATTGCTCTGCTTTGGCTGGTCATCCAGGTATTTTTGGTACTAGAGATCTGGTGAGTCGGTTTTTTTGGTGGCCCTCCTTGTCTCGTGATGTCAGGAATTTTGTGCAGTCCTGTGGGACGTGCTCCCGGTCTAAATCGTGTTCTCGCTCTAGTGGGTTGTTGATGCCTTTGCCTGTCCCCAAGAGGCCATGGACCCATATTTCAATGGATTTTATCTCTGATATGCCTGTCTCTCAGAGGATGACTGTTATTTGGGTGATTTGTGATAGGTTCTCTAAGATGGTTCATCTTGTACCACTCCCTAAGTTGCCGTCTTTCTCTGAGTTGGTGCCCCTGTTTTTACAACAGGTGGTTCGTTTGCACAGGATTCCTGAGAACATTGTATCTGACAGAGGAGTCCAGTTTGTGTCTAGATTTTGGAGAACTTTCTGTTCCAGGCTGGGAATTCAGGTCTCCTTCTCCTCTGCTTTTCACCCTCAGACCAATGGGCAGACAGAGAGAACAAACCAAACCTTGGAGTCATATTTGAGATGTTTTATTTCTGCTGATCAGGATGATTGGGTTTCATTTTTGCCCTTGGCCGAATTTGCTTTAAATAATAGAGCTAGTTCTGCCACTTTGATGTCACCTTTTTTTTGTAACTTTGGGTTTCATCCTCGATTTTCTTCAGGGCAGGTGGAGCCCTCTGCCTGCCCAGGTGTTGACACTGTGGTGGAGAGAATGCACCAGATCTGGGACCAAGTGGTGGGTAAGTTATCTCTCTCCTAGGAAAAGGCCCAGCGGTTTTCCAACCGACATAGGACCATTGGTCCCCAGTTTAAGGTTGGTGATATGGTGTGGTTATCGTCAAAAAATATTGCTATGAAGGTGGCTTCTCCTAAGTTTAAGCCTAGATTTATTGGACCTTACAAGATTGTGGAGATTATTAATCCGGTCTCTTTTCGTTTGGCTCTTCCTGTCACATTTAAAATCCATAATGTGTTCCATAAATCTTTGTTGAAGAGGTTTGTTGAACCTGTTGTTCCGGGGGTGGCACCTCCAGACCCTGTATTGGTTGAAGGTAACATGGAATATGAGGTAGAGAAAGTACTGGATTCCCGTCTGGCTAGACGGAGACTCCAGTATTTGGTTAAATGGAAGGGTTATGGTCAGGAGGATAATTCCTGGGTCTCTGCCTCTGATATTCATGCCAAAAGATTGGTGCGTGCCTTTCATCGGGCTCACCCTGATCGCCCTGGTGGCGTAGTTGAGGGTTCGGTGACCCCTCCTCAAGGGGGAGGTACTGTTGTGAGTTCATTTTCCCCTTCATTACTGAGGCCCAAGGAACTCCCTCTTCTGGTAAAGAAAGGTAGTGAGCCTGATTATCAAACACCTGAGGCTGATGATGATGACTGGCTGAGTGGAGTTACTGACTGGATATAAGGCTGCCGACGCCCTTCTGCCCTGCGGGTGATTTCTCTGTGGGATCCTTGGAGACCAGTCTGAATTCCTGCTCCTCTAAAGCTAAGTTTGCTGCTCGGCCTTTTGCTTTGGTGCTTTGACTTTGTTTTGCTTTGTTTTTCTGGATTTCTGCCATTCCCTGCTGGGGTGTGCTGAATTCATTTAGCTCTGTCTTCTGAAAATACCTGAGTGCTGATTTAGTTTTTGAAGCCTAGCTGCTTCAGGGCCTTTTTCATATCAGCTTGTTGGCTTATGTCTTTGATAGGGTTTTGGCAGATTGCAGACAGCAGCCTTCCTGTCCTTTCCTATCTAGGTAGTTTTGGGCCCCGTCTTTGCTCAGTCTGTCTTTCTGTCTGTGTTAGTGTTTTCATCTTGCTTCACCGTATGTTGGGGGCTGCCTATTGCTTTGGGGTCTGCTCTGGGGCAGTTTAGATTTCCCCTTTCTTTCTTTAGGCCTATGTAATTCTCCGGCTGTGATCGAGGGGTCTAGGGCATCGTAGGAACCCCCCACAGCTACTGCTAGTTGTGTTGATAGGTTCAGGGGTCTGCAATCTGATAGTTGCCAACTTCTCTGGTTTTCTGGACTTAGCTTGTATTTCTGCTTTTGCCTCCTACGGTGACTCATTCATAACAGGTGTGGTCGGGGGTGGGGCCTAAAATTTGCACGCCGCAGCCTTTGTCCCTCTTTCCCTTCTTCAAAAGTTGGGAGATATGGATGAGGGGAGATTATAGCTGACAGTGTCATGAGAGGAGGACTGCAAGATATTTTGTAATGGCACATAGGTCTGCTCTACTCTCCCTCACTCCACACTGACTGCTGTGAGAGGAAAGTGAGAGGTATTTGTAATAACACATAGCTGTAGGAAATTGTACTTAGTAGATGCCAGCAGTCATATCAAGGAGAAGAAATGGAAACTGGGTGAAAGTGTCACTTTATGCGCTGCTGATGAAGGCTCATGACAAAATATACTTGGAAGATTTAATGCACAGATTTTAAGAGTCAACGCGTTCCAAATTCACACAGGACCTCTTCATCAGGACAAAAAACGATTAGATTTCTGTCCTGATGAAGAGGTCCTGTGTGACCTCAAAATGCATTGACTCTTAAAACAAAACCCGTGCAATAAATCTTCCAAGTATATTTTGTCATGAGCGCATCAAGTGACACTTCCACCTGGTTTCTATTTTATGCTCTTTCCTCCTGGGACCCGTGTCCTGCAGCAGCTGATCTATGTGTATTACACGTTGCTTAGGTGCAACTCCACCAGGTGAGTGGATTAATTTCTCATAAACCGTGTTATTATAAGTTAAGACCCTATTTGCACTCTATTATTTCCGAGTTTCTGCTCCTTTATATCAAGGAGGACAGCAGAGCTGTGTGTCATGAAATGACTAACAGGAAATTAACCTACTCTTACCTTGTCTGCAAAAATTTATTTGACATAACGCCTCGTTCATATGACTGGTCAAGATCACACAGGGCAAAAAGTACACACCCCCAAAGATGAATGTTTGCTAATTCCCCCTTGGTCTTGGCTTAAATTAGAATCTACAATTTTTAAGCCAATATCTCTACATTGGAAATGGGAAATTAGAGTAAAAATACATTTCATTCAGCTCTGCGGCCACTATTCCATGATGTGTCCAATTTAACATGCTCAGCCTGGTGAATTGGGGACAGGTTACCTTTAAAGAGCAGCTTCTATACTGGAATTCTAATGTGCTGCTTAACTTTTTTTTTTCTTGTAAAGGTCATTGCAAATATGTTAGTCTGTCATCAGTAGGGATGTTTGCAAGGGAACCTAAAAAGTAATCTCTAAAAGATCCTCCATAAGTTAGATTTTAGGTATAGGTTCATTACATAAAGGCAGGCTCCTGTTAAATTTTTATATAGCGGCTTCTAAGCCTGCATCACATTGTGAATGTACTGCTTTCTTTTGTTGTTTTTTTCAATAAAGGTCATAATAATTAATTCATAGGACGTAGAAAATACTGTCCTAATCAGAAAACTACTATAATAAGCATTGTAGTCATGGACAGCAGCACTATCCTTGTATGCCATGTAATTATTACCATGACAGTCAGGTCATTATAACAAGTACCGTATATATTTCCTTTAATATTATTGTATCCCAATAAGTCATTTCATATCTCAACAAACCATAAGTGAACATAAATGCAGAGCAGCATTGATGACGTTCTAAATGACTTTCTGCCAGTATGGAAACAGGTTAATAATAGAGCTCTACTGAAATCATTATTTGGGCTTATGCACACGACCATTTTTTTCTCGGACGAGTGCTATCCATGGTTTTCATGGATAGAACTCGTACCTATGATATTCTAATGGACTGTGGACATGACACATTTTTTTGCTCAGACCGATTAGTCCACAGAAAAAAATTGGTGACATGTTTTATTTTGATCCGAGTGTCGGATTAAAATCAACAATGCAAGTCTATGGGTCCATGAAAAAAAATGGTCTGATTTTCACTGACTGACAAAACGCAGACGGTGGACAAACTTTTTTTCTACACATCCGAGAACAACGAATGCCACTTTGACCAGTCTGATCAGAATAATCAGACAGCTTTTGTCAGATGTGGAGATAATGTTTGTGTGATCTTACCCTTATAGAGAGATTTTAAAATGTTAGAATATGACTTTAGATGGAATCCCTTTGCTCCCAAGAGAGCACCCTTGACAAATGACAATCTGTATTTGAGTTTATACATTGTAATATTTACCAAACATTGAAAGTACATGTAGGAGTATATGGAGAAATAGCAAAAATCAACTTTGAAAGTGTTCTACAAACATTTGGAGATTTTTTTTTCATTAAAATGCGTTGTCTGGTCTTGTGGTGGAAGTCTGCAGTCATGCTATGTTACTGCAGACTTCTGTATCCTCACAGCATGCGCAGCACAAACTCTCAGTATTCACTGGGTGGTCACTTGATCGCTAGCATACTATTTACATATTTCTGACCACATTCAGACTAGATGTGTGCCACCTCGAAGGAGGCTGCTCATGTCTAGTCGGAATGTGGCTGTAAGTATACAAATCATGTACTTGGGGTCATGTTACCTCCCAGTCCCGGCAGCAACACCAGAGAATCCTGACAGCGTTGTCACGATGACCCGTCCTGTGTGACGCGACCCGCAGGCCGGTAACTAAAACAACAAGACGCGGCACGTGATACTGTCCTGTGTGACACGGCCCGCAGGCCGGTAACTAAAACAACAAGACACGGGGAAAGGGGAAACAGTTACAATGGTGGGCCCTGTGATAGGGAAAGGGGACGTGGAGACCTCCTGCACTCCCCTGAGTCAGTGTCAGGACTCTGAACAGTTTTACCTTTTTGCATTACTGCCCTTTTCCAAGATGGTGTCCTTGGTCTCATGTGCATTGTGTCCTCCTGCTATAAAACTCCACCCCAGCCTTCAGTCTGTGCTTGAGTATTCTGCCTTGCATCCAGCTCCTGACCTCTGATTGCTCCCTGGCTATATACCGGCTCCTGTGAACCTGTGTGGTGATCCTGCTGCTCTGCTCTGAGTTCCTGCTGCATACTCCAGTTTCCAGAACTCTTCTTCCTCTGCTGCTCGTGTTTCACTTCCATCTGCATTTGCTGGACATGTAAGCTGTTGCTGCTCTGCAAGAGCCTGAGACTATTTTCCAGGCCTCCCTGGTCAAGCTAAGATAAGATTTGAACTGCCTTTTAAGCTTACCTATCTGTGTCTGGACTGACAAGGATTTATTCATGCCAAGTATCCTCAAGAATAACTGTGCTTCATAGACTTTCTGCTTGATTGCATTTTTCTCTGAAGTTTCCTATAGACTGCTAAGCTGCTTCTTATATTTGCTCCAAGTGTTGTGGACTTGAGTTTCTTTCTGCATCTGTTGTATCACCGTGTGTTAATATAGACTTTACCACTTATAAAGCTGTGTCCTGTAGTCATCTTGTTCCACGCACAGAGTCTCCTGAGTTATCCCCTATAATTATTACAGGATACTCAAGCCCTATAAAAAGGAGACTGCTGGAACAATGACTGCAGAAAGCAGACTAGATCAGGTGTTTTCCATAATTAGATCACTGCAGAAAGATGTGGAAGGTCTACAAAAGAAGTTTGGAAGCTTTGAACAACAAGTGTTTGGATAGACTTTGCAGGACTTAAGCAACCGCATGGCAGTCCAGGAAAACAAACTTGCTGGCATAGAGTCCCAGTATGGACAGGCTTTTCAGGACATAAGCACGCAAATAGCTGCACAAGTAACTTTACCCGCTGGGCAACCGCCACCAGCTAGCCCACCCAAGTTGCCCCCATTTAGATTTAATGGTGATCGCGACAAATTTCGTGGCTTTGTGAATCAATGTATGCTATATTTTGATGTGCATGCCGACCGTTTTCCTACTGATCGATCCAAGGTATTGTGTGTAATAATGCTACTGACCTCACGAGCGCTCGCCTGGGCGAATCCAATGATTGAGTCTCGTGACCCACGGTTAAATAACTTGGATGATTTCTTGGCCGCTTTGGCATTAATGTTTGATGACCCTAATCGCCGTGCAACCGCCGAATCTGCTTTGTTGTCTTTATGCCAGGCTAAACGTTCTGTTATTGAGTATGCCACTGAATTCAGGAGATTAGCGGTAGATACCAATTGGGACAGTTATGCACAATTGCCTATTTTTAAGAGGGGTCTATCTAGTGTTGTAAAGGATGAACTAGCTCGCTCTGAGTCACCACAAGAGCTAGAGACATTTATACAGCATTGTGTGCGCATAGACATTCGCCTTACTGAGCGTAGGCAGGAGAAATTTGCTGCATATAACCGTATTTCTAACTTTTCCCTTCCTTCCAAAGAGCCTGCATGTAAAACCTCTCGGGAGGGGGAGGAGGTGCCCATGCAAATTGATTCCGTTCAGAGGCGCGAGAGTAATGAGCGCCGGGAGCATCGCCTTCGTGAGAGTCTATGTTTCTACTGCGGTCAGTCTGACCACTTCTTAATCAACTGTCCCAAGTGGCCTAATAAGGTGCTAGCAGCAGTAGGAGAATATGACAACTGTGATGATGAATCTGACATCTCTGAATGTAGCCTGCCTCTACACGCTGTATTTCATTCACTTTCTATGACTTCACCCCCCAAGGAGCTGAAGGAGAAGAACTCTCACTGTTCTCTTCCTATTAAGATCCTGTGTTCAAGACAGTGGATTTCCAGTGCAGCTATGATTGACTCTGGTGCAGGTGACAATTTCATGGATATCGCATTTGCCAAGGAACATGGTATTAAAATTCAGCAAAGAGCCTCTCCACTTTCCATGGAAACAGTGGATGGGTCACCTTTAATATCTGGGCCTGTGGATCAGGAGACCGTACCCCTTGAAATTTTGTTGGAGCCTAGTCATCAGGAGCAACTTTCTTTCTTGCTAATTTCTTCTCCTCATTTTCCTGTGATTTTAGGCATTCCTTGGTTGCGTTCTCAGAACCCAAGTATCAACTGGGAAACCAAGGAGATCATCTTTCCAACAAGGAGCAACGCAGCATTAACAGAAGCTATAGAACCACATGTACAGGTATTTACTTTACCTTCAGCATATAAAGAGTTCTCTGACATCTGTGACAAGAAGAATGCAGATCAGCTTCCTCCACACAGGCATTATGACTATCCCATTGAGCTGCTTCCTGGGGCAGCTATTCCTTTTGGTAACGTATACCCTTTGGCGGCACCTGAGCTTCAAGCCTTAAAGGAGTATATTGATGAAAATCTGGCCAAAGGCTTCATACGTCCTTCTTCCTCACCAGCAGGGGCACCTATATTTTTTGTAAAGAAGAAGGATGGGACCCTGAGACCCTGTGTTGACTATCGGGAACTTAATAAGGTAACCATACGAAATCGTTACCCTTTGCCTCTGATTCCCGAATTACTGGAAAGAGTCCGCCATGCTAAAGTGTTCTCTAAACTGGATCTTCGTGGGGCTTATAATTTGGTGAGTATTCGTCCAGGGGATGAGTGGAAGACAGCATTCAGATGCCGGTATGGACACTTTGAGTATCTTGTGATGCCCTTCGGCCTTTGTAACGCCCCTGCAACATTTCAACACCTTGCTAACGACATTTTCAGAGATTTGTTGGACCAGTTTGTGGTGATCTATTTGGACGATATACTAATCTTTTCTGACTCTCTACAGGAACATGAAATACATGTCAAGACTGTTTTAAGACGTCTGAAAGAGAACCATCTGTATATTAAGCCGGAGAAATGTGAGTTCCATCGTTCTGAGATACAGTTCTTAGGGTATATCATCTCTCCCCAGGGGCTGAACATGGAATCCGGTAAGATTCAGGCTATCCTTGACTGGCCGGTACCCAAGAACGTTAAGGAGGTCCAACGTTTTATTGGTTTTGCAAATTTCTACAGACGCTTCTTTCGAAATTTTTCTGATATTGTCCGTCCCATTACTTCCTTGACAAAGAAGGAAAAGCCCTTTAAGTGGTCATCACAGGCTCAAGAAGCTTTCGATCGGCTTAAGATCTGTTTCACCTCAGCACCACTGTTGATACACCCAGATCCAACACTTTCTTTCATTGTGGAGGTGGACGCTTCCGATAATGCTTTAGGGGCGATTCTCTCCCAAACAACTGGAGAGAAGGGTCTACTACATCCTTGTGCTTTATTTTCACGTAGACTAACCTCAGTAGAGAAGAATTACGACGTGGGAGACAAGGAATTGCTGGCCATTATTGCGGCTTTCAAAGAATGGAGACATCATCTGCAAGGAGCTGCACAACAGATCATAGTGCTAACTGACCATCGCAATTTAGAGTTCCTGAGATCCGCTAGATGTCTTTCTCCTCGTCAGGCTCGTTGGAACTTATTTTTAAACCAATTTAACTTTGTTATCTCGTACCGTCCAGGTTCTCGTAATGGGAAGGCTGATGCTTTATCCCGAATCCATGCTGCGGATTCCGTACCTGGAGCCCCGCCCAAGACCATTCTATCGGATGCCAATTTCATCGGAGTTATCCACGACCAGGACTTGTGGAAGGAGTGCAGGGAGGCTTATGACGGTGATGTATTTCTGGCCAACCCACCAGTGGATATTAATCTTGTCTTTAAGGGTGGCATGTGGTTCAGAGATCGACGTATCTACGTCCCTGAGGTCGTCCGTCTGCAGATCCTCAAGTTGGTACATGACTCCAAGTTGGCTGGTCACAGGGGGGTACAGAAGACACAAGAGTTCCTGAGCCGATTCTTCTGGTGGCCAACTTGCCTGAAGGATACCAAGGACTATGTGCTCTCTTGCGATGTATGTGCTCGTTACAAGACTCCTCATGTGGCACTTACGGGTCTTCTACAACCATTACCTGTTCTGTCTCGCCCTTGGGGGTCTATATCAATGGACTTTATCGTGGAGCTGCCCACATCGGGGGCATGAATACAATCATGGTGGTAGTTGTTCGCCTAACCAAAGCTGCCCATTTTGTTCCGTGCACCGGCCTCCCCTCAGCTAAAGATACAGTGAACTTGGTTTTACAGAATGTCTTTCGGTTACATGGGGTCTCGGATGAGATCATCTCTGACCGGGGAGTACAGTTCACTTCAAGATTCTGGAAGGGGTTTTGCTCTGCACTCAATATTAAGGTCTGTCTCTCTTCCGCTTACCATCCCCAGACTAATGGTCAGACTGAACGGACCAACCAGACGCTGGAACAATATCTAAGATGCTATGTCAGCCATCTCCAGGATGATTGGTTGGAGTTGCTGCCATTAGCCGAATTTTCATATAACAATTCTCAGAGCGCCTCCACTAAATTTACACCTTTCTTTGCCAATCTGGGTTATCATCTGTGTATCTTACCTAGGTCGCCAATTAATTCTCCGGTTCCGGCAGTGGAGGAAAGACTGACTGCGATGAGGCAAAATCTGGAAGTTCTGAAGGAATCCCTGACCACAGCTCAAGAACGTTATAAGAAATCGGCTGATAGATTCCGTAAACCTGCACCCATGTTCAAGGTAGGAGATTCCATGTGGTTAGCAACTAAGAATCTGAAGTTAAACGTTCCTTCACAGAAACTTGGACATAAATTCATTGGCCCTTTCAAGATCAACAGTATTGTGAGCTCTGTGGCCTGCCGGCTGAAGCTGCCTAGGAGTATGAAGGTACACCCAGTTTTTCATGTATCTTTACTAAAGCCTGTATCTCCTAATACCTTCCAGGGACGTGTTGTGCCACCTCCGCAGCCTGTGGTGATTGATGAGTAAGAACAATTTGTGGTGGAGGAAATTATTGATTCCAGGATTCGCAGGAATCGGCTCCAATATCTGATAAGATGGCAGGGATATTCCCCTGAGGAAGACTCTTGGGAACCTGTGGAAAACATCAATGCCCAACAGAAGATTTCTCGTTTTCATCGGAGATTCCCTGAGAAACCAGGTCCAGGATCGTCCTGAGGCCGCTTCTAAGGAGGGAGTAATGTCAGGGCTCTGAACATTTTTACCTTTTTGCATTACTGCCCTTTTCCAAGATGGTGTCCTTGGTCTCATGTGCATTGTGTCCTCCTGCTATAAAACTCCACCCCAGCCTTCAGTCTGTGCTTGAGTATTCTGCCTTGCATCCAGCTCCTGACCTCTGATTGCTCCCTGGCTATATACCGGCTCCTGTGAACCTGTGTGGTGATCCTGCTGCTCTGCTCTGAGTTCCTGCTGCATACTCCAGTTTCCAGAACTCTTCCTCTGCTGCTCGTGTTTCACTTCCATCTGCATTTGCTGGACATGTAAGCTGTTGCTGCTCTGCAAGAGCCTGAGACTATTTTTCAGGCCTCCCTGGTCAAGCTAAGATAAGATTTGAACTGCCTTTTAAGCTTACCTATCTGTGTCTGGACTGACAAGGATTTATTCATGCCAAGTATCCTCAAGAATAACTGTGCTTCATAGACTTTCTGCTTGATTGCATTTTTCTCTGAAGTTTCCTATAGACTGCTAAGCTGCTTCTTATATTTGCTCCAAGTGTTGTGGACTTGAGTTTCTTTCTGCATCTGTTGTATCACCGTGTGTTAATATAGACTTTACCACTTATAAAGCTGTGTCCTGTAGTCATCTTGTTCCACGCACAGAGTCTCCTGAGTTATCCCCTATAATTATTACAGTCAGAGTCCCTAACACTCCTAACATTCCCTATGCCTGTTCCGCACTGGGCGCCGATCAGGAACCTGTTGACTTAGCACACCCTACACCTATCCCTTGCTAGGGAGTTGGGTGGCGCAGGCACTGGCCCTACCGCTGTACTAATACACACTAAGGAAAAACACAAACAGGGAAACACCACTTAGCTTTACTCTGTTGCACTTGCTCCTGGCAACAGAGTCCACCACCAGAATGCAGCTCTCCTCCTGAATTGCTGCCACCAAGCTCTGTCAGAGCTACAAGGAAATCCCCTGTGACTCCTTCCACACCAGGGCTAAGACAGTGCTGCAAGGAACGCTCTCCAGCTCCTTCCTCCACCAAGGATGGTTGAAATGAACACTATCACCAACACTGATTGCAACACCTGTGACTCTTTTATAACAGAGCCAGAGCAATCACACCTGCATTATAATCATGTGCACTTAACTAAAGAAACAAGAGTGCAATGATGCTCACCACCACCGGGGGCAAACTTAGAAGAAACAACACCACAGTGCAATAATCCTAATGGCCACTGGGGGCAAAAACCAAACTTAAGCACAGCTTAAGAAAAAAGTGTGTGCTGTGAGGATTCTGAGGTCTGCGGTTACAGAGACTTTCACCAGAAGATTGGACAACACCTTCAAGAAGATATTTTTGACTTTGAATGTGTTTGGGTGATTGTCCTGCCACAGTAGAAGAACGGATCAAACCCAACAAAATCCAGGAAAGGACTTTGTCTTTAGTAATAAAATATAGCTTTTAATGAGCCATTTTAAAAAAGACAGTGACATACAAAAAGTTTTTCACCAATAATAGTATTGCACATAGCAGCATAATACACACAGTGCAGCGTTTAGGGCTCTACTGATCCGTTCTACTATCAGTATACCGGCTGCTCAGCCTTTTTTTCCATGTAAAATTTGAACTTGGGGGATATCTGCCTGAACAGGTGAGCTGACTCCTTTTTCTTGTTTACACCATTGTCCTGCCACAGGCACATTATAAAATTCAGATGTATACTGGCTAGTATTGTATGCCACCTGAGAACCTGCTTCTGGGGAATCTGAGCCCTCCAGTTTATGAGTTTGCTATTTTACCCCCTAACGCCCGCTACACCAAGGGCAAACACTGGCTATATTATACAGCTGGCATCTGCCTTTAACAGCAGTGATCAGAGCTAAGGTTACTTTGGTTATCCTTTAAAAAGCTACTGTCAATCATTGACAGCAGTGCTTAAGCAATGCGAACCTGCGAGGACATTTGCTCAAACACCCATTGGCCCTTCTGTGATGCATGTCTGTCAAATTAATTCTCTGTGATGTCCAGCCATAGCCTGGGCATCATAGGAGACTGTGAATTTTACAGCATTGATGTACTGTACATAGTACAAGCAACTAAAAGGTTACAGGTTCAAGGCAGCTAAGATGATAAAAAATGAAATGAAAAGCTAAAATAAAATGTAAAAATATAAAAGAATAAATAAAAAAACAACATAAAAATTAAAATTGCCCTTTTTTTACACAGTTAGAAGTAAAGAAATGTAAAAATTCTACAATATATACATATTTGGTGTCACAAGATTTAAAAAAGTCTGATCCATCAAAATATAAAACTAACTAACCCAATGGGTAATCGTTGTAAAAGGGAAAAAATCAAAACCCGAGAAATTAGGTTTTTCAGTAGCCTCAACACTGCAAAAATATTCAATAAGAAGTTGTATCTGCCCCAAAATGGTGTAAATAAAAACACCGTCATGCAACAACACATAGCCCCATTGACAGAGAAATAAAAAAATTTATGGGTCTTTGTTTTTAACAAAGTTTTAGCAAAAAAATTTAGCAAAAAAAAAAAAAGGGAGGAAAGAATGAAAATGAAGAAACAAAAGTTGGCTGCGTCCTTCGGTGTTAAAGGTTTTATGCTAAAATATGCGTACGGGCAACAGTGCTTCTAAATTAATGAGACCATGCATACCCACCTACCCATGTCCACGTTGCTATCCACTGGTTTACTTTGACTGCAAATGTCACAGCCCATGTACTGCACTTGTCATCTACAGCCAATCACTGGCCTCAGTGGTATACAGCAAGATATCAATGAGGCGAGTGATTGCTCAAGACGTCACATGCAGTGGACAGGCTGTGACATTTTCAGCCAAAGTAAAGAGTACACCGGTGAAGCACAGCAAGGACAGTGTGGGAAAGAGGAAAGTATAAATGATTTCATTATTTTAGCTGGATTATTGCAAGTGAGGCATTCAGTATAACTCAGACAACCTCTTTATACAATACACGATTAAACTAATCAGTCTTTAAATTACTGTTTAAATTGTTTATATCCGAAAGTCAGCATATTATACAGGTGCATCTCCCAAAATTAGAATATCATCAGAAAGTTAATTTATTTCAGTTCTTCAATACAAAAAGTGAAACGCATAAATTATATAGAGTCATTACAAACAGAGTGATCTATTTCAAGTGTTTATTTCTGTTAATGATGATGATTATGGTGTCACTATCCATTTCTGAATCTGTGTCAGAGTCTGGACTCTCTTTTATAAACCTTTTTCCTTTCTGGCCCTCGGGGGTTAATATGTGTTTTTAACCCGGTGGCCGCTGGTGTTACTACAACTGTAGTTGGTCGGCTGCTTAGTCCCAACCCCGGTGGCCGCTGGTGTTACTACATGTTTAGTTAGTCAGCAGGTGGTGACTACTCCCACTTCCCTTTATAAGGCCACCTGGTGCTGCAATTCACTGTTGGTAATACTGGTCATTTGCTTACAGCCTTGGTGAAGACTGGACCTACCTAGGGCAGAGGGGGTTCAACTTATCTGGAGCAGTGGTGTTGCTGCTGGATGCTGATCGGTTGCCTTTAGGCCCCGTCACACACAGCAGTCTCGCTAGCGAGATCGCTGATTTTGTGACGCCACAGTGATGTCACCAGCGAGATCGCTGTGTGTGACGGGGATCAGCGACCGCCCCCCCTGCCGGGTATCGCTGATCATGCACTATCGTGCACGGCCGTTTTTTGATCGCTGGTCTCCCGCTGGCCAGCGCGCTTCGCTGCGTGTGGCAGCGGGAGCCAACGATCAGCGAGGCTCCCAGCGCTCTAAGTAGGCGCTGTGAGCTGATCTCTAAGGTAAATATCAGGTTACTAAGCGGCGCGTGTCACTTAGTTACCCGATGTGTACCTTAGAAACCTGCGTGCTGGCAGCTCCCGGCGCGAGCACGCAGGTTTCTAAGGTACACATCGGGTAACTAAGTGACACGCGCCGCTTAGTAACCCGATATTTACCTTAGAAACCAGCGTCCTTGCTGGTGCTGATCGCTGGTGAAGCTGCCTGTTTGGCAGCTCACCAGCGATCATGTAGCGATGCACCAGCGATCCTGACAAGGTCGTATTGTTGTCGGGATCGCTGGTGCATCGTTTAGTGTAACAGGGCCTTTACTCTGCTGCTTGGAGCATTTGCAGCAGATAAAGCTAAGTTTTGTTTTTTAGTTGCTTTAACCCTGTTATGTCTGTTTTATCTTTTCCTTTTGTGTTATTGGTGCAGTTCACTTTATTCCCTATCTCACCTCCTGGGGAGGGGGTTGGGTGTTTAGCTCAGGGCTAGGAGATAGGGACAGGTCGGGGACTTGGGCCTCACTACCATCAAGTATACCCCAAGTTAAGGAAAGTCAGGGCATCTCCTTAGCCTGAGGGGCAGTTCAGGGGCCCAGCTTCCATGTCTCCTGTTTTCCCACTACTGCCCCGTGACATATGGCTTACAGCCAATGAAAACCCAAAAGTCATTGTCTCAGTAAATTAGAATACTTTATAACACCAGCTTGAAAAAATTATTGTAAAATCCGAAATGTTGGTCTACGGAAATGTATGTTCGGTAATTACACTCAATACTTGGTCGGAGATCCTTCTGCAGCAATTACCGCATCAATGTGGCGTGGCATGGAGGCGATCAGCCTGTGGTACTGCTGAAGTGTTATGGAAGCCCAGGTTGCTTTGATAGCAGCCTTCAGCTCGTCTGCATTGTTGGGTCTGGTGGCTCTCATCTACCTCTTGACAATACCCCATAGATTCTCTATGGGGTTAAGATCAGACGAGTTTACTGCCAATCAAGCACAGTGATACTGTTGTTTTTAAACCAGGTATTGGTACTTTGGGCAGTCTGGACAGGTGCCAAGTCCTGCTGGATAATGAAATTTCCATCTCCAAAAAGCTTGTCATCAGAGGGAAGCATGAAGAACTCTAAAATTTCCTGGTAGATGGCTGTGCTGACATTGGTCTTCATAAAACACAGTGGACCTACAAAAGCAGATGACATAGCTCCCCAAGCCATAACTGATTGTCGAAACTTCACATTAGACCTCAAGCAGCTTGAATTGTGTGCCTCTCTGCTCTTCCTCCAAAGTCTGGGACCTTGATTTCCAAGGTCTAGTGTGAAGTATCCACAATCAATGATGGTTTGATGGGAGCCATATCATCTGCTGGTATAGGTACACTGTGTTTTATCAAGACCAAAGTCAGTACAGCCATCTACCAGGAAATTCCCTCTGCCGATAAGCTTATTGGAGATGGAAATTTCATTCTCCAGCAGGACCTGGCACCTGTTCACACTGCCAAAAGTACCAATTCCTGGTTTAAAAACAACAGTATCACTGTGCTTGATTGGCCAGCAAACTTGTCTGACCTTAACCCCATAGAGAATATATGGAGTATTGTCAAGAGGAAGATGTTAGGCGTCGGGTTCCTGTTGCTGCACTGCAGGAATCCTGAGCCTTGCATTCGGCAGTCTCCCATTCCTCTCCGGCCGCAAAGGAGGCTGCTCAGACCAGCTCTGTGGGTTTGGTTGCTGCTGCCACCTCTGGTCCAGCTATAGCAACGCATGCTGGTCAGCAGCAAGCTACTCCAGGGACTAAGTCCTCCTTTCGGTCCACTGAGCATGCCCGTGGGACAATCTCTCATTGGAGATCGGAGGTCACATGCTCAGGTCGTTCTCCAGCTCGAATTGGACCATCAGAAAGATCCCGGAAGGACGCTGCTGTAAAAGGTTTGCATGGCCTCTCGGCCATGCGCTAATATAGAAAAAGCGCACGCAAAATCCTACTAGCGCACGGCCAGCGCACGGTCTGAGCACCCTATGCTAAAGATAGGGTGTGCAGATCACATGCAGCGTTGTGCGATACTAGGCGGAGTTTACTGGAGGGGGCGTGGCAGTGGGCAGGGCTTAGCAGCGCCATGCGCTGCGGGCAGAAACACTAGTCTGAAACTAGCCTTACAATCATTTTTTCAAGCTGGTGTTATAAAGTATTCTAATTTACTGAGATGACTTTTGGGTTTTCATTGGCTGCAAGCCATAATCATCAACATTAACAGAAATAAACACTTGAAATAGATCACTCTGCTTCTAATGATTCTATATAATATATGAGATTCACCTTTTGTATTGAAGAACTGAAATAAATTAAATTAACTTTTTGATGTTATTCTAATTTTGTGAGATGTACCTGAATATTATTATCATATTCATTATTTGTATTGATTTCAATATGTAGCTACAAACATTATCATAAAGTCTACCTTTGTTACGTGTAATTTATTTTCTTTTATTTTCAACAGAGTCATTGAGAACAACAAAATTAATCGGATCTCTCCACAGATATTCCAAGGATTAAATTCGCTCATACTGCTGTAAGTAACCCAAGTATAACTTTCATGAGACTCTCCTGATCCAGGCACATGTTTAGGAAACCCTGCTGCAAACCTCCTATTTGATCTTAACTGACAGGTTGGTCATTGATCTGCTCAACTGAAATCTTGCGCATCTGCTGTTTTATCCTGGGTTGGCATATGAGCAATACTGTTCTTGCTGTGGACAAGAGCAACAGAAAGATTCAGCTATCTATCATCCCTAGATTGCATGGCACATGTGTGAAATATCTGCACTTAAGAGAGTGAGTAGGACAATGCTGGAGCAGTCCATCTAGACTAAGGAGGATGTGTGGGCAAAGTTTATGTTAGAATCTGCTCAGTTTGTGACCATCTGCCATTTTCTTGTAGTGTTCTAGCTGCTGGTCTTTTTCCCCTGGTGCTGGGTTTGCCTTTGGTCAGGTGATTGTATCACCCTTTATTAGCATGCAACTGTCTCCCATTCCTTGCTGGACAACAGTGTTAATCCGCTTGAAGTCTGGCTGGGAGCCTTGCCTTGCTTTCTGTGTGTTTAATTAATGCAGTTCTGGAACCTCTGGTTCTGCTAGTCTTAAGGTACTGTCACACTTAGCGATGTACCAGCGATCCCGACCAGCGATATGACGTGGTCAGGATCGCTGGTACATCGCTAAGTGGTCGCTAGTGAGCTGCCACACAGGCAGATCTCACCAGCGACATCGCTGGGGACGGAGGTCGCTACTTACCTGTCACACCAGGCGATCCTGCGTCCTCCCGCCCGGCTCCATGCGTCGCTCGTTGTCACAGCAGGAAGCACTGCAGGAAGCTGACGACGAGAAACAGTCCTGGACGTTCTCGCGCGATCAGCAATAACCAGCGGGGGAGCGGGCTGTAGATAAGTATCAGACACATATACATTCAGGAGAACAGGAGTGATTGAATCCAAAAGGATTTATTTAATATCAAGCAAATTGCCAATTTATTAGTACAAAAGCATATAAAAATATATAACAATCATAGCACAGTTGCACATAGTATATGACGTCAAAAGCCAGGAGAAATATGTGGGGATAATCAACAAGGCACCATCATGCTAAAGCTCATTGTGAGGGTATGGCCCCTAAATGAAAACCCGCTATCTCTATAAAGTATTGTCAAAATCATAGCAGGTCAATATTAGTGGTAGGGCCTTGCATGCCGGAATGTCTCACGGTGTTCCACGTTTCATGATTCAAATGGTTCAAGAGAATTTCGAATTACTGAACGTATATCATGTGGTAGCACCAATGTTGTGTATTATGCTGTCTGCGGATGTCCTCTTATATATGTTGGCTTAACCTCTAGAGAACTCCGCGTAAGGATTCGCGAACACGTGCGTGACATTCTAGCGGCTAGGACAGTGACCGATCTTACTACCCTGTTCTCCTGAATGTATATGTATGCATGGAGTGGAACCATATATTATGGCAGACTATCAATACAAGGTACTGCCATTTATTCTTTATAAGGTATTGGGCTATTCTGTTGTACTAAGTATCCGACACAGCGATATCGCTAGCAATATCGCTATAACGTCACAAGTTATAGCGATATTACTAGCGATATCGCTTAGTGTGACAGTACCTTTAGTTTCTGTTTTAAGTTTGTTTCTGCAGCCTTATTTGTGTTTTCTGTTAGGAGGTGACCCGTTTTTGTACCCAGTCCTTATATCTTTCAGGGACCCCCTTCCCCCTATCTAGAGGTCTTCGCTTGAGATTAGCCTAGGATCGTCGGTGGGTCTATTCACTGGGAATGGGTCGCCCACTCCATCGTAGGGCATCAGCCTAGTCGCAGTGCAGGGTCATTTTTCCCCCTCCTACCCTAGTCCTGTGCTGCAGAACCGTAACAGTTTATCTATGAGCGCGCCTGAGCACTTTCTGCCTCAAGACCGCTGACTCGGCACTTGCAACCTCGTTAATATATAGGGAACCTTATGCCAAGTATATAAAAAACGAGTATCTTTATTTAAACATATGCATAAACAAAAATTATTAAAAAATGGGGGTAATACAAATACAAAAATTTACTGCATACAAAGGGTGTATATATACCGATTACATCAAGGGTTGAAGAATTTTATAAATCATTATGGCTTGCCTATTGTTTACAAGACATTAGTCTAAAGAGGTTATTCATAGAAGCTGCCTGAGACCAATATGAAGTAGTCTGTAAGGAGATGAGCCACATAAACAAAAAATAGAGAAGAGTACGGTAGATAGGCTGAGTAGGTCTTAATAGTAGATATTAAGAGTCAATGTTGCTCTTGTTCAATTTTTCTGCGTATGGGGGGATCTCGTGTAGAATGCACTGATAGATAAAGAGAATTAATTTCAACAGTTCAAATATTGATTATCTTAGAAAGAGTGCTCAAAAAATGTAATAACGTGCTTTAGTGCATAGGCATAGTGCATAATTAAATATAACTATGAGTATACTGCTACAGTCAAAATTTATGTAGGGAAAATACCTTTAAACATATAGCAGCACACCATGATAAGATTTTAGCAGCACAACACTTGGAGTAGCAGCACAATTACACTGAGAGTAGGCATACAAGTTAAATAGCAGCACAATATGAGGTAGATTTGCAAAGCAAGAGTACAAACCTGAGGATGCAGCACTGGGCCCTGACGAGCGTTAAATGTTAACCCCTTACTGGGAAGGTTCAGTGAAAAATAAAAATTCTCACCTTGCATCTCTCGTGGGGTATGCAGTGAACTTTATTGTTTATAAGGATTATCTTGTATATTATACCCTCCCACCATAGGTGGATATATCATTGATGCAACCAGTGTAGCCCCACAGGGGCCCAACAGTTGTGCGGTTCCAGTTCCACCTCCAAAGCAGCTTCTGTCACAAGCACAAAAAGGAGTACATTGTGATGACCTATTGGACTGTTGATGGGATCCTGCACAGGGGTCTGTTCTGTCTGTGTCTGCCCCTGCCTCCTACCACGACAGTACCTATGCACATTCCAGCACCCTTTGACACTAGTGAATGTGTTTTTGTGATAGTGAAGAATTTAGAATGTATAAAAAGAAAGTTAAAACCCTAATATCCAAATATATCGATTTCTTGAATATTAACTTCAATTGTGGTTGATCAAATAAATTCATTTAAAGGGAAACTGGCACCTACAAAAATGCTATTTACATGCAGGTATAGTGTTAATCTACAGTGTGACAAAATCACTGACAAAGTGCTTGAAGGAAGACATGTTTCACTGAGTGTTTTAGCTTCAGTGATTTGAAACCCAGAGATATGCTCTAGCACACTGTGTTGAGAGGGTTTAATCAGCCATTTTAAGGGCTGGGTTTTGTGGACAACCATTAAGCGGGTGGGAGGTGTCCACCTTATCTCCACCCCAGGGTGTGGTCTGGGGTTTAAATGGATGGCCTCTTGAGGTGTTCAGTGTGTCTGTAGAGGCTAACTACAGAGAAGTGTTTGTGCATGGGCTAATCTGAACCATGTGTTTTGCTAAATCCTGAGCGGGCAGATCACAGGGACCCTGCTTTATGATACCTCTTTGTTTTGCTTTCCTGTTTTTGCCTAACAAAAGGGCCATGTTTATTTTGACTTTGCTATCGTTTATGCTGCATATATGATAAACTACTGAAGATCTTAAAGAGACAATGTTCCCGTGTCTACCTCGTGAACTCCTGAGTGAGTCAATCTACCACAACAGGTAAATAGCGTTTTTGTAGGTGACGGGATCACTTTAATAAAAGGAATGGGATGTCTCTCATAAAATGAGATGCTGGGAAAAAGAACTTCAGTTTACAAAAAAAGATGAGACTAGAAGAGATCTTACCTGTATGTACTATCACAAACATGGTGAACAAACACAACTGCCACGTGATTTATTCATTGCAATAAAAGGATTATACACCAGGGATCATTCCTTACATTTGAAGGAGATATATCTATATACACTGCTCAAAAAAAATAAAGGGAACACTTAACCCCTTTCTGACATGAGACGTACTATCCCGTCCATGGTACCAGGGCCCATATGACCGGGGACGGGATAGTTCGTCTAAGCGATCAGAGGCGCTCCCAGGGGAGGCGCCGCTGATCGCGGCCTGGTGTCAGCTGATTATCACATCTGACACCCGGCACTATGTGTCAGGGGTGGTCACGGACCACCCCCGGCATGATAACCCCTGGCACACTGTGATCAAACATAATCGCAGTGTACCGGGGGATTAGGGAAGCATCGGCAGGGAGGGAACTCCCTCCGTTCTTCCTTGAGACCCTCGGAGCAGCGCGATGTGCTGCGCTGCTCTGAGGGCCTCCTTCCCTGCAGGCCCCTGGATCCAAGATGGCCACGGGGGCCTTCGGGAGTCTGCAGGGAAGCGGCTTCCTCAGTGCCTGCAGAGAGCAGGCACGGAGGAAGCCTGAGCAGCGCCTGTCAGATCGCTGATCTGTCACAGTGCTGTTCTAAGTGTCAGATCGCTGATCTGACACATTACAGTGATATCCCCACCCGAACAATAAAATAAAGTAAAAGAAAGCGTAAAAATAATTTATAAAAAATCCCTAAGTAAATTTAAAAAATATATATATTTCCTAATCAATTCATTTTTTGGAAATAAAAAAAACAATGAAAGTACACATATTTAGTATTGTCGCGTCCGTAACGCGACCCACCCTATAAAACTGCCCCACTAGTTAACCCCTTTAGTGAACCCCTTAAAAATTAAAAAGAAAAAACAAAGAAAAAACAATGCTTTATCATCATACTGCTGAACAAAAAGTGCAATAACACGCGATCAAAAAGACGGCTATAAATAACCATGGTACCGCTGAAAACGTCATCTTGTCACGCAAAAAACTAGCCACCACACAGCATCATCAGCGAAAAAATAAAAAAGTTATAGCTCACAAAATAAAGTGATGCAAAAATAATCATTTTTTAAATAAAATTGTTTTCATTGCATAAAAACGCCAAAACATAAAAAAAGACAAATGAGGTATCGCTGTAATCGTACTGAGCCAAAGAATAAAACCACTTTATCAATTTTACCGGGTGCACCCCCCAAAAGAAATTCATGAAATGCTGGTTTTTGTTCATTCTGTGTCCCAAAAATCGGAATAAAAAGCGATCAAAAAATGTCACGTGCCCGAAAATTGTATCAAAACATCAACTCGTCCAGCAAAAAATAAGACCTCACATGACTCAGTGGGTCAAAATATGGAAAAATTATAGCTCTCAATATGTGGTGATGCAAAAACTATTTTTACAATAAAAAGCGTCTTTTAGCGTGTGACAGCTGCCAAATATATAAAACGCCATAAATAGTAAATCAAACCCCCCGTTATCACCCCCTTAGGAAAAAAGAATAAAATTAAAAAAAATGTATTTATTTCCATTTTCCCATTAGGGCTAGAGTTTGGGTTAGAGTTAGGGCTAGGGTTAGGGTTAGAGGAATGGAAATTACAATGTACAACATTCAAAAAAGGCTGGTTGCCTATTTATTGGAAAATGGTAATTAAGGTTATAATTTAGAAATGAATTACAGATAACAAAATTTTCCACAAGGCAAAGTGACAAAAATTGGACAAAGGGTTTGATTTTTGCTTTCCTGCAAGTCAATTATGTATAAAAACATTCATCTAAATGGAGTGTAAAATGCTATTAATCACTCTATCTTCCAGAGTCATGCTTAACAACTTCTTGGGTCGGCTGCCAGATAAACCTCTTTGTCAATTCATGCCAAAGCTAAACTGGCTGTAAGTATGATTTCAAGTACGAAGAAAAGGAAACACATTATAAATGTTGAGTGCTATTATTCTATCTATGAAGTTTACACTGGTGGCAACAAGTGTTTAAAAAACAAATTGCTGTGCTCGGACATTTTTATCTGATCATCAGAGGTGGCAGCAAAATGAAGAGAGGGTATAGGCAGCCCCTTATTGCCATACATCGGCAGCTGGCTAATAGATGGGATTGCCGTATTGGAAAACCCCCGGCCACACCATCAATAAACCTAATAAAGCATGCGAAAAGGGATTGTTCTGGAGAAATACCTAGTTTCCTACATAGAAATGTTTTTCCAGGTCTTTACTGCAACCATCTTCAGTAGCTGTTTATTTGTTGGTCTTTAGTTAAAGGAAAATTTTAATGTCGGATAACACTGTTTATCTGCAGATATTTAATTAACCTGCAGCCTACTAGCATAAAAATTGTACCCAGCCACCATATTGAAAGCGCAGCTCCAGGTTAATAATGAACTTTCAGTCACTGCTCACTATTCTGTAAGGACAACCGACACTGACTGCCATCCAGCTCAGCAGTGCACCAGTGCAGAGCTGGCTGTCAGTCAAGTGGCCACGGCATGCTTAGAGCCACTGATCACAGTGCTGTGCACGGTGACTGTAGTCACACCGTGACACCTGCATGGCTGACAACCAGAAGCTCCCAGGAAGTATAAAGTTCATTTTTATCCCACTAGTTGCACTTTATTCATTTGCATTTTTTTTCAAAATGCTTACTTTTTTCTGCCACTAACCTTATAGTAAACATAGGACTGCTTAATTACTTTTCCTTCATATTTACTAGAGTTAAGATGAACAGTTATAATAGTATTTATATTTTAGTTTTCATAAGGCATGTACTGTGGGCAGTAAAACATTAGTTTTTTTAAATTATTTTCTTGTTTTTTTTACACTTTATTTGGTTTTTACATCTTGTTTTCACCACTATTACTTGTTCCCACTTTCCTTTGATCAGTTCATAGGCACGGCAGTAATGTCTCGCAGAGTTTGCCTGTCAGAGTCAGGGTATGTGCACACAAGGTCTTTTTTTTTTGGCAGATTCCACCTGAAAGAGCTGTAAAAAGCACAAAAAAGAATTAAATGCCTTGCAGTCATGTTCTATCTTTTCTCACTACTTTTAACTGCTTCCTCTGCAGACGACCTCACATGGCTGTCATGGCTGGCTCCTGTTTGCCGCTGTTGCTCAGTACTGTACTGCAGACAAGAGGTATAAGGCCATGTGCACACATTGACTATTTGGTCAGTATTTTACCTCAGTATTTGTAAGCCAAAACCAGGAGTGGAACAGTCAGAGGAAAAGTATAATAGAAACACGTCACCACTTCTGTATTTATCACCCACTCCTGGTTTTAGCTTACAAATACTTAGGTAAAATACTGACCAAATAGTCAATGTTTGTACGTGGCCTAACAATGCACTGAGCTCTTGACCACATCAAGGGAGCACCGAAGCCCCCTCATTTGCATATTTTTTTAAGGAAACTAAACCACTTAAATCTATATTATATGTGTGATTTTTATAGGCCCCAAGTACCCTACATATCTAATATTAGTGGTTCAGTTTTGTGCACATCTGAAAAGAAGGAAAAAGCAGAACAGAGACCAGACAGAGTTCACACATTGCACACTGTCACAATTCAGCAGTCTGCAGTCATATAGAGTGAATGCAAATTTCTCTTCTACAGCCCAGAAAATCCATTTAATTCTTTGTCTTATACAGTTTATTGTGAATTTTATGTTACAGGGATTTTGAAGGAAATTATATCCCCAGTTTGAAGAACACAACATTCAGTTCCTGCACTACATTAACTGTTCTGTAAGTATTTGTCTCAGCTTTTAAAACATAGATAGATACAATGCCTCCTGAGTGTTGTGAAGGGTTGACGCACTTGGCTGCTTGCGCAGATAGACTCAGGAACGCCTCTTGAGGTAAATCACCTGCTGGTTTATTAAAGCACAGTATAAACCGTAGCAGGGTTGTATAAAGTAAGCGTGGCCTTTCTGGCCTAATTGCAAAACAAAAAAAAGATAAAGTCCAAAAGAGTCCTTTCCCTGCAGGTCACCCTCAGAGTCCTCAGCTGCTCCTGGAGCCACGTAGGAGTTCCTCCTCTCACAAGACACAACTCCCACTGACTCTCATGTGCAGCTATTTAACCTAGACCATGTGATGATCACATGTCTGTGACATCATCACAGGTCCTGTCAGGACTGCAGGTGGAGTTATGGTGGACATCCTCCCACCCGTTCTATGAATGTCCACCAAAAACCAGCCCATATAACTCTAACTTAACCCTCTCAAAACATAGTGTGCTGGAGGAAAATATCCTGGTTTCACATCACTGATGCCATTTTGCGCAGTGACACATATCTCCCCTCATGCACTGTGCTATTGACCCTGTCACAGTGTACAGCACAAATGTCACGACTAGAGTTGAGCGACTTTTGGTTTTTTAGGGTCGCGTTTCATTTCGTGAAACCCGACTTTTCCAAAAGTCGGGTCGAGCAAGATCGTCCGATTATAGGGAAAAGTCGGGGTCGTCCCGAAACACGAAACCCAATGTAAGTCAATGGGGAATAAAAGTCGGCAGTGAGAGGAGGACAGGAAACACACCTACAGTGCCCATTTGAATGCCAAAAGCATCAATTCTTCTTACTTAAGCTTGTCAACCTTAATTAACTTCATAATACAAGTTACGCACTGAAAAATGGTGGTTATTTGGCTAAAGTTGTGGGGGGGGAGGGCTGGCTGCAGGTTTTCATGTGCCCTGGGCGAAAGAGCGCCCCTTTAACACATACCACAACTCATCATGCTCCGATACGGCAGATAAATAGCGGTATAGTACAATAAAAAATACCTCACTTTTTACATCTCATGACGAGGCCCATCTATTTCTCCATACAGAATCATTGGTCCCATATAATGTTTGAAACAGTATATGATGAGCTCCACATAATGCTACAGTATATGTTGGTCCCCATGGATGAAGCTCCACTGTCTTATGGGCCCAAATAATGCTCCAAACATAATGGGCCCCATTTCTAATGCTCTAGTGTATAATGGGCCCTGTAAATGCTGCTCCAGTGTCTGATGTCCACCTTTGGAATGTTCCAGTGTATGGTGGGCCCCATCTATCATTCTCCAGAGTATAGTGCTCCCCAAAAATTGCTGTCCCAACATTGAAAACAATCAAATAAGTCTCCTCGCTAGGGAATCCCTGTACTTGTCTGGACAGGTGCTGTAGCTTGCTTAACAGCTCGCCAGCCGTTCTCACACCCAGTATGGATTGCACGTGATTGCACAAAGGTTAGAAAGGGTACCGTATCCCTGGATAACATGTATGGATAGCGTACACATTCAAAATATATGTCTCAGGAGGCAGGCTCAGACGGTGTTAGGCCCAGTATGGATTGCACGTGATTGCACAAAGGTTAGAAAGGGTACCGTATCCCTGGATAACATGTATGGATAGCGTACACATTCAAAATATATGTCTATACAGCATGAGGCAGGCTCAGACGGTGTTAGGCCCAGTATGGATTGCACGTGATTGCACAAAGGTTAGAAAGGGTACCGTATCCCTGGATAACATGTATGGATAGCGTACACATTCAAAATATATGTCTCAGGAGGCAGGCTCAGACGGTGTTAGGCCCAGTATGGATTGCACGTGATTGCACAAAGGTTAGAAAGGGTACCGTATCCCTGGATAACATGTATGGATAGCGTACACATTCAAAATATATGTCTATACAGCATGAGGCAGGCTCAGACGGTGTTAGGCCCAGTATGGATTGCACGTGATTGCACAAAGGTTAGAAAGGGTACCGTATCCCTGGATAACATGTATGGATAGCGTACACATTCAAAATATATGTCTATACAGCATGAGGCAGGCTCAGACGGTGTTAGGCCCAGTATGGATTGCACGTGATTGCACAAAGGTTAGAAAGGGTACCGTATCCCTGGATAACATGTATGGATAGCGTACACATTCAAAATATATGTCTCAGGAGGCAGGCTCAGACGGTGTTAGGCCCAGTATGGATTTGACGGCCCAGATTACACAGCGGAGGAGCAGGGAGAGGTAAAGATTGCAAATGCTGGGGCCCTGCCCAAGCAAGGGGGGCCCACTCGTGGGCGTCGGTACTGGCACTGGGCCCCTCATAGTACAGCGGTGTGTCTGACGGCAGGTGTGCACCACCACCGACAGAGACACTTGATTGCACTATGAGGGACCCTGTGCCAGTGCCCGCGCCCAAGAGTCGGCCTACCCACCTGTCCAGGGCAACGGCACTCGCACGGTGTCGTGCGCTAGGTGTTGACCCCGGCCATGGGGGGGGAGGCAGCACAGTTAGGGAGTTTTAGAAAGTGGCATATGTTGATGTTGGACATTCAGCTGATGCAAAAGGCGAAATAAGTGAAGTACCAGGAAGAGGTGGACCAAAGCAAGCCATTTTTCTGTCACCCTATGTGTCATCAGGGGAAGGTGGGACAAAATCCTTGGAAACCCATGCGTGGTTCATTTTAATGAAGGTTAGATCATCCACATTTTGGGTTGACAGACGGGTCCTTTTTTCTGTCAGGATTGATCCAGCTGCACTGAAGACTCTTTCCGATAGCACACTTGCAGCTGGGCAAGCGAGCTCCTGTAAGGCATATTGGGCCAATTCAGGCCAGGTGTCCAGTTTAGCGGCCCAATAGTCAAAGGGGAATGACCTGTGTGGGAGAACATCGATATGGGAGGAAAAGTAGTTTGTAACCATAGTTGACAACTGCTGTCTCCTGTCACTTTCCATCGATGCAGTATTACCAGTTGTGTGAGCGGTATTTGAAAAATCAGTCCACAACATTGTCATGAAACCCCTGTCTCCAATGCCACTTCTGCTGTGTGCACCACGAACACCTCTGCCAAGCTGCCCCCGGCCCGTACGGCTCGTGTGAGAACCATCACCGCTGCTGTGTGCTGGGAATGCCTCAAGCAACCGATTTACCAGAGTTGCTTGTTTATTAGCCAATATTAGGTCAAGGTTCTCCTGTGGCATGATGTTTTGTAATTTGCATTTATAGCGTGGATCCAGGATGCTGGCCAACCAGTAGTCGTCATCGTTCATCATTTTGGCAATGCGGGGGTCCCTTTTTAGGATCCGCAAGGCATAATCTGACATGTGGGCCAATGTTCCCGATGTCAATGATGCACTGCGAGTGCTGGGTGGAGGAGCACTTTCTGGCAAATCCACATCCCTCCAGTCACGCACAAACCCTGTACCAGACCTTGCCACACCAACATTTTCACTTGCCCCACGAGATGCATCCTCCTCCCCTAAGTAATCATCCCCATCATCCTCCTCCTCCTCCTCTTCTTCCTCCACCTCGTCCAGGAGAGGTCCCTGAGCAGACAATGGCTGAATGTCATCAAGGATTCCCTCCTCCTCTTCCTCCTCATCAACATTGGCTGCAGACGCCTGCTCCTTAAGGTGCGTCAAAGTTTGCATGAGCAGACGAATAAGTGGGATGCTCATGCTTAGGATGGCGTCGTCTGCGCTTACCAGCGTGTGCATTCCTCAAAACACTGAAGGACTTTACAAAGGTCTTTCAGCTTCGACCACTGCACGCCTGTCAACTCCATGTCTGCTCTCAAAGTGCCTGGCCGTGTATCCTCCCACAAATGCATTATGGCCTGCCTCTGCTCGCACAGCCGCTCCACCATGTGCAGGGTGGAGTTCCACCTTGTTGCAATGTCGATAATGAGGCGGTGGTTGGGAAGGTGGAGCAATCGCTGCAGCTTCTGCATACGAACGGAGTGTACAGGTGACCGGCGGATGTGCGCGCACAGTCTTCGCACCTTCTGGAGCAGGGCTGTTAACTCCGGATAATTTTTGAGGAAGCACTGCACCACCAGGTTCAAGGTGTGAGCCAAGCAAGGTATGTGGCTGAGTTTTGAAAGGGCTATGGCTGCCACAAAATTACGGCCGTTATCACTAACTACCTTGCCTGCCTCAAGATGTACACTGCCCAGCCATGACTCAGTTTGTCGCTTCAAGTACTCGGCCAGCACCTCGGCGGTGTGTCTGTCGCCCAAACACATCATCTGCAACACAGCCTGCTGACGCCTTCCACTAGCTGCTCGATAGGGGGACACATCATGTGCAACAGTGGCAGCTGCAGATGGAGTGCTCGTACGACTGCGCTCTGTGGACGAGCTTTCGCTTCTGGAGGAGGAGGAGGAGGAGGGTCGAACGCCTACAGCCAACTGTTTCCTATACCGTGGGCTAGGCAGCACTGTCCCACCACCGCTGTCCCCTGTGGACCCTGCATCCACCACATTAACCCAGTGCGCAGTGATGGACACGTAACGGCCCTGGCCATGCCGACTGGACCATGCAGCAGTTGTGAGGTGCACCTTTCCGCTCACTGACTGCTTGAGTGCATGGACAATGCGGTCTTTCACATGATGGTGGAGGGCTGGGATGGCTTTGCGAGAGAAGAAGTGGCGACTGGGTAGGTCATAGCGTGGTACTGCATAGGCCATGAGTTCGCGGAAAGCTGTGCTTTCCACCAACCGAAAGGGCATCATCTCAAACGAGATTAGTTTGGCAATGTGGGCGTTCAAACCCAGTGTACGCGGATGAGAGACTGAGTACTTTCTTGACCTACTCATAGTGTCTGGGAGGGTGAGCTGGACTTGAGAGCTGCATATGGTGGAAGTAGCGGTGGACAGGGCGGACTGAGAGAGGGTTGATGATGGTGATGGAGTTGGTGTTCTTTCTGATGGCCTAGAATCAGTCTTTCGTTGATATAACAGTGGGATTCCCTGACTGCTGTGGTCTTGCAACGACACCTCAACATTTGCTGCTGTGCTAACCGGTGGGCTTACAGTGGGGGAAACAATGTAGCGTTGCTGACTACCTTCGTTGTGATCAGTTGCACATGTGGCACTTGAGGTTTGGTGTTGTGTCCACGCTTGCAAGTGCATGCTGGTTAAATGTCTAAGCATGCAACTGGTATTCAAATTTTTCAGATTTTTCCCTCGGCTAAAGGTCTTTGCGCACTTCTTACAGATAACCTTGGCCTGATCATGAGGATTTTGTTCAAAAAAGTGCCACACTGCACTCTTCCTACTTTGGCAGACATTTTGCGGCCTAGCACGCTGTGATCTTTTGACCCTCTGGACAAGCTGTCCAGCAACTCTTTTGATGTTTGGAACCTGTCTTTGGAGTGCTCCGGGCCTGCCAGATAACAGCTGTTGCGATGTCGATGTCTGCTGTGGATGCTCCTCATCTGAGCTATTGGAAGCAGCACCCTCTTCCCCCAATGGATGCCAATCTGGGTCAACAACTGGGTCATCCATCACCTCCTCTTCTATGTCATGTGCACCTTCCTCTGTGTCACCGTGTATGGTGGTATAGTGTGCGGGAAGGGGCACCTGAGTCTCATCAGGGTCAGAATCTGGCTCTGTACACTGCGAGGACAATGTAGTGCTCTGAGTGAATGTACCAGCAGAATCATCCATCAGCGGCTGTGCATCAGTGCACTCCATGTCAGATTCATCTTGGCCTGGGTAATTCACCATTTCACTTGATAATCCAGGCATGGTATGTGAAAACAGCTCCATGGAGTAATCAGTAGTATGGCCTGCGTCATCCTTCAATCTTGGTTGGGGTGAAGGACACAAGGAAAGGTGTGGTTCATGAACATGAGCCTCCAATGACGACTCAGTGCTTTTACTTTTTACAACTGAAGAAGAGGAGGCGATAGAGCTGGAGGCTGAGTCAGCAATGTAAGACAAAACTTTTTCCTGATGCTCTGGCTTTAAAAGCGGTTTGCCAACTCCTAGAAAACTAAGCGTTCTAGGCCTTATGTAGCCAGACGATGACGCAGGGTCAGCACCTCCTGCATTCAGTCCTATTTTGCTCTTGCCACTACCATCAGATCCACCACCAACACCATCATTACCAGCTGCCAACCCCCGCCCAATTCCACGGCCTCTTCCACCAGCCTTCCTCATTTTTGGTAGAAATGTAGACAAAATCCAACAAACTATATAGTAATGTAAAACAAGGTACAAGGTGTCTATAGGACAGGGGAGATTTAGAATTTCTGCACACACTTGTGGACAGTGGACACTTTTGGATTGTGTGAGGCCCACTGATATCTGAGCGCTATGTGACAGGCTCGATGGCACAGCTGTGACCAAAGTGACGAGAGGATAAGGGAGATTTTGAATCTCTGCGCACACTTTTGGACACTGGACACTTGTGGATTGTGTGAGGCCCACTGATATCTGAGCGCTATGTGACAGGCTCGATGGCACAGCTGCCTGTGACAAAAGTGATGAGAGGATAATGGAGATTTTGAATCTCTGCGCACACTTTTGGACACTGGACACTTGTGGATTGTGTGAGGCCCACTGATATCTGAGCGCTATGTGACAGGCTCGATGGCACAGCTGCCTGTGACAAAAGTGACGAGAGGATAATGGAGATTTTGAATCTCTGCGCACACTTTTGGACACTGGACACTTGTGGATTGTGTGAGGCCCACTGATATCTGAGCGCTATGTGACAGGCTCGATGGCACAGCTGCCTGTGACAAAAGTGACGAGAGGATAATGGAGATTTTGAATCTCTGCGCACACTTTTGGACACTGGACACTTGTGGATTGTGTGAGGCCCACTGATATCTGAGCGCTATATGGCAGGCTCGATGGCACAGCTGCCTGTGACAAAAGTGACGAGAGGATAATGGAGATTTTGAATCTCTGCGCACACTTTTGGACACTGGACACTTGTGGATTGTGTGAGGCCCACTGATATCTGAGCGCTATGTGACAGGCTCGATGGCACAGCTGCCTGTGACAAAAGTGACGAGAGGATAATGGAGATTTTGAATCTCTGCGCACACTTTTGGACACTGGACACTTGTGGATTGTGTGAGGCCCACTGATATCTGAGCGCTATGTGACAGGCTCGATGGCACAGCTGCCTGTGACAAAAGTGACGAGAGGATAATGGAGATTTTGAATCTCTGCGCACACTTTTAGACACTGGACACTTGTGGATTGTGTGAGGCCCACTGATATCTGAGTGCTATGTGACAGGCTCGATGGCACAGCTGCCTGTGACAAAAGTGACGAGAGGATAATGGAGATTTTGAATCTCTGCGCACACTTTTGGACACTGGACACTTGTGGATTGTGTGAGGCCCACTGATATCTGAGCGCTATGTGACAGGCTCGATGGCACAGCTGCCTGTGACAAAAGTGACGAGAGGATAATGGAGATTTTGAATCTCTGCGCACACTTTTGGACACTGGACACTTGTGGATTGTGTGAGGCCCACTGATATCTGAGCGCTATGTGACAGGCTCGATGGCACAGCTGCCTGTGACAAAAGTGACGAGAGGATAATGGAGATTTTGAATCTCTGCGCACACTTTTGGACACTGGACACTTGTGGATTGTGTGAGGCCCACTGATATCTGAGCGCTATGTGACAGGCTCGATGGCACAGCTGTGACAAAAGTGACTAGAGGATAAGGGAGATTGGATTGCTTTTAAAAAAGCAGTTTGCGGAGCAGTGGGTAAACAGCAATGCCAGCGTGTCAGGAAGCCTTAAAAGGCAGCCCAACCACCAACACCACTGATACACCACTATATAGCCTCCCCTTGCACTGCACACACAGTGACTTGTGTGTTGTGCAGGCCAAATCGCTAGCAGCAGAAGCAGTTTTTTTGTCTTCTTCCCTGCCTAACGCTCTCCCTACAGAATCAGCAGCAACCTCTCCCTATACTAAGATCGGCAGAAGTAAGATGGCGGTCGGCGTGCACGCCCTTTTATACCCCCTGTGACGCCCACCAAAGCAAGCCAATCACTTGCATGCCCTTCTGAAAGATGGTGGTGACCCGTGCCTAGGTCATCACGTTGCCCACAGTGTCCGTGGATCCTGATTGGCTGAAAAAGAGCACAAAACAAACTTTTGAAACGCGACTTTGGCGCGTAAGTCGCCGACCTCGTGGCCGACCTCATCCTAGGGTCGGGTTTCGTTTCATGAAACCCGACTTTGCCAAAAGTCGGCGACTTTTGAATTTTTTCGACCCGTTTCGCTCAACTCTAGTCACGACCCATTTTTGGATGCGTGGAAGCTCTGGTTCCACTATGATTTAAATGTACCGTTTTTCCTTCAGGCCAGCAAGGGTTAATGTCAGTTTTCCTTGCTAGGTCAGCTTATGTGGGTGGTGACCACTCCCACCATCCTTTAGTCACCTGATGCATCAGCTGACTGTCGGTGATAGAGCAATCTATGTTGACCAAGCCTGAAGTAAGGAGCTCTCTGATTGCAGTGGTGAATCTGCTGGTTTCATGGAGTTCATGGTCCTGGTGTCTTTCTTCTGCTGTGCAGTGCTTTGCAGCAAAGAAAGTTGTTTAAGCTAAGTTTTGTGTTTTTACTTAATCTGTCTTGTGCTTATCACCCTCCTCTGTGTTGTACCATCTGCAGTGGTAATGCTAACGCCCTTGCTGGCCAGTGCACTAGCCAGGGCAGTGTGAGGTGACAGTGAGGGATGAGGTTCGTGAAGGTGGCGGGGGGAGGAGGACCCACTTAGGGTGTTAGAGGAGTGCAGGGAGAGGCTCAGGTTCAAGCTCAGGAGGTGTCCATCCCTCATTCCCTATCAGCTGGGCCTTTCTCTCCCCTTTACCATCCCGTTGTGTGTGTGCGCTGTGCCGTCCGCTGGACCAACCCTTGTTGAGTCATAACATCATGACAGATATGTTCAGGGCACAACTAGGTGGTAGAATTTCACTGACTGCTGCAACTGCAGGAAAGCATTTGATGTTAGTAGTGCAGCTGTGTTTTTTTATTGGAAATACGGTAAGTAAAGAGTAAAGAGGTCTGTGACAAGATCTATCACATGTTTGTGATAAAATTATTTCTATACTGACTCCTAATAAGAACTACAATGTGGAAGTAGCTGTCAGAACTACAGTGACAATATCATTTGTGGACCTATATATTTTAAAAAATAATTGCCTAGAAAAAATAATTTACATTTTGGCAAACATTCAAAATTCAGTTTTCATTCAGATTTCAACAAAGGGCGGAAGAAATCCAACATTTTCTGGAACAGTTTTCAACATGAGGCTCAAAGACAACGTCATAGGGCTTAGTAAGTGCGAGAAGCGCCTAGTGTCATGGGTTTACCATGACAGAGAGGGGAGCAGGGATAGCTAGGGCACCCCCAACACCCAACAACAGAGTTGTGACATATAGCATGACAGGCTGAGGATGCTGAGCACAAAGACTGCCCTGATCTAACTGCCACAGAGGACAGAACTGGATGCTAGACCAGGGCAGTGAGAATTTCTTTGCTCAACTATAATAAAAATGACTTTATGTACAAAAAACTCGTTGGGCCTCTTTATTCCTTAATTGGATTTTTTAGTAGAAGAGAAGAAGGGAGAGGTCAAAGCCAAAGCATTCAATACAGAACCAAGCTGCAGATGACAGTCAGAGGTAGATAGGGTGACCAGATGATTTTCTAATGGACAGCTTCTATCATGATAACGTGTGGTACAGAAGCAAACAAGCCCATCTGAAGTGGACATTGGAGCAAAATATTTTATCAAATTTTCTGGATTTTCTCTTAAATCTGCTGTTTTACTAATACAATACTTAAAGGGAGTTTGTCACCCTCAAAACGCTAATTAAGCCATTTTATTAATATAGTTCCTAAAGGGAATCTGTCACTCCCTAAAAATGAATTAAATTTGTATTAATAATGTTGTTAAAGGCAATCTGTCATGCTCAAAATGGTAATTAACCCCTTTCCGACATTGGGCGTAAATTTACGCTGATGTCGGAATCCTTCCCTTTAATGTGGGCAGAGGCATATCTAGGGGGGCAGCCGAGGCATGTGCACTGGGAGCAGCTGGCAGGTGGGGTGCAGTCGGGCCATCTAGTGCGGCGTTCCACAGTGTCTACCCCGGCGGCTGCATTCTGCCGCCCCCCACCCTCCCGGACTTGGAGTCAGCTGTTCTCTCTGCCAGCTGTCAAGCTGACAGCCAGCACAGAGAAGCTGTAGCATGCCGGCTCCCAGGGAAAAATTGTACTCGCGTCTGCAAGACATGAGTACAATTGAAGCTCTGACTGCCAGGTCAGAGCGTAGCCAGCAGCATGATCAGATCATGTGATCACGCTGCTGACATCACTTACCGACTCTGCAGAGGCGCACATTGGTAGTAAGTGCTCCAGTGGAGCTGAAGACACCAAAGATTAAGTGCATGGGGGGTGAGGGTATAGGAAGATTTGGAGTGGGGATGGGGGATTTATTGTGTGGGGACAGGAGAGATGTCGAGTGGGGATGGGAGTGTTTAATGTGTGTGGAGATTAGGAGTGGGGATGGTGGGATTTAATGTGTGTAGGGATATTTGCAGGGGGGTAGGGGTGCTTAATGTGGGTGGGGAGATTTGGAGGGGGATGGGGGTGTTTAATGTGTGGGGAGAGATTTGGAGGGGAGTGGGGTATTTAATGTGGGGGAGATTTGGAGTAGGGATGAGGGGATTTATTGTGTGGGGACAGGGGAGATTTGAAGTGGGGTTGGGAGTGTTTAATGTGTGTAGGGAGATTTGGAGTGGGGATGGGGGGATTTAATGTGTGGGGACATGTATGAGGAAACAGTACTGGAGAATGGGGGCATGTACAAGGAAACAGTATAGGGGATAGGTGCAGACACATTATGATGAGTGAGGATGGGTGCAACAGTATGGGGAGCGAACAGGGAATGTATGCAGACAGTATGAGTAGCGATGTGAAAAATGGATGTGGACAGAATACAGAGAGTGAGAGTGATGGGATGTGTGCAGACACAGTATGTAGACTTGGGGGAAACTGAATAGTGGGGGCGTAGCATGGGGGGACAGTGTAAGGACACAGCCAGAAGGTGACAGTATACCAAGGGTGGGGAGTGTGATGAGAGAGTACAGTATAGAGACTGAGCCCTATGGAGGGGACACAGTGTGAGAGGACAGTGTGAAGAGGGGGTCAGTATGGAAAGGAGAGGTCAGTGTAAAGAGCATGTACCATAAGAGGGAAAGCGTGAGGTCATACTTTGTGCAGACAATATAGGGAGGGGCAATTTTTTATTCAGGAGCATTATAATGACACTGCTATCTTTAAGGGCATCATGTGGAGATTTTCTGCAAAAGAGCGGAGAAGATGGAAGTTGGAAGTCCGCAGAGATGGCTGTGGATGAGAAAACTCATCATGGGGTCTGGACAAGGTAAAGAAAAGAAGCAGAACGACTCCTGAGACGTCGACATTTATAAGGTACCTGGATGTAAATGCTATTTATGTTATTTGTGATACTAATTCTCATATTTTTATTTATGTTAGGAGCATTAAAGGGGCTGTCCAGGTTTGTGATGAGTTTGCAGTCATTCTTTGTGACTGCAGACTTCTGAATTGTCACACTGCACGCTGTCAGGATTCTCTCGTGCCGGTGATTTACATACATGCGATCACATGCTGACTAGACATGTGTGGCCTCTCTCAATGAAAATGAACTGAGCGAGGCCGGACACGTCTAGTCGGAATGTGGCCAGAAGTATACAAATCACATACTTGTGCTGACATGACCATCCACCGGCAAGGGAGAATGCTAAAAGTGTGCAGTGCATTTGTTGCGAGAATTCAGAAGCCTGCAATGTCAGGATTCAGCTCTGCAGGTTCCAGTAGTCATCACATGGACACTTCACTCATAGGCAATCTTCAAACTTTTGGTCATATGACAACAAGCTTCTCTTCCTGTTTCTCTCAGTTTTTCACAGATCATTGAGAGCATTAGGGAGAGCAGCTCGTCGGTACATGACTAAGTGTGCAAATCCCATATGTGCTTGGGGGGGCGCCAAACTAAATTCTTACCCTGGGTGCCCGAAAACCTAGATACACCTCTTCATCTGGGCTCCAGCGCTGAGCCCACATCTTTCCTGGCACATTTTTTGAACAGCTGACATGTGCCCTGAACAGCCGCAAGTAGAATTGCGATCCACACGCGGCTATTAACCCGTTAAATGCTGCTGTCAAACCCTGACAGCGGCATTTAACATGCACTTCCGGCAATCATGCATGAAATCCGCCAATCAGTGACCCCCGTCACGTGATTGTTGGTCACCGATGGGTTGGCATGACAGCCAGAGGTCTCCAACAGACCTCTATGGTTGTCATAGCCAGATTGCTATGAACGCTGCCCGTGGTCGGTGCTCATAGCAAGTGAGCATTTTTGCTACATGCAGGTGATCTGATCAGTGCTTGTATGTAGCTGAGCCGATTGGACAAGTGCAGCTCCTAGTCTCCCATGGAGACTATTGAAGCATGCAAAAAGTAAAAAAAATGTTTTACAAAATATATAAAAGTTCAAATCTCCCCCCTTTCGCCGCATTCAAAATAAAACAATAAAAAAAATCAAACATACAATCACACAGTGGGGAAAAAAAGTATTTAGTCAGCCACCAATTGTGCAATTTCTGCCACGTATAGAGATGATAGAAGCCTGTAATTGGCATCATAGGGAGACTACAACTATGAGTCAAAATGAGAAAACAAAAACAAAACTATGGGATTGCACTTTTTTGCAATGTCACCGCGCTTGCAATTTTTTTCCCATTTTCAAGTACTGTATATGACATGGTAAAACCAATGGTGTCGTTGAAACGTACAAGTCGTCCCGCAAAAAAAAAGCCCTCACATGGCCATTTTGACCAAAAAATAAAAAAGTTATGGCTCTGGGAAGAAGGGGATCAAAAAAATGAAAATGCAAAACCAAAAATGCTTCTGGTCATTAAGGAGTTAAACTACGTGTACAGATATTTACGCGATATAAAAATCATACCTGTAGAAGAGATTTTGGTTATTTAGTTGCCTGAAAAAAAAAAATATTCCATATGCAATTGAAGGGTGTCAAGGCACCCTCAGAGTGACTAAGGGCTCAGTGCACCATTACACCCCCTCAGTTTGCATACTGAGCTCTTTGTCTTTTCTTAAATGACTAAATCTGAGGCTTTGCAGCTCGAAAGATGGAAACTGGAAAAGCCAAGCCACGCTAATATAGTGTCATTGCTGGCTCCTGTCAGTGGATATCGCTTGGTACTGTACTGCAGACAGGAGCAAGCTTTGACAACCGTGTTCTGCCCTCTGAATATAGAGCAAATATGTTTGTATTATGTGCTGGTTTAGTTATAGCACCATCTAGTGGTGGCTGAATTTATAGCTGTGTCTTTAATAGCTTTTATAGCATGTGTCTTTAATAGCAGACAAAAAGAAAAAATTCCAGCTACTACAAGATCCATTTATTGAGTGAAAAGTAAGTTCATATGATAGTCTCTATTACGCGTTTCGAACACCCACACTGTGTTCTTTATCAAAAGCTTTTTGATAAAGACGCTGGACGACGTGATTCCTTGCTCCCACACTCCACAGGCAGCTTTCAAGTGAGCTGGTAAGCCCCTTTTTTTAATAGCAGACAGACTGTTGCATCCTGGAATTGAAGCAATGTATTCTGGGATGAGGAAGGTGCCATTTTCTTCTGTGTATTTCATAAGGACACACGTTGTTTTTCTGTCCTCCTGTAACTCCTCTACTTGAGTCGCTATCCGGGTAAAGCATATCTGGTAAGATTAACATCTTTTCTTGCAATGCAGTGTTGTTCAGAGAGGTTATTAACTGTATAGCCGCCAGTGCTCAGTAGATGTAATTAGAAACCTGTGCATTCCATGTAAAGTTTGCATCACACTGTATTCTTCCTGTAATTGTGTTAGCTGTGAGATCATCTGCCCAATAATTACCCATGTCGTTTGTATTCTTTATAGTTTTACCGTGTGTTCTATACTCTTCACCAATAAACAAGTTAGACTACAAAGAACAGTCTGCTTATTTTGGAAGATAGAAGTTGGTTTATGCTGTATTCTGCCAACATGTATGAAGGCAGAACAAACCAAGAATGACACCATGTGAGCGAGGCTGCTGTGTCCATGCAGAGCCACTGATAGAATAACGGCAACGCTTGAGTGGTATCAATAAAGATATGACACAGTGCTCAGTTTGCAAGTTGGTGGGGTGGCACAGCTCCTTCCAAGGGTTCACCGAACACTCTCATTTGCATACAAAATAAATTGTTATTTTTTTGCAGTTAAACCATCAAAGCTACATTTCCAAGATGAGCTTTTGTTGAGTTTTTGATGTTGCAGAATGTCAGCACAATTTGTGTTAAGCTTATTTTATTTAGGTTACTTGCGTTTTTTATTGAATTTTTGTGTGTGATTTTCTAACGTGATTTTATTTTGTTTTTGACACTGTTGTTCTTGTCTCTTTTTGGTGTACAGTCATGGCCAAAAGTTTTGAGAATGACACAAATATTATATTTTCACATGATCTGCTGGCCTCTGGTTTTTATGTGTGTTTGTCAGATGTTTTTATCACATACAGAAATATAATTGCAATCATATTATGAGTAACAAAAGGTTATATTGACAGTTAGAATGAGTTAATGCAGCAAGTCAATATTTGCAGTGTTGACCCTTCTTCTTCAGGACCTCAGCAATTCTCCCAGGCATGCTCTCAATCAACTTCTGGATCAAATCCTGACTGATAGCAGTCCATTCTTGCAAAATCAATGCTTTTATTTTGTCTGAATTTGAAGGTTTTTGTTTGTCCACCCGTCTCTTGATGATTGACCACAAGTTCTCAATGGGATTAAGATCTGGGAAGTTTCCAGGCCATGGTCCCAAAATCTCTATGTTTTGTTCCCTGAGCCATTTAGTTATCACCTTTGCTTTATGGCAAGGTGCTCCATCATGTTGAAAAAGGCATTGTGGATCGCCAAACTGCTCTTGGACGGTTGGGAGAAGTTGCTCTCGGAGGACATTCTGGTACCATTCTTTATTCATGGCTGTGTTTTTAGGCAAGACTGAGAGAGAGCCCATTCCCTTGGCTGAGAAGCAACCCCACACATGAATGGTTTCAGGATACTTGACAGTTGGCATGAGACAAGACTGGTGGTAGCGCTCACCTGGTCTTCTCCAAAAAAGCTGTTTTCCAGATGTCCCAAACAATCGAAAAGGGGATTCATCAGAGAAAATGACTTTACCCCACTCCCTGTACCTCTTGCAGAATATCAGTCTGTCCATGATGTTTTTTCTGGAGAGAAGTGGCTTCTTTGCTGCCCTCCTTGAGACCAGGCCTTGCTCCAAGAGTCTCCGCCTCACAGTGCGTGCAGATGCACTCACACCTGCCTGCTGCCATTCCTGAGCAAGTTCTGCACTGCTGGTAGCCCGATCCCGCAGCTGAAACACTTTTAAGAGACGGTCCTGGCGCTTGCTGGTCTTTCTTGGGCGCCCTGGAGCCTTTTTGGCAACAAGGGAACCTCTCTCCTTGAAGTTCTTGATGATGCGATACATTGTTGACTGAGGTGCAATCTTTCTAGCTGTGATACTCTTCCCTGTTAGACCATTTTTGTGCAGTGCAATGATGACTGCACGTGTTTCCTAAGAGATAACCACGGTTAACAGAAGAGAAACAATGATGCCAAGCAACAGCCTCCTTTTAAAGTGTCCAGTGGTGTCATTCTTACTTAATCATGACAGATTGATCTCCAGCCCTGTCCTCATCAACACCCACACCTGTGTTAATGGAGCAATCACTGAAACGATGTTAGCTGGTCCTTTTAAGGCAGGGCTGCAATAATGTTGAAATGTGTTTTGGGGGATAAAGTTCATTTTCTAGGCAAATATTGACTTTGCAAGTAATTGCTGTTAAGCTGATCACTCTTTATAACATTCTGGAGTATATGCAAATTGCCATTAGAAAAAATGAAGCAGTAGACTTTGCAAAAATTAATATTTGTGTCATTCTCAAAACTTTTGGCCATGACTGTATAATGCTTTAAATAAAGCTGCTTTGTTTTTGATACTTCCTGGATTTGGCTTTTACAAAACTTTATTGATATATTTACTGGTGCTTCTCACAAAATTAAAATATCATCAAAAAGTTAGTTTATTTCAGGTTGATTTGATAGCAGCCTTCAGCTTGTCTGCATTGTGGGGTCTGGTTTTGATAAAATACAGTGGACCTACACGAGCAGAGGACATGGCTCCCCAAACCATCACTGATTGTGGAACTGCACACTAGACTTCAGGCATCTTGGATTGTCTGTCTCTCCAATCATCCTCTAGACTCTGGGACCTTGATTTCCAAATGAAATGCAAAGTTGACTTTTCTTATGGAGTATGTCAATAACTGCCGTCTGGACATCTGTCAAGTCAGCAGTCTTCCCCATGATTGTGGAGCCTACTGAAACAGACTTAAGGGTATGTGCGCACGTTGCTGATTTGGTTTTGTAAAATTCTTTCTGGATTCTGCCTCTCTTGGCAGAAAACGTAGTTGAAATTCCGCATAGTTTTAATTCTTTTTTTATGCGGATTTTCATGCAGATTCGTATGCGTTTTTGTAAGCTACATAAAAATATATTATTTACCAAAAAAAAGAATAGTCATTTACTTGTACAACCTCTTCTTTTTCATTCTCCATTGAAGACCATAATATCAATACATACCATGTTCAAATATAATGTTTACACACAAAACAAATATAAGTGAATATATTATATATGTAAATACATATATATGTGTGTTTCAGCCAGATACCCTCAGTAATAAAATGGTACATAAAGAGTTAAATAAAAGACACACACATTAAATTTGCATGAAACGCAATATCTGTTTATTTTTTTTAAAAAATTTAAAAAAAATTGCGTGGGCTCCTGTGTAGTTTTCATATCCAGCAGAGGGAGAACTGATGGCTGAGGGCTGATATTAATATTCTGTGATGGATCCAATAGCCATAAAGGTTCCCAGGCTATTAATATCAGCTCACAAATGTTTGTTTAGCCTTTACTGGCTAGTTTACAGAGGAACCTCAGAAAAAAACTGACATGTGGTCCCCCTATAAAATTGAACCAGCAAAGGCTAGGCAGACAGCTGCAGGATGATATTAATAGCCTGGGAAGGGACCATGTATATTGGCATCCCCCAGGCTAAAAACATCAGCTCTCAGCCGCCCCAGAAATGGCGCATCTTATAGATGTGCCAATTCTGGCACTTAGCCTCGCTCTTCCCACTTGTCCTGTAGCAGTGGCAAGTGGGGTAATATTTGTGGGGTTGATGTCACCTTTGTATTGTCCGGTGACATCAGACCCACGGCTTAGTAATGGAGAATCGTCAATAAGACACCTATCCATTACTAATCCTATAGTTATATGGTAAATAAAGACACAGACAGAATAAAATCCAGTAATTGAAATAATCACACAGACTCCTTTATTAAATTTTAATTACCATACTTGCTGCATTGCCTAATTCCCGAATCCCTCGATCTCCTGCAAAAAAATAATATAATAAACCAACATAAATACTCCCTGTCCAACATAGTCCAATTACCTAGTGTCCCACAACGATTTCACGTGTGAATAGTCACATGTGACTGCTCTACCTGGCCTCCGGTGATACACTGACAGGAGCTAATCGCTTCTGCAGTGTATCACTGAGAGTTCACCGGAGGTCGTGCTCTAACGGCGACACTGCATGACAATTTTCTCATGCAGCGTTGCCGCAGGTGAGACCCGGAGCTGATCAGCTGATGAACTCCAGTGACCTCTCTCGGCGGCGCAGTGATACACTACAGGAGGCAGGGGTTGGCTGGTACTTTTCAGCCTGGAGGGCAATCACAAGGCACTGGCCCTCGAGTTGCGGTGGCCCTCCTTTTCCCTGCTTATCTCTGGCCATTGCATTAACAGCAGAGATAACAGGTTTAAAAATAGGCTGGTACGTAGATATGGGAACAGTATGGAGCTTGCTGCATAGATACAGGAGCAGAACCGAGCTTATTCCAGAGATATGGGAGCAGAACAGAGCTTACTACAGAAATATGGGAGCAGAACCGAGCTTACTCCAGAGATATGGGAGCAGAACAGAGCTTACTATAGAGATATGGGAGCAGAACAGAGCTTACTACAGAGATATGGGAGCAGAACAGAGCTTACTCCAGAGATTTGGGAGCAGAACAGAGCTTACTCCAGAGATTTGGGAGCAGAACGGAGCTTACTCCAGAGATATGGGAGCAGAACCGAGCTTACTACCGAAATATGAGAGCAGAACAGAGATATGGGAGCAGAACGAAGCTAACTCCAAAAATTTTGGAGCAGAATGGAGCTTACTCCGGAGATTTGAGAGCAGAACGGAGCTTACTCCAGAGATTTGGGAGCAGAATGGAGCTTACTCCAGAGATATGGGAGCAGAACCGAGCTTACTACAGAGAAAAGGGAGCAGGATGGAGCTTACTACAGAGATAAGGGAGGAGAATCAAGCTTACTACAGAGATATGGGAGCAGAGCCAAGCTTACTTCAAAGATATGGGAGCAGAACCGAGCTTACTACAGAGATATGGATCAGAACGGAGAATACTCCAGAGACATGGGAGCAGAAAAGAGCTTACTACAGAGATATGGGCACAAAACTGAGCTTACTACAGAGATATGAGAGCAGAACCGAGCTTACTACAGCAGTATAGGAGCATAACCAAGCTTACTACAAAGATAAGGGAGCAGAACCGAGCTTACTACAGAGATTTGGAGCAGAACTGAGTTTACTCCAGAAATATGAGAGCAGAACAGAGCTTTCCACAGAGATATGGAAGCAGAACAGAGCTTACTCCAGAGATATGAGAGCAGAACAGAGCTTACTACAGAGATATTGGAGCAGAACTGAGCTTACAACAGAAATATGGGAGCAGAACAGAGCTTACCACAGAGATATGGGAGCAGAACCCAGCTTACTATAGAGATATGGGATATACTGTATATATCTAATATATAAAGCTCAAATGTGTGTATGTATGTGTGTATGTCCGGGATTGCCATCCACTCCGTCGCAGCTACAGCCACAAAATTTGGCACAGTCACACATCTGGACCTCGAGAGCGTCCTAAGCTATGTTGTGAGGCGAAATTTTAACCCCGCGCATTCCAATTCACCAAACAATTTTGCCCCTATCTACATAATGGGGAAAAAGTGTGTGTGTATCACGCCCCGCCCCTCATCATGATGTCATAATGGTTGCCATGGCGACGCTGATGTCATCATAGCTTGCAAGCCCTGCCGCTCATTATGGTGTCATAATAATAATATAATAATAATAAATTTTATTTTTATAGCGCCGACATATTCCGCAGCACTTTACATTTCAGAGGGGATTTGTACAGACAATAGACATTACAGCATAACAATAATCACATACAGTAGATTATAACACATACCAAGAGGAAAGAGGGCCCTGCTCGCAAGCTTACAGTCTATGAGGAAAGAGGGAGACACGAAAGGTAGGTGGTAACAGTTACCCTGAATTGTATGGACCAGTCATAATGTTAAGTGTGTAACAGTACAGACACAGAGGGCTAATGGAGGCATAAAGCATGTGGGAACATGATGCGGGGAACCTGGTTATGGTAAAACTTTTGGCTCTGCCACACAGGGATAGATTAGGTTAATGTGTTGGGGTGGTAGGCCAGTCTGAATAAATGCGTTTTCAGGACACGCTTAAAATTGTGGGGATTGGGGACTAATCGTATTGACCTGGGAAGTGCATTCCAAAGAATTGGTGCGGCACGTGTAAAGTCTTGGAGACCATAATGGTTGACTATGGGATGGAGGATGTGTGATGGGTATATGAGCACTGGACTATGGGATGGAGGATATGTATGACGGGTATATGGCACAGGACTATGGGATGGCGGATATGTATGATGGGTATATGGGCATGGGACTATGAGATGAAGGATGTGTGATGGGCATATGGGCACTCGACTATGGGATGGCGAATATGTATGATGGGTATATGGGCATGGGACTATGGGAAGGAGGATGTGTGATGGGTATATGGGCATGGGACTATGGGATGGCGGATATGTATGATGGGTATATGGGCACGGGACTATGGGATGGAGGATATGTATGATGGGTATATGGGCATGGGACTATGAGATGAAGGATGTGTGATGGGTATATGGGCACTCGACTATGGGATGGTGAATATATATGATGGGTATATGGGCACTCGACTATGGGATGGAGGATGTGTGATGGGTATATGGGCATGGGACTATGGGATGGAGGATGTGTGATGGGTATATGGGCACTCGACTATGGGATGGAGGATATGTATGATGGGTATATGGGCACGGGACTATGGGATGGAGGATAATTATAATTTGCTATAACTAACCACAGTTAGTTACTATGCCCGGGCAGTGCCGGCTCTTCAGCTAGTCTAATATATAAAGCTCAAGTGTGTGTATGTATGTATGTATGTGTGTATGTCCGGGATTGGCATCCGCACCGTTGCAGCTACAGCCACAAAATTTGGCACAGTCACACGTCTGGACCCCGAGAGCGTCTTAGGCTATGTTGTGAGGCGAAATTTTAACCCCGCGTATTCCAACTCACCAAACAATTTTTCCCCTATTTACATAATGGGGGAAAAGTGTGTGTATCAAGCCCCGCCCCTCATTATGATGTCATAATGGTTGCCATGGCGACGCTGATGTCATCATAGGTTGCAAGCCCCGCCGCTCATTATGATGTCATAATGGTTGACTATGGGATGGAGGATGTGTGATGGGTATATGGGCACTGGACTATGGGATGGAGGATATGTATGACAGGTATATGGGCACGGGACTATGGAATGGAGGATGTGTGATGGGTGTATGGGCACTGGACTATGGGATGGAGGATATGTATGATGGGTATATGGGCACTGGACTATTGGATGGCGGATATGTATGATAGGTATATGGGCATGGGACTATGGGATGGAGGATGTGTGATGGGTATATGGGCACTGGACTATGGGATGGAGGATATGTATGACGGGTATATGGGCACGGGACTATGGAATGGAGGATGTGTGATGGGTGTATGGGCACTGGACTATGGGATGGAGGATATGTATGACGGGTATATGGGCACTGGACTATGGGATGGCGGATATGTATGATAGGTATATGGGCATGGGACTATGGGATGGAGGATGTGTGATGGGTATATGGGCATGGGACTATGGGATGGAGGATATATATGATGGGTATATGGGCACGGGCCTATGGGATCGTGGATATGTATGATGGGTATATGGGCACGGGACTATGGGATGGAGGATAATTATAATTTTGCTATAACTAACCACAGTTAGTTGCTATGCCCGGGCAGCGCCGGGCTCTTCAGCTAGTAAATATATATTTATGTATTTTTCTTTAAGGGAATGATTTACATACATTTACATTTTTTTTAAACCACCATTAATACCACATACAAGGGACAAATATCATCACACCATGACCAGACCACATATTACCACCACATAGTGACCGAATAATACCACATACAAGGAACAAATACCACCACACCTTGGCTAGACCACATATTACCAACACATAGTGACCGAATAATACCACATACAAGGAACAAATACTGCCACACCATGGCCAGACCACATATTACCAACACATAGTGACTGAATACTACAATACTGATCATTAATTTTAAAAAAAAACAAAATACTATGTGCCATTGTATACAGGAACTCTGTATTTACTGTCAGTGTATAGGGTCGGTGGTGGGGTGCCGAGCTGGGGGGGGTGGTCCTACTTTTGTACCGCGCAGAGATGATAACAGAGACACGATGAGGCAGATTCTGGGTGCAACAGGTCCAAGTTTATTTCATTACTTGCCGTCCGCCTGACGGCCTCCGCAGCACACCGCACGTTTCTTCACTTATCGGCCCTCCGTTTCCAGAGCCGTTTACACACCGTACTTTTACAATAGGGACGTACATATGCGTACTGTCCCTCCTTCACTTGTTCGACGCTCCTGACAGGTCCGCCACTGTGGCCGCCCTAGGCCCAATAACCAACAGCGCTTTCACTGGTCAGTCGTCGTGTCAAATACGGTATATGGCACTCACTGCCTCGTCTCTTCTGCGGTATCTTTCTGTCAGGACCACCCCCTGACGTTTCCTCTCCTCAGTCCCCTTGGTCGGATTCTCCTCAGGGCACACAGACTGGCGAAGTCCTCCTGTCACCTGGGCTCCCCCTGGGGACTGGAACTTTCTGGAACCCTCCCTCAGTATTTATAACTTCCCCGGTTCCTTGAAACTGTCACTAACTGTCACCACGCCCCCCATGACCAACGGTTTCTAAAGCCCTAAGCTGCTGTAAAGTCCTTTGCTCACACTCCACCCTGCCATCTAATGGTCATCCCAAGGTACTGCACGTCCACTACACTTTTCTAGTTGTTTCCCCACTGTAATCACTGTCTCCTACCTACACTGTGCAAACCTATCTTTCTTCACTCTGACTAGTCCGTCCGTCCGTCAGGTCACCTTCCCTACACTCCCCCTTCCTTTGTCCATTGTCGTCCTCGACAATCGTCATCCCTGCCTTCGTCGTTCTGAATCTACACCTACATTCTGTTGTCAGACCAGAAGTTGAGCCAAACCCACTATCTGCGGGGGCCGAACCATACTGGGAGCACTATGCTCTGAGCAGCCTACTGCTACTCACCAGCGCGCACGCCACATGACAACGTCTTTCAAATTGGGCAAGGTACACCCGTATTCTCTCTACGGCATGTATCTTTCCCCTACTCTCCCCTACTGTTACCTTTCACTATTCGGTACGCCATGATCGAGGCCACTCACCTACCAGATCATTGCCGGCGCCCGCCTTTCCTTCTTCAGGGGTGTCCGTGGTGTCGGGGACCTGACCTAGGACGGCTGTCTTTCTCACATCTTCCCATTCATTTTCCTTCTTTCAATTACATGTCATGGTCGGCGTCCCGGTCTCCCAGACCTCAACTCTTAGATCCCTACCGGATCTCACACTTTCCTTTGGTCCCGCAGACCTTCCCTTACCCGGACCTGTTGCATTTTACTTTGGCATATTATACAATAAACAACTTTATAATAGCACAAGTACCCATTTTTTTATAATTTTTTTTTTTCATTTTTCTTTTGCTTTAAAACTCAACGTTTAACAATAAACATCGCCAGCACTCCTTTTCCCTCCCCCTTCCTTGGACATGGACACTCCCTCTTGTCTTCGTATCCCCGTTCTGTCAAGTTTCCAAATCAGTAAGTAACATCCTGTAAGAGGAACATTCTAAAAAAAACAGCCTAATCACATAAAACATTTTTTTTTTTTAAAACTAGACTCTGACAGTCCAGGCCATCTCCTGATGGCCGGTAGCAAGGGGTCCACAGCCGTGAAACTCCTGGGGTGAAGGGAGTGTCCAATACAGTCCTCTTTACGGGGGTTCGCGTTCCTCGGGTACTGCCAGTACCGCCACCGCATAATACCCGCGGGGGCAGTATTCCTTATAATAAGAGACATAGTCCCCTATTTCCAGGGCACGGCCGTGGCGTATGGAGGCTACGTTCACGTATACCTTCTGGCCAGTCTGATCACGTATGAAGCCATACCCCCGGGCCACATTAGTGTACACCAGCCGCCCCCGGGATCTTTCCACCGCCATGCCAGCCTCCCCTTTTGAATGAAGCAGGCTCCATACCTCCTGCTCTCGAACCTTCTTTTGTTTTACCACCTCCGCAACCCAAACGGAGGGTACCGCGCCAGTCCCAGAGTCCGGTGGGCGGGACCTTGCCGAGAAAGGGCGTGGGGTAGAGGCGGCCGATGATATCTGTGGCCCAGCAGTCGCTGGGGCCGGGTAGCGGATGGGAGCAGCCGTGACTCCGGAGGGCTGGTCCACAGGGCCCGATAAACAGACCCCAGCCGGTTCCAATACTGGCTTCACCGCGGCCACAGGGTAGGCCGCATCCACAACTCCCAGCAAAGCCGGAGTAACGGTCGGTTCGGGTGATGAGGCTGACACCGGCCGAGGGAGCGCAACCGCGCCTTCTGTAAATAAGCTCCGCCCTGGTGACTCCAGGCGGGGAGATTCGGGAACGGAAGCTAGGGCCTTGCTCAATTCTACGTATAGCATAGGGCCCTCCGCAGCCGGGCCTTCCGGTACACTGGAGACTGCGTGTTGTGGCAAAATGATAGGGGCCGCTTGTGAAGCCGCCGGCAGGGCCGGGGGAACTCTCACCTTCCCCGGCGCCACGGCCTCCGTCACACCACCGCACGGCTCATCCCGCAGCCTCCGCTCTCCAACTCGTTGCACAGCGGGCCCAGCTTCCAGGCTCAGGGGCTCCGCGGGGAGACTCTCCACCGGTATCAATGGCGGCCGCTCCTTCTGGTTCCGCAGGGGCTCCGCACAGATTTCTCTTCTTGCCCATGGACCCGAAGATGACGTCTTCTGTCTCAGTTCGTTCTCCTGCCGCCACTGCCATTCTAGGCGGCCAATACCCCGACTTCCGCAGCGTCTCATACCGTCCGGTGGGCAGCAATCGAATGGCGCCAAACAGTCGCTCCCAGGCTTTTCTTCGGTGTCACTCCCTCTGTGGGGTGGGGCGTTGGCAGGCCTCTCCACCCACCTGTCAGGGTCCAATTTTTGGAAACGTCGGCCTCCGGGCACATACTGCTGTCCACGGGGGAACGTTGGAGGGGGTCCCAGTCCATTCTGAACTACTGCGAACACCCGGACCTCGCCTCTGCGTTGAAGGAGCGCTGCCATACTGCACTGTCTCTGGTACCGCCCCGGATCCTCTACTGGCCACACAGATTCATCACTGCGCTCCTCATTTGTAATCCACTGGTAAGCCAATTGCAATCCACCGGTAATTGTAATCCAAACTGAGTAGACTGAGTCCTTTTCCATTCTTTGAGGCAGGTCTGCCGCAGAAGATGGGGTATTAGCGGCGGCGATCCTGCCGACTACGCCAACTATAGGGTCGGTGGTGGGGTGCCGAGCTGGGGGGGGGGGTGGTCCTACTTTTGTACCGCGCAGAGATGATAACAGAGACACGATGAGGCAGATTCTGGGTGCAACAGGTCCAAGTTTATTTCATTACTTGCCGTCCGCCTGACGGCCTCCGCAGCACACCGCACGTTTCTTCACTTATCGGCCCTCCGTTTCCAGAGCCGTTTACACACCGTACTTTTACAATAGGGACGTACATATGCGTACTGTCCCTCCTTCACTTGTTCGACGCTCCTGACAGGTCCGCCACTGTGGCCGCCCTAGGCCCAATAACCAACAGCGCTTTCACTGGTCAGTCGTCGTGTCAAATACGGTATATGGCACTCACTGCCTCGTCTCTTCTGCGGTATCTTTCTGTCAGGACCACCCCCTGACGTTTCCTCTCCTCAGTCCCCTTGGTCGGATTCTCCTCAGGGCACACAGACTGGCGAAGTCCTCCTGTCACCTGGGCTCCCCCTGGGGACTGGAACTTTCTGGAACCCTCCCTCAGTATTTATAACTTCCCCGGTTCCTTGAAACTGTCACTAACTGTCACCACGCCCCCCATGACCAACGGTTTCTAAAGCCCTAAGCTGCTGTAAAGTCCTTTGCTCACACTCCACCCTGCCATCTAATGGTCATCCCAAGGTACTGCACGTCCACTACACTTTTCTAGTTGTTTCCCCACTGTAATCACTGTCTCCTACCTACACTGTGCAAACCTATCTTTCTTCACTCTGACTAGTCCGTCCGTCCGTCAGGTCACCTTCCCTACAAGTGTACAGGTAATACAGCGATCACCAGTGACATTATGCACAGGACTGCTGTATATAGTATACAGTGCAGTGTATATTGTCAGTGTACAGGTAATACAGTGATCACCAGTGACATTATACACAGGAGCTCTGTATAAAGTGTCAGTGTACAGGTAATACAGTGATCACCACTGCCATTGACATTATGCACAAGAGCTCTGTATATAGTATACAGTGTATAGTGTCAGTGTACAGGCAACACACTGAATCACCAGTGACGTCTCTACCCGAAGTCCTTCATCTTTGCTTTTCTTTTTCATCCAGCACAGACCGCCATCACTTCTTCCAGCCAGGACTCGTGTCTGCATAAAATAACACCACTTCCAGAGCATATTCCCGACTTTTTCCCTTTCTTCTACACTACACATCTGAATACAAAGGTACAATTACAATCAATATATAATTGGTTATTATGCAACCCACCATCCCTGATATAAATTATAATCCGCCACTGTGCACCCACTAACTATAAATAGCCACTTTCCCCTATTTAATATATAAATTAATAAGCACCTGTACTCTTTCCCCCAATTCATTACCAGTCACTTCATCCTCAATGCCCCCCACTATGTACCTCCCGCTCTAACCCTAACCCTGATTCATTATATTTACATGCCCCTCCCGCCTCAATTCATTGTCATGTCTTTCTCTCCCTCCCTCTATTCATTATCAACTGCTCTACCCCACATTCAATACATCATTTACTCCTCCACCCTCAAAATTCATTATTTGTTCTCACCGTAGATCATTTGCTCTCCCCAGATTTTACTGACTTACTGACTCAATGTAAGTCAATGGGTGTAGAAACGCTGCAGATCTGCAAAAGGAATTGACGTGCTGCTGAAAATAAAACGCTGTGAATCAGTGCGGAATTTTCCACAACATGTTGTCCACAGCAATTCTGGATTCCCATTGATTAACATTGCTTGAGCACTCTTTAGCGGATTTGGTGCAATTCCGTGAGGAAAAAACGCTGCAGATCCGCAATGTGTGCACATAGCCTAAGGCTACTTTCACACATCAGGTTTTCGGCGTCAGGCGCAATCCGGCGTCGTGCCGGAATGCCGGATCCGGCAAATGTTTTGTAAAACCTGAAGTGCCGGATCCGGTTTTCTGCCGGATCCGTCTTGTTCTTGACAGACAAAACCGGATCCGTCTCATCCGGTTCATCCGTTTTTCTATCCGTTTTTCTATCCGTTTTTCGACGGATTACGCCGGATCCGGTTTTTAAAATTGACCCTTGTGGCCTTCCGAACGGGATTGGCTACTGGAAAACTAGATATAGCATGTTCCTACAGCCCTTCTTTGACAGGTTGTAGAGAAGAAAGTGCAGGTTGGAGAGAAGAGCAAGTTACTGGCGAAGATGGATGTTGTCATTGGAAATATTACCACTAGAAGTTCTGTGACGGTTTCAGGGACAATTTTCCACTATACTTTATGTCACCTCAAGGCAGAGTACACTGGGATGACAGAGTGTGAAAGATTTGTGCCCTAAACTTGTGTACCTTCTGGACCAACAGTATATACCTTTGCCAACCAAAGTTGGCTATCTTGTCATGGTCTTACTATTTTTACCTTTAGGCCACAGGTGTGTACCTGGTTGTGTTTTATGCAAAGTATTTCACCTTTTAACAAAAGTTGTGTACATTGTTAGGAAATCACCAACAATAAACACAACTTTTTAGGTGAAATACTTTGCTTCAAACACAACCAGGAACACAACTGTGGCAAAAAGCTAAAATTTACCCACAGTTATATACCTGGTTTTGAATACCTTTTTACCTTTGAAATACCCTGTATTTAACCTTTTTTTTAAACATAGTTCGCCGCAGAAAGAAATGACAGACAACCATTGTGAAACGATAATTTAACTTTTATTTAAATTTTTTTTTTTTTTGTAAAATGTTTTTAAAGTGCAAAAAACTTTTTTAATAAAGGTTTTAAACCCAATGGGCATTTTTATTACAAAAAACACACATTACAAATCTGTGTACTGTGGGGTGGAAATACTGCTGGAGGGGCTGCGGGACACTTCTACACTGGGTGTGTGGAGAGAGGACTGGGATCGTGGTGGGGAAGGAACAGTTAGAGGTGAAGGTGTGGAAAAAGCTACAGAATGGGTGGACATGTGGGAGGCAGAAGAGGTGGTGGGCGGTGGAGTGGAGGGTTGGGCAGGGACTGTAGGAGCAGATGATGTTGATGGAAAGTTGTATGGGGAAGGAGTTTGGTACGGGGAAGGAGTTTGGTACGGGGAAGGAGTTTGGTACGGGGCAGGTTGCTGGAAGTGGGGAGATGTCTGGTACTGGGGAGGTTGCTGGTACTGGTGAGGTTGCTGGTATGTAATAGGAGGGGGAGGATGGAAAGTGGCTGGAGGGGGTGCAGATGTAATAGGAGGGGGAGGATGGAAAGTGGCTGGAGGGGGTGCAGATGTAATAGGAGGGGGAGGATGGAAAGTGGCTGGAGGGGGTGCAGGTGGAGGAACTACAGTGGTGGGAGGTGGAGGTTGGGAGGTAACCTGCTGTAGAGCACCGTGGCACGAATGCATTACATGCATCTGCTGGGTAGGAGATAGTGTTGCCATGCGCTCCACAACAGACCTGAAAAAGGTGTGGTTTGGCGAAGATCTTGCTTCTGAATGCATGGTTTGCAGAAGTGTCTTCACCTCCAGAATGCTGGAGTTGATCTGCTGAAAGCCTGCGGAGATTTGCTCTGACAAGACTTTGAGACAGTTCTGGAAAGATGCATTCAGATGCAAGAACTCTTGCGCATAACTCTTTTCCTGACCCCTCTGCCGCTGCCGCCCAGTACCCGCAGGTGTACTAGAGGTGGCAGGGGCAGAAGGGTGGGGTAAAGGGAAAGCGATCTCCTCACCAGCAGCTTCATGTAATGTAGGCGGCCACGATGCTCCTGTGCTGGTGGATGGGACAGATGGGTCGAATGTGTGGGAAGGCTGGGAAGGTGCAGATGTACCGGGGCGGTCGAAGTGTCCCTCGGTGCCGGTCTCCTCAGGGATCGCCTCAGAAGGGTCCAATCGTGCAGGCTCCCGAGTGCTGCTCACCGTGCTGTGTAATAAAGAGAAAAAAAAACAATTAAAATACTGACATGGTATGGCCCTGGCTGAAAAAAAAAAGTTACATCTAACATTTTTTTCACATGTGGTGTGTAATATTTACCTTCTGGTGAGCATTGTTTCCCGGAGGAACGACAGGGCTTGTGCGTACTTGTACTTGCTCCTGCGTCCTCCAGATCCACTCGGGGCCCGCATCTCTTTATTGAACTCCTTCTTGAAACGATGCCTCACAGACCGCCACCGATTCACAATTCTGTTCCCTGAAACGAGAAAGGAGTGGTTAGTATACAACATCAGTGTTTCACAAACTCCAGTCCTCATGGTCCCCAGGGGTCATGTTTTCAGGATTTCCATAGTAAATAGAAATCCTGAACACATGATCCGTGGGGACCACGAGGACTGGAGTTCGGGAAACACTGGTTTACATCAAGCAACCGGTACTGTATATACTTACGCTCTTTAATCTGGGCCCGAGCTTCGAGGTCCTCCCAGCGGCCCACAAGGAGAGAACAGATTTCCTCCCAGAGTCGTCGGGTAACGATCAGGTCAGCGTGGCGGCGGTCAGCCATATTCCAGAGCGGCTCCCTTTCTCTGACGAGATCGATGAGGCGGTCCACATCAATCCCTCCATCCTCACCGTCAGAGTCGGGAGCACGCTGTGAAGGCTGTTAAAGAAAAAGACAAAAATAACATAATTAGCCTCCACAAAAGAAATGAAATAAAAAGTGCAAAAAAACAAAGCAAAAATATTTATACTTACACGCTGGTGACCGCCGCGTTGCTGTCGCCGACGACCCTGGGAGGCACTGCGAGGACCTCTTGGCCGAGCACCAGATTGGGAAGACTAGAGAAGAAAACAAAAAATGTTATGTCTTTGGATGTAGGCATTTGTTTGCTGTGTGTGGTCTGCAGAACATTGTTTTCTATGTGTTGTGTGTAGTGAGATGTTGTGTTTCTGCGTTTGATGCAAAAAACTTACCAATTGTGAGCCCACTCCAGGTGTCTGTCCACCCCTTCCTTCTTCTTCTGGGAGCTCCTCTTCATCTTGTGATTCCTGTTTTGAAATAAAAGTCAATGAATAGACATATATTACAGAGATGATGGATTTTGGAAATAAAAACTTACCGTCAAACGCTGACGATGCGAGGGAGGGCTCCCAGAAGAAGATGTGCTGTCCTGTTGATGGCCAGACTCCATGGCTGTGGGTATTGCTGCTGCTGTTGCTGCTGCCAGTGATGCCATTTCTGCTGCTGCTGCTGCTGCTGCATCTCTTTGGCAGCTGTTGAATAAAGAGAAACAAAGGGCCAATGAATATCTTGATATTCCATGGCCCTAGTTTGGAGGAATGGGGGATTTGATAATTACCGTCTCTCATCTGCTGCTGGACTCCCCTCCTCAGCATGTTCCATTTGCTGCTCCATTTGGGGTGGTGCTGATGGTGCTGCTGCTGCAGATGTCTGCTGCCTTCTCCTGCTCCTGGTTCTTGGCTTGGGTGGCATGTTGGGTGTGGCTGAGGGTCCCATTGTCTTGCTTTTATATATCTCCTGTGGGCAGAGCTACTGAGCATGCTCAGACCAAAAAAACGGATCCGGCGCATTGCGGCGCTCATAGGCTTTCATTGTGTGAAAAAGCCGGACGCGCCGGATCCGGCGTGTCCGGCTTTTTCGCCGGAGACAAAAAACGTTACAGTAGACGTTTTTTCCAGACACCGGATCGCGACACATTGCCGGATCCAGCGAAAACCGGATGAAACGCATGGCCATCCGGCGCGATCCGGCGCAAATGCAAGTCAATGGGGGGGAAACCGGATCCGGCATTGCATTTCGCCGGATCCGGTTTCTGTCAAAAGCGCCGGATCGCGCCTGACGGCGAAAACCTGATGTGTGAAAGAGGCCTAAGGAACCTTATTAAACGCTTAGGAAGCCTTTGCCGGTGTTTTTTATTAATTATTCTACTTTACTGAGATAATGACTTGTGTGTTTTCATTGGCTGTAAACCATAATCATCAACATTAGCAAAAATAAACACTTGAAATAGATCACTCTGTTTGTAATGACTCTATATATGAGTTTCACTTTTTGTATTGAGGCACTGAAATAAATTAACTTTTTGATGATATTCTAATTTTGTGAGAAGAACCTGTATATGACATCATCAGGGCTGTTGATGTGTTTTCGCCGTGGAAACACACTAAAAATGTATGTGTTTTTTATCTGTCGAATTTGCTCACATAATGCAAGTCTATGGGGAAATTCCGCACAGAAAATTCTGCGTACTCACAAGAGAAATTGAGATGTTGCGGATTTGAACCATGCACTGCAGGTCAGTTTATGCGCCATTAAAAAGAAGCACAGTGGGCGTGAGATTTCTATAAATCCTATGCACTTTGCTGTAAATGTGAGATGCTGCATTTTTGAAGCAGCAAAAATATGCAGCATCAAAAATTCACCAAAAACTCATAATGTGTCTGAAAGGTAAGAGCGACCGCTGCTGCATCGCTAGTGAGATCTGCCTGTTTGGCAGCTCACTAGCGACCATTTAGCGAAGCACCAGCGATCCTTACCGGGTCGTACCGTGGTCGGGATCGCTGGTGCATCGCTAAATGTAAAGGGGCCTTAAGTCTCCGTCATACTTGTTAACTTAATTTAATTAGCGTTTTGGGGGTGACAGTCTCATTGTAATACAAATAAATTATGCAAATGTAAGAGGGGGCCAGGACGGTAGTCGTAGCCGAGGACACCGGGGCTCTGGTGTCCTGACTTCCTCCCACAGAAAGACCATCAGCTTCTACCGGCTTACCTGTTCAAGATGCTGGTCCACCATCAGGGATTCCACAGCGGTGTTGCACAGCTCCTGCACTCTTAGTTCCAGTGCTCACGGTTGAAATAACAGACAGAGATACCGGTTCTGATGCCAAACTAATGATTTTACTTTCTTCTTCAACGGTCCCGGACACATCAGTTACATTACAGTTCACACAGCCTTCATCCTGCACTTTCCCTTGCTTAGTTCCTATGTCCTCACGCACAGTCTGGAGTGGTAGCGCCCTAGGTGGTACCGCAGCATCACTCCACTGAGACCTCAATACATAGGGGATTCCATTAATCCGCTTCACCTCAGACTTGCAGGCTTCAGCCCTATTTAAGATCTGCCACATGGTGAATCCTCTGCGCCCTGCCCGACTCTTAGACCACTTTTTCCTTTCCATTCCTGCTGCTGTCACAAACTGTAATTTCCACGGGTGCTCCGATCTTATACAGCACCTGTCTAACTGTGCCCGTTCTTTTCAGCTTCTCCACAATGTTGCGCAGCTGCTATGGCGTGCTGGGCTTAGAGCCCCTGTGGACTTGTCGGGCGTTCTTGCCCTTCTGAACTATTCCTATGACCTACACTAACTTAACCCACAGCAGCTCCTCCTACAGTTAACTCTTATATGAACTATCTATCAACTGTCCTAACAAGGCCCACTAGTGTACCCCCATCTAGAGGCCCTTTGCAAAACTACACTTATCTAGTCTATGAATATATACTACAAGTGCCCTCCTCTAATGTTCCCAAACGATGCACTAACTTACCCTAATCTATACAGAAATACAGAGGAATAATACGGCATGCAACACAATATAATACATCATGGTAACACATAATGTGGCAGTACCAATGAACAGGAGGTAATACACCGTAGTGTAGCAGTACCGAAACATCATAAGATCTGTACATTATTTACAATACATATTAACATTAGAACTCCTTAAAGGGAAGGTGGCATTAAAGGGATATTCTTCTTCAATCCCTTACACATGCATTTCCTCTGGATGGCCCAGAGTATCCCCTATTGACACCTGCTATTTCTTTTTACAAATTATACAATTTCAGGTATTTTATTTCTAAATTGAACTGTCTGCAATAATAATTTTACTCGCTCTAAAGAGTTGCTGGCGCAGAAATGACAAGAAGTGAATGTATATTGGTTAAAGCTCTACTTTCCATACAAAGTACATAATCAGCAAATACGTGTTTGAAATCTTATTATTTTGCATAATGAACTCCGAGATTGTTAGCCATGGATTTGCCTTCTGAGAAGTATAATCCTGCAATATGTCAGGGATCTGCATAGTATTTGTCACGAGCTTTCTATTGATGGACTAAGTATATTCATTATATTATATGACAGATTGCTCATTGAGCATTTTAGGGTGCAGATGATGCTACAGCTAATTTATGCTTTGTAAAGCAATATTTTTTGACAAAGTAAAACTAAATAAAAATATGTCACTTTGTTCTTGTTGCTTTTCTCTTGAGACCTTATTGACCCATTGTACAATCTGGGGTTGGGGGAAGAAAGTCTGATTGTAGTGACTCCCTAGAAAAAGTTGTAGTAATGCAAGGAAAGCTTAAGGGTAGTTCACACTAGACGTTTTTTCAGCGTTTTTTTTCTGAAGCAAAACCTGATCTCTTGGCAGGATAGAAGCTGCAGAAAAAACATGTTTTCCTTGTATTTTCTTGCATCTTTGCTGAGTTTTGTGCGTTTTTTGCAGCGGTTTTAGCTGCTAGATTTGGCTCTTGTGCATGCTGATAAAGTTTAGTGTTGAAAAAAAGTCCTATTCCATAGAATCAGGTTTTGGCACAAAAAACACAGCAAAACATGATACCTGCGTTTTTCAGCGTTTTTCCACCAAGCCAATGGGTGAAAAACGCTGAAAGAAGTGTCACACTCCATTATGAATAATAAAACATGCAAAGCACAAAAATACTGATGACAAAGAAACCAAGCTGTGTGCATGAGATTTCTGAAATCCCATAAGCTTTGCTGGTACTGTAAAACGCAGCTGAAAATTGGCATAAAAAAGCGCAGCAAAAAAATCCTGAAAAAACGCCTAGTGTGAACTTAGCCTTAACCTTTTTCCATAGACCATTAGATTTGCAGACAAGTTTTTCTGACACCAGTTTATGTCATGGAGAGAAAAAAGTTGGGGACGGGCACCACTATTAAATTAGTTGCTGCAATATGAAAATACTGGAAATGTGCAGATCAATTAATGGCACTCTAGTTGTCTCTGGTTGTTAGACATGAGGTTGATGATCACTGGCACGGCTATTGATTAGCCGGCTGGCACAACATCATTGTGGCATGATGCTCATGTGACGTCGTGCCAGCACTGACAAATCAAAAGCAGCGCCAGGGATTTCAGAATGTACAAGATTCACTGGCCTCACATCCAGAAGCCAGGAACTACTGACCTGATGAACCAAAGACTTGTCTGTTACTCATATTGTGAATGTCCATCTGAATTTCTATCTTTGTTTTGCAGAGTTTTGCGGAAGAATAGAATCCTCACCATAAGTGACAACACTTTTTCATCGCTCTCCAGACTCGATGAGCTGTAAGTGTGGAAGACCTTAAGTGACTTAGTATATTTTATAGAACAGCAGGGCTAGTCAATGATTGCCAAAACACAAGTTAAAGTGTTAATCCTGAAAGCATCAGTCCTAAAATAGTTGTAGGGTAACACTGCAAAACATGCCAAAAAATAAATATATTGTATTTGCATTTTACTTTTTTTCAAAACAATATATAATTAAGCCATGTGTATACTTATTGTGCACTTTTTATTTTGACAGAGACTTGGCTAATAACAAAATTGAAGCATTTTCCCCATCTTTACTCAAGGATATGAAGGAATTATCCCAACTGTAAGCCGCCTCTGAGGTTTTAGTTACGTCGTTCTAGCTGCAAACATCAAATGTAATCAAAGATATTGAAGTTCTGCAGAAATATATGCAATATACAAGCTGGAGTACTAGAGGAAATCAGAGGGAAATTCCCTTTTAATCACTAATTTATTGGCCTGTATAGTAATAATACATTTATTTTATCAAAGCTTGTGGTTAAAAGGGTCTTCTCAAGTTCATGGTATAGGAGATAACTTTCCAGTGAAGGTCCTGCCAGGACTGCCAGGGCCCCAACTGACCTCCATGGCCCCCACTAATCCTGAAAACTGGCCCAGCTGAATGGAGCGGAGGTCAATCATATCCACTTCCTCTCCATTCATTCATAATGGGAGCACCAGAGATTGCAAAAACTTGAGAACCATAGAGAAGAAAGTGGATAGGCACATTGCGTCCCGTGCAAAATAATCCTTTATTGTGGCATCAAGTCACCAACAGCAGGGAGCAACCATGGAGCAAATACAGACGACGATCGTTTCGCGCTTACATTGCGCTTCAACAGGCAAGTACAATGCACTTTTTATCAAGTAGTAAGCGTATGACATCCATCTGACGTGTGTCACGGAAGTGGTTTGTGGAACCACTAAGCCACGGACCACGGAGACCTGGAGGGGCGTAACTAAGTGAACTCCAGACTGTTCACTAGAGCCTCTGATGGTAAGTTTAGACTTGGCTCCCGATGAACGCCACGTGCCACTCCAGGACAGACCAAAGCTCATGCAGCAGCTAGACCCAGAAGGACAGACTGGATGGAGCAGTAGGAAGAGCTTTTATCAGAGTGCAGCAGACAGAGTTTGTGTCAGAATGCAGCAGACAGGATTTGCACCAGATTGCACAGCAGGCAGGATTTGCACTAGAGTGCAGCAGGCAGGATTTGCACCAGATTGCAGAAAGCAGGATTTGTACTAGAGTGCAGCAGGCAGGTATGCGACCTTACACAACATAGGAAGGTTGCACAGGCACCTCCCCAGTGGGGAGGAAGCAATATATACATAATATCCCACATCCATTGGCTGGGGAGGAAATAGAAAGTGCACATGCTGACCTTTTAAGAGGGCGGGAGTGCATGCGCACATGCTCTAAGGACATGGCTAGAGGACAGGCTGGAAGCATGCAAAGCATAGGGAAGAACTGTCCCCAGCATGGGTGAGTGAAGTGACACGCCAGAGACCATGCCTGTCAGAGCAGAGATCCGGCGTGGTGCTAAGAATGTGTAAGCAATCTGTATGCAATGTGTTTTTAACATCAAGCTTTTACATGCAGTAGTTCTCTGCCATTTAGGATAATTTTCTAAGTAATAAATCAAATAGAATAAATAGGATAGATGTCCTGTAGATATTTAATGTCAGAAGACCCCTACATACATTAAACTAACACCCTTTTTCATGTGGCACTAAAGGGTAGCCTTTTTAAATCTATTAAATAAATAATTTGTTTGATAAAAATGTTGTGTGATCCCCTTTATTTTTATTAACCAGCTGAGGGAAAGCAGACAGTTGGGGGCTGGTGTTATTATTCTGGGAAGGGGACAATATCCACAAAGGTTCCTAGCTTATTAATAACAGCAAACAGCTGTTTGCTTAGCCTTTACTGGTTGCTAAAAAGGAGTGACCCAAAAAGAAAATTGACGTGGGGTCCCCACTAGATTTAATAAATAGCAAAGGCTAAGCAGACAGCTGAAGACTCATATTAATAGGCTGGGGAGGGACCATGGATATTGGCCCCCTACCAGATTAATAACAACAGCCCTCAGCCGCCCCAACAATGGCGCATCCATTAGATGTGCCAATTCTGTCACTTGGTCTTGGCTTTTCCCACTTGCTCTGGTGCATTGGCAAGTAGGGTAATTGTTTTGGAGTTAATGTCAGCTGTTTTATGTCCACTGACATGAAGCCATGAGGTTAGCAATGGAGAGGTGTCTCTCAGACACCCCCATTACTAACCCCATAGTCAAAAGTAGTAAAGACACATACAGAGAAAATACTTTCATTGTACAAATCACTCCCTGACAATTACCATCTTTTATCCATTTATTAACCGAAAAAAGAAAATAAAAAATAAAAATTATCTTCACCTGTGTGCCATAATTCCAAAATATGCAAATAAAGTCTGTGGAGCCTCATTTAAGAGTCTTAAACACAGGACGAGCCAGATCTTCCTCCAGGGAAGGACCCAGCCAAGGGGTGGCTCCTTTCAGAAACCACCATTACCACCATATTAAGTGGCCCTTTAAGTTAATATCCAGCTCTTTATGAGTTTACAGATATGACAAGGGAAATACCAAGGCCAAGTATCCATCCACAGACAGCTGTTTCGGGGTGTTGCCCCTCATCAGTGTGGAGTAGGATTCTGGCTAGGTGGGAGCAATGCCTAGTAGACCAACATCACGAAACAATCACTGACCTCAGGGAGACCAGTCAAAGAAAAAACTGCGGCAGCCTGCAAAGGTGCTCAATCAGTGAAATCCTAGGTGCAATGCTCCCTGGGAAATACAAATATGCAAATAAAGTCCGTGGAGCCTCATTTAAGAGTCTCAAACACGGGACTAGCCAGATCTTCCTCCAGGGAAGGACCCAGCCAAGGGGTAGCTCCTTTCGGAAACCACCATTACCACCATATTAAGTGGCCCTTTAAGTCAATATCCAGCTCTTTATGAGTTTACAGATATGACAAGGGAAATACCAAGGCGAGGTATCCATCCACAGACAGCTGTTTCGGGGTGTTGCCCCTCATCAGTGTGGAGTAGGATTCTGGTTAGGTGGTGTGGTGCCCCTGAGGGTTCAGTCGCCACAGAGGTACTGCACCTCCTCCTGAGTTGTGGTGTCCCACTACCCAGGTAAGGTGGAGACACCTGACCACACTCCAACACCTGCACCCCACACCACAAAGTAGTGTAGCAAAGCACCTTTGGCGGCTCCCTGCTTGGAGTGTAGCATAGCACCCCTTGGTGGCTCCCTGCTTGGAACACGAAACGTGCTGGGAGGTGGGTGGAGCTTAGTTTACCTAAAAGAGCGGGAAGAGTTGAGTGAGTCAGTCAGTCATTCATTCAGTCAGTGAGTGAGGATGTAGAAGGACAGAGAGGGAGACAGAGAAGATCCTCGGGAGAGGGATGGGAGAAGGAAGTGCTGCAGCAGGCCACAGTGATCTGGGTCTGCTGGGACAGGAAAGAGACAGAGAAAGGAAGCTTGATTCTCCATTGGGAAGAAGGATTAGAACGGAACGTAAGGAGAATAGAGGAACTAAAGTACAGGGTTGGAAGAGAGAACCGTTCCCAAGTTCACAATGCAAGGCCGGGGCCCGGTCCCCAAGGTTGTATGGATACTAACGGTCCTGCAGCACACACCGGAGGAATAGAAGTAGTGACCACTTTATTCCCACACAAGACTTGGGGGCACAACAGCAACATAAGAGAGAGCCGGGACTTAGTAGCAAGGAGTCCCCGAAGCAGGCTACAGCTGTCTGCCGTACAAGTAGAGTTCATAGGAACATCTGACAGGAGGAACTCCAGTGTAACTCAGTACTAGGAGTACTTCATTCAAAGGCGCTATAAGAGGAGACGTTCAGGAAAGGCACATACGTTGGCAGAGTGTTGGAAAGAAGTACTTCATCTTGCCTGGAAGTTGGCTGAGCTCCCGAACCGGAGGACACGGCACGGATGCGGGCACCTCTACATGCAACAGACTGTGAGTAAAGCTTTGGAACTACATGCCCTGGTGACCTCCACGTATTCCTGCGCCAACCAGCCCAGCACTGCTACATCCCTTGCGCCTGACACTGCACCATCTACATGTCACTTCACCTACTCTGCCCTGGGACTACAGCCCTGCCTGTGGAGGGCTATAACATCATTGCTGCACCACACGATCTGTCCCAGAGGATCTGTCTGCAGCGTTGGCTTACATCTCTATTGCCAAACACCAAAGGTAGCGTCACGAATCACTTATAAACTTTCATCACCATAAGCACACTGCAACAACCCCTTTTACAATGGGCGCCCAGGGCCACGGGCCGGGTTCCAGCTGCCGTGACATCTCCCATTGAAGCTCATCGGGCCCAGTACCGAGTACCCCACAGCCCTGGGAGGGCGACCCAGTGGGAGCAATGCCTAGTAGACCAACATCACAAAACAATCACTGACCTCAGGGAGACCAGTCAAAGAAAACACTGCGGCAGCCGGCAAAGGCGCTCAATCAGTGAAATCCTAGGTGCAATGCTCCCTGGGAACTACAAATATGCAAATAAAGTCCGTGGAGCCTCATTTAAGAGTCCCAATTTTCTCCATAGGGAAAAAAATTTCCTTCCCTTAAGCTGGGGCAACCATCTACCTATAATATTCTGTTATTCGTAACCTTCTATACTGTTACTCACAAGAAAAGCATCCATTCCTTTCTTAAATTCATTCAGTGAGTTGGCCATCACCACTTCCTCAGGAAGAGAATTCCAGAGCCTCACTGCTCTTACCGTGAAGAACCCTCTTCTATGCTGGTGCAGAAATTGTCTTTCCTCCAAACGAAGAGAATGCCCCCTTGTTCTTGTCACAGTCCTTGGTACAAACAGTTCATTGGAGAGATCTCTGTATTGCCCTCTGATATACTTGTACATATATATTAAGTCTCCCCTAAGTCTTCTCTCTTCTAGACTAAATAGACCTAGTTTTGATAACTTTTCTCGGTATTGTAGTGAACCAACTCCATTTATCATTTTAGTAGCCCGCCTTTGAACCCTTTCCAGTTCAGTAATGTCTTTCTTGAGCACCGGCGTCCAAAATTGCACACAATACTCCAAGTGTGGTCTGACGAGTGATTTGTACAGAGGGAGAATTATGTTTTCATCTCGTGTCCCCAGACCTCTTCTAATGCATCCCATGATCCTATTTGCTTTGATGGCAGCTGCTTGACACTGGGCACTCCAATTTAGCTTCTTATTGACTAAGATGCCTAAGTCTTTTTCCATGTCTGATTTCCCCAGCAGTATCCAATTTAGTAAGTAATTATAGCATCTGTTTCTCCTTCCCATGTGCATAACGTTACACTTATCTGTGTTAAACCTCATTTGCCATTTTTCAGCCCAATTCTCCAATTTACTCAAATCTGTCTGTAGTTGCAAACTGTCCTCCTTTGTGTTAACTACCTTACATAGTTTTGTATCATCTGCAAATACTGATATTTTACAGTGTAAGCCATCCACTAGATCATTAATAAATATATTAAATAGTAGGGGGCCCAATACAGAACCCTGTGGTACCCCACTAGTAACCCTGGCCCAATCTGAGTATGCACCATTAATAACCACTCTTTGTTTTCTATCACTAAGCCAGCTATCTACCCATCTACACACATTTTCCCCTAGCCCAAGCTTTCTCATATTACTTACCAATCTTTTATGTGGGACAGTGTCAAATGCTTTAGAGAAGTTGAGATAAATGACATCCAATGATTCTCCTTGGTCCATTTGAGAGCTTACATCCTCATAGAAGCTGATCAGGTTAGTTTGACAGGAGCGATCCTTCATAAATCCATGTTGATATGGAGTTAAACATTTATTAACATTGAGATATTCCATAATGGTATCCCTTAGAAACCCTTCAAAAATTTTACCCACAACAGATGTTAAGCTTACCAGCCTATAGTTTCCAGGTTCCCTTTTACACCCCTTTTTGAATATTGGTACCACATTTGCTTGCCGCCAATCAAAAGGAACAGACCCTGTTTCTATAGAGTCTTTAAATATAAGGAATAGAGGCCTGTCTATCACATTACTTAACTCCCTTAATACCCGAGGGTGAATGCCATCAGGGCCTGGTGATTTGTCAATTTTAATCTTACTAAGGCGGTTCTGCACTTCTTCCTGGGTTAGGCAGGTAATACTTAATGGGGAGTTTACATTATCACTCTGCATTTCCCCTGGCAAATCCTTTTCCTGTGTGAACACTGTTGAGAAAAAAGTATTTAAAACATTTGCTTTTCCCACATCGCTCTCTATGATTTCACCCTCATTGTTCTTTAAAGGGCCGACACCATCAATTTTAATCTTTTTACTGTTTATATAATTAAAGAATAGTTTGGGGTTTGTTTTACTTTCCTTAGCAATGAGTCTCTCAGGCTAGTTTCACACTTGCTTTTTTTTGCAGCGCGTTTTTCCCGCAAAATAACGCATTGAAAAAACGCATACATAAGCATACAACTGCTGCGTTTTTTTCAAGCATTTTTATGAGCATGCATGAAAAAAACGCAGCGTTTTTATGCGTTTGTATGCGTTTTTAGTGCGTTTTTACCGCGTTTGCGTTTTTTTCCAACATTTTTAGGTGGCCCCTCACACTACCCAAACCATGACTTTACTAACCCTAACCCTAACCCTAACCCTGACCCTAACCCTAACCCTAACCCTGACCCTAACCCTTAACAAAACCATACTTAACCCTAACCCTGACCCTAACCCTAACCCTAACCCTAACCCTGACCCTAACCCTTAACCAAACCATACTTAACCCTAATCCTGACCCTAACCCTGACCCTAACCCTAACCCTAACCCTGACCCTAACCCTTAACAAAACCATACTTAACCCTAATCCTGACCCTAACCCTGACCCTAATCCTTAACAAAACCATACTTAACCCTAACCCTGACCCTAACCCTAACCCTGACCCTAACCCTAACCCTAACCCTGACCCTAACCCTAACCCTAACCCTGACCCTAACCCTTAACAAAACCATACTTAACCCTAATCCTGACCCTAACCCTGACCCTAATCCTTAACAAAACCATACTTAACCCTAACCCTGACCCTAACCCTAACCCTGACCCTAACCCTAACCCTGACCCTAACCCTAACCCTAACCCTGACCCTAACCCTTAACAAAACCATACTTAACCCTAATCCTGACCCTAACCCTGACCCTAATCCTTAACAAAACCATACTTAACCCTAACCCTGACCCTAACCCTAACCCTGACCCCAACCCTAACCCTAACCCTGACCCTAACTCTAACCCAAACCCCTAAATTCCATGGTTAAAAAAAAAAAACGCATATGCAAAAAAACGCATACATGAGCATGCCAGTGCGCACATATGCGCATCCATAGGCTATAATGGCCATTTTTAGCGCAAAACGTGCGCATATGTGCGCATGCGCTTTTTTGCAGGGCCAAAAAATGCAACATGCTGCGTCTGGAAAATACCAACGCACACCCCAAAAAAACGCAGCGCATGAAAATCGCATACATGCGCTAACCAGCGCGCAGGTATGCGCACCCATGTTAAATATAGGGGAAAAAACGCATGCGCAGGTATGCGTTTTTTTCCAGCGCTAAAAAACGCAAATGTGAAACCAGCCTCAGTTTCCACTTTTGCTAAATGTATTTGTTTTTTACACATTTTATTTTTTTCTCTATAACTTTTTAATGCTTCTTCATTGCCTTCTTGTTTTAGCTTCCTAAATGCCTTGTTCTTGTTATTTATTGCCCTTTTTACATCCTTATTTAGCCACATTGGTGTTCTCTTGTTCCTAGCCCTTTTATTTCTGTACGGTATGGCTAGCTCGCAGTGGGTGTGTAAAACTGATTTAAATATTTCCCATTTATTTTCTGTGCTCCTATTTTTGCCTTAGCTAAATACATGTATATTAAACTAAACACGCACTGCACTAATTATATATCTCACTGACATCTTTCTGTGTATTCTACCTATAAATCTATTCTTTCTATTCTATTCTGACGGGTCACACAGTGAATTTACTATACTTGGCTAAATGTCAGGCTTCCTATGAGAGGGGTGCGTAAAAATCGGACGGCACATGCATGGTCCGTGTGCTGTGCAATTTATTTCTGGCACCCATTGACTTGCTTTGGTGAGTCTCGTCCGATATTCGCGGCCACTCGTAGCATGCTGTGATTTTTTTCTCAGTCTGATCCGAGGTAAGAAAAAAATTGCAGATGAACGCATAATCATTGCATAACATTAGTCAGAGTGCAATCCAATTTTTATATCAGATTGCACTCGTCCGATTTAAATACAGATGAGTATGAGCCCTTTAAGAGAGTCTCTGACGGTGAGCTCCTTACAGTTTTCTCTATAGGATAAAAATTCTGCACCACTGTTTTTTTTTAGTTTTCTATTTTATGTTGTTCCTCTGTCATTCCTCCTGAAAATGTCTGAATAAACTAATAACTGGTTGTTAGTATTTTCCTTATCCTTAAAATGAGACCTTCCAATGCACTCATGCATCTATTCTTTCTTCCTACGTCCAGGAATATTTCTGACAACCCCATGCAGAAGATTCAACCAGACCAGTTTGATTATGTACTTACACTGAAATCCTTGTAAGTAGAGAGATTAGAATTTAAAAATGTTACGCTTGTAAATTTACATACTGTGATTACTTTGTGTATGCATGATGTTAGATCTAAAGATTATTATTACTGTGTGGATTTTTTATTTAACCAGTTCACGATCATACCATTTTTCCCCCTTCCTGACCAGGCACATTTTCTAGCCTTATTATACATGAACTTCCAACAGCTCAAATCTTTTCTCTCGCTTGGATATTCAAATGAGCTTTGCCTGTTTTTTTTTTTTCGCAAAACGTAGGACTTCATTTTTATATTTTTATATTTCTTTTTTTTTTTTCCTGTTATTGGAGTGAAAATGTAAAGAACAAAGGAAACACGTGTCTATTTTTTGAAAGAAAAATTAGTACTTTTACAGTCACAAAAGACCGCTAATAACATATTCAAATTGCATTCCCTTTAAAGTAGAAATTATTTCATATATTGAATTTTTTTTCGTTGTTTAATTCATTCACACTATTTTTATCTCCCATAAGATCATTAAAAAACATTGGGGGAGAAACATTTTAAAATATTAATGCTTTCTTTTTATTGATTATTTTCCCTGTAACTTGGGTTGTTATGTTGTTATATTAGCCCCAGTTAAAGGGGAAATTCAGCCTCCTGCCTACGTAGAAGAGCTGACTGTGTCTCCTACGATCTGGTAGCTCTTGCTCTCTACACCCAGTGATCACATATTTACAGCATCTGGAGGAGGAAGCAATACCAGTGCTTTCTAATCTGTGTACACAAGCACAACACTCTGTATACAGAGATTGAGAAGGTTAACATAGTAATAAACCTTGTTTTTCTTCTGAATGTATCTGACAGCCAGTTCTCCGTCCCCACAGCTACACCACATCCTACAAGCTGCTTACACTGTTTAAGGACATTAGTGCAAAATAGTAAAACGTGTACCGCCCACATCATAGATATATCCATAAACCTACAATAGACTTTTGGGCCAAATAGGAAGATAGGGATCGTCAGGGATAGCCATCAAGGATCAGGGGTGCCAATTCTCAGATTATTTAGGGTGCCAACCTCCGCAGGTAGGTGGACCCAAAGGTTAGGGCTACCTAGGGCTTGTCAGGGTGAATATTTTAAATAATTTAGCATATCTAATAAAATATATAATTAAAAAAAAAAATTTCTGGCACTCCATAGAGTAAGATAGTCTAACGTTACTATCTAGGAGACCAATTCCATCAGTGTTTAGGATATGACTGTGCTCTTGCTCACTTTATTTTGAATTGACTCCTTATACTAATGGATATATTTTTTATTTTGTGCTACAGAAGCCTTGAGGGTATTGAAATTCCAAATATTCAGAGAAGAATGTTTATGCCACTGAGAAATCTCACCCACATGTATGTAACATTTTTGCTATCCTCGTGAAACAAAATCTGTCCCCACGGCTATGTTCACGTACATATTTTCCTCATCCCATGAAGGGTAATATATAAAAGGGTTTCACAAATTAAAATGAATGCTCCTTCAGATGTCATGCACTGCTCCATATTCCTCTCTTTCATTTTTATTCAGAAGATTCAGGTCAATGAGTAGTTATTCTTACAAATCTGTATGGAAAATACTGATGGATCTTTGAATAGGGACATAGTATTTTTTGGGCTCTACATCAATTTCTTTTTAGAACTCTCTATGGCCAAAAATAACTTTTTATACAAAAAGGCCACTTAGTCAGAGAGCTAAAAATAAGCTGACCCACAAGGGGGGCTGATTTTGCTTAGAGTGGTCCTTCCATTGTGAAGATCGTCTTGGAGCGGCACCAGTTACCATCTGTGCTATCCTAAAGTAGCTCATAATAGAATTCTATTTATCTCTAAAAACTCTGCGCTATTTATTCCATGTGTCACACAGTGATTTTTTTCTGTTTCACCACCTGACAGTTTAGACGTAGATGTCAAAACTCTGTTATTTATAGGATGTCTTGGTAACAGGTGGTTTCTCCGGGGATCTGCTGATTTTTAAGTAATATGAATGGTTATAGAGTACTCAATGAGGCCCCATGTGAATACTATGATCGGATCCTCAAATTCTTTTTTGTAAAACATCTGCCGCATTATACATTTGGAGCAATTATACTTATTTTAAGGATGACAACACAAAACAAATGATTCCATCTGGATTTGAAAAAAAATCATAGCTTAAAATTCTCACCTGCTGTCTTCAATTTCCAACCTAGTTTTAACTAAAGAAATTGGGAATTGATTACTGTTGGTAAACCTTGTCATTTTTATGTTAATAAAAAAGCAGGTCAGGCCCCCTGGCTCAGTGGGAATTTTAAGATGCCAAATATACAACCCTTGATAAAAACAAAGCATAATGATGGTTGGTTGGTGTCCAATGTTCAGAGCAACATTACATACTGCTGTAACTATATTCATAAACAGAACAGAGCCGGAATAACCAACCAGGTCAGCTTAGATTTTCTGAATTGTTCTTGAATAATAGAACAGTGTCTCTGATTGATAGCTAACAAGCTCAGCTGCCCTATCACATTCTTTTTTTTATACGTGGCCCATTGTATTTTCCTAATATCCAAACTCTTATAATGGAAAAATTGTATTCAGCTCACCCAACTGCACATAAATCTCATTATGTTACTACTAGATGGAGGCCCGATGCTACCGCATCGGGAGGGCAGTAATGTCACGATGGGGGCAGGTTTTGCAGTGTTGAGAATCTCTCCCCCTATGTGCTCACCCACCTATCAACTCTCTCTTTCCCCATGTGCTGACTTCTCCCGTCTGTGCTCTCTTCTTTGACCTGTCTATACCACAGCTCCTGGGCAGGGGAGGAAGCAAAAGACAGTAATGACATTACAGCAGGAAATCGCAGAGGATACATTTTGTGAGGTAAAATATTGTTTAAAAACAGTCATTGAAATATTTTACCTCACAAAATGAATCCTCTGTGATCCACTGCTGTAATGTCAGTATTGTCTTTTGCTTCCTCCCCTGCCCAGGAGATGTAGTATGCTCCATACACGGTCAGATACAATTTTTAAAATGAACTTTCGTTCGTAGGAAAAGCCCTTTAATGTGACCGGCTTCCTCTGCCTGTAGATACATTGTGTATCTGCCGCCAGGATCAGCCGAATGATTCACTGCGCCTGCACGGAATTTGCGCAGACACAGTAAATCAGACCGCCGCCATCTTTGTGCAGACAGATAGCGGCAGTCACATTAAAACTGTGCATGTGCTCCTCCTGTATAAAGATGGTGGCAGGCAGTGAATCATTCAGCTGATCCCGGCGGCGGCGTGTTCGTGATGGTGTTCCGCTGGTGGTACCACGCAAGAGGCTGCATAAGGCGTATACAGTGTGTGTGGTGCGTACGGCATATACAGAATGTGGGTGTGTGATGTGAACACGTTTGACCTGGCTTCTGAGTTTGGGCTCCTTCCGGTGGTTGCTGCTGGTAATGGAGCTGGTCTGGCTGACGGAAGTCAATCACCTGAGCAGGGTGATTGGCTGTCAGGTGTTACAGATTGGAGTGATTTAAGTGAGCAACCTTCCCTCAGCTCTTGCCGGTGATTTGGTTTTCTTCCTGAGTATTTTGGAAGTCTGCTTGCCTCCTGCTTCATCCTGCACCTTTCAGATAAGTTATGTGTCTGCCTGAATCTTTTTGAATTTTCTCCATTATTTGCTTGTCTCTGATTTCTGCCTTGCTGGGGTGAGTCTAGCCTGGTTCCCTGCTGGGACCTGTGCTGGACTCTGTTTCTTTTGACACAGCTTATGTCAGTCTTGCAGTATTTCTAATCCCCTGTTATATCAGTATCTTTTGGTTGCGTCCAGTTACACCAGAGTTCTAATTTAGTGGGGGAGAGGGCGTTTGGCCTCCGTATTTTTGCATTTTAGATGTGTTGGAATTTTTCTTAGGGTTTTTTGTGTGATTGCAGACAGTATCCTTTCCTGTCCTATTCTATCTAGACAGTTTGGGCCCCATCATTTGCTTACTCTATTTTCTGCCTGTTTGTGCCTCATCTTATCTCACCAGCAATATATGTTCAGGGGCTATCTATTCCTTTGGGGTCTACTCTGGGGCAGTTTAGCTTTCCCCTTTCTCTCTTTAGGCTTAGTTAATTCTTTGGCTGTGCTGAGGCATCTAGGGCATTTTAGGTACGTCCCACGGCTAATTCTAGTTGTGTTGTCAGTTTAGGGGTCTGCAATCCGCTAAGTTACCAACCTCTCTGGTTATCTGGTTGCCTCGCCTATTCCCCTGTTATCCTCCTCGGTTACCTAATCATAACTGGTGTGTGTGGTGCGTACAGCGTATACAGTGTGTGTGTGTGGTGCGTACGGCATATACAGTGTGTGTTTGTGTGTGTGGTTCGTACGGCATATACAGTGTGTGAGTGTGTGGTGCGACGGTGTTCCGCTGGTGGTACCACACAAGAGGCTGGTGCCACCAGCAGTTTCCATATTGAGACACCCATCACTTGGGTGTCCCAATATGGTGGTTGGTGAACTTCCACCGCTTGGAATTCTGGAATCTGGAGACATCTGGACAGAACAGGATGTGAAGACATTACAAGGTAATTATATATTAGACTAGATGGAGGACTACTGCTATCGCATCGGGAGGATGCTAATGTCACGATGGGGGCAGGCTTTGCAGCATTGAGAATCTCTCCCCCCCATGTGCTCACCCACCTATCCACGCTCTCTTTCCCCATTTGCTGACTTCTCCTGTCTGTGTTCTCCTCTTTTACCTGAATCCCCATGTGCTATCCCCCTTGTCTGTCTCTCTCCTTCCTGTGCTGTGTTCTCCCCTCATGTGCTGTCCCGTTTGAGCTGTCTCCCCCCTGTACTCTGTCTCTCTCACCCCTGTGTCTGACCGTGTACAGAACATACCACAGCTCCTGGGAAGGGGAGGAAGCAAAAGACAATACTGACATTACAGCAGGAGATCACAGAGGATACATTTTGTGAGGTAAAATATTGTTTAAAAACAGTCATTGAAATATTTTACCTCACAAAATGAATCCTCTGTGATTCCTCTGCTGTAATGTCAGTATTGTCTTTTGCTTCCTCCCCTGCCCAGGAGAGGTGGTATGCTCCGTACACGGTCAGCCACAGACAATTTTTAAAATGAACTTTCGTTCTTGGGAAAACCCCTCTGATGTGACCGGCTTCCTCTGCCTGGAGACACGTTGCGCATCTGCCAAAGGGATCAGCCGAATGATCCACTACGCCTGCTCAGAGTTCGCGTAGGCGCAGTGAGACGGTGTTCCACTGGTGGTACCGTGCAAGAGGCTGCGTGAGTGTGTGAGTGTGAATGAGTGTGTGAGTGTGAGGGTGTATGAGTGTGTGAGTGTATAAGTGCGTGAGTGTGTGTGTGTGTGTGGTGCGTACGGCGTATAGTGTGTGTGTGTGGTGTGACGGTGTTCCGCAGGTAGTACCGCGCAATAGGTTGGTACCAGCAGCAGTTTCCATATTGAGACACCCATCACTTGGGTGTCCCAATATGGCGGTGGGTGAACTAAATCCACTTGGAATTCTGGGATACGGTGACATCTGGACAGAACAGGAAATTAAAACATTACAAGGCAATTATATACGGTAAATAGATTGAAATTTGATCTCGTACAAAGTTTTTTGGCTGTCAGCAAATTATAACCCTGCATGCATTTGATTCATTATCACTGAGGGAACTATTTATGCCTGAAACGCGTAGATGAGTGTTGTCTGTCTGTTTGGATTTTAGAACTTCATATTCACCTCTTGTACTTACACATTTTTTTTTGTCCTTGGCAGATATTTTAAGAAATTCCAATACTGTGGTTTCGCCCCTCATGTGAGAAACTGCAAGCCAAACACAGATGGCATTTCTTCTCTGGAGAATTTGCTTGCCAGCATAGTACAGCGCGTGTTTGTTTGGGTCGTTTCTGTGGCCACCTGCTTTGGGAACATCTTTGTCATTTGCACTCGGCCATATATCAGATCAGAGAACAAGCTACATGCTATGTGCATCATATCTCTTTGTTGTAAGTAGTTACATGATAAATTCACAGGAATCAAGAAATCTTCTTTTACCCCTTGCAATGGAACCATTCAGTGCCTTAAACGAATATTGCATAAATGATCACCTACCAACTGGATATGTGATCAATATTAGAAAGGTGTGGGTCTCACTGATGGGATTGTAAGCCAAAATGACCTGTGTCCCCTGTTTTTCTGTTGTCCCCTGGCTCCCTTTTATGTCTATGGTATTGAACACATCAATATAGCCAAGAGCATCGCTGGGCTCAGCTATCATTGCCATAGACCATAAACTAAGAATGTATATCAAAAGGTGTAATAGTGTCATTAATTGGTTCATATTATTAATTGTTAATATTATATTCCTTATACTGAATTTAAAAGTAAGAATTTAGTTCCCGTAAACAATTCTTTCAATTTTAGAAAAACTTATGAGACATAGAACCTGCAGAAAAATACTCCACTACGGTTAAATTATGCTCAGAAATACTATTACTCAGGTAATACAGTGGCTTGCAAAAGTATTCACTCCCTTGACTTTTTATCTATTTTGTTACATTACAACCTATGTTTTAAATATTTTTGTAGTCCGATTTGTGTGTGATTCATCAGCACTAAATATTGTAAGTTGGTGAAGTGAGAAAAATATAGGAATAAATTAAATTTATGGCATCAAATAACTAAAAATTGGCTGGTGCAACCAATTACCGTCATAAGTCACCTGCTCAGTGAAAGGAAGTCCACCTGTGGGCAATCTAAGCGTCATATGGTCTGTCAGTATATACACACGTTTTCGGAAAGGCCACAGAGGCTGCAGCACCATTAAGTAAGAAGCACCACTGACCAAACACCATGAAGATCAAGAAGATCTCCAAACAAGTTAGGGACAAAGTTGTTGAGAAGTATAAGTCAGGGTTGGGTTATAAAAAAAAATCCCAATCTCTGATGATCCCCCTGATCACCCTCAAATCCATTATTATCAAATAGAAAGAACATGGTACCAGAACAAACCTGCCAAGAGAGGACCTCCCACCAATACTCTCAGCCAGGGCAAGGAGAGAATTAATCAGAGAGGCAGCACAGAGACCAAAGTAACCATGAAAGAGCTGCAGAGTTCCCAAGCAGAGATTGAAGTATCTGTCCACACAATCACAATAAGCCATACACTCCATAGAGGTGAACTTTATGGAAGAGTGGGCAGGAAAAAAAACCTTTACTTACAAAAATTGTAAGGCTCATTTTGAGTTTTCCAAAATACTTATAAGACTCCATAAATGTATGGAGGAAGTTTCTGTGGTCATAAGAGAACAAAATTGAACTTATTGGCCTCCATGGTAAATGCTGTCTGTCGCCAAACCAACACAGCTCATCACCCCAAGAACACCCTCCCCATAGTGAAACATGGTGATGACATCATCATACTGTGAGGATGTTTTTTGGCAGTTGGGACAGGGAAAATGGTTCAAGTCGAGAGGGAGATTTCAACTATTCAGACATTTGTTGGGAATCTCTCTCAGGCAAAACTAACAGGTCAAGGAAATTATTATCATCTCTTGCTGACAACTTTATCTTCCAAAAGGTAGGGGAGAAAACAAGGGGAACTGCTACCTTGGATCTAATCCTTATAAACAGGGAGGAAATGGTTGAGGAGGTAAAAGTGGCTGGGACCCTAGGAGGTAGCGACCATGCTATTTTAGAATTTTTGATAACTAGAGGAGGAAGACCCGTGAAGACTCAGACGTCAAGGTTAGATTTCAGAAAGGCAGATTTTAAGGGATTCAGAAAGAGAATTGGAGGGATCCAATGGCTGGATATCCTTAAGGACAAAAATGTCCAGGAAGGATGGGAAAACTTAAAAAAAAATTCTCAAAGCACAATCATTAACAATTCCGAAAAGAGGGAAGAATAGGAAGCATTTAAGGAAACCAGGATGGATGAACACAGAACTTAAGTACATGCTAAAAAGGAAGAAATAAATGTTTCTAAAATGGAAAGAGGGAGGCATATCTAAAGAAGAATATAATGCTGTCTGCAGAACCTGCAGGGCACGAATCAGATTATATAAAGCTGACAATGAATTGAGGGTTGCAAGAGACGTCAAAAGCAATAATAAAGGATTTTGGGGATATGTCAAAAGTAAAAGAAAAGTCAAAGATGCTATAGGATTTCTACAGGATGAAAATGATGAAATGGTAAGACAGGATGTTGAGAAAGCCGAACTTTTAAATTCCTATTTTGCATCTGTTTTCTCTCTAAAGGAAAACAACATCAACTATTCTTCACTGTCCTATTAAAGTAATAGAAGAATCCAGGATAACTATAAACAGAAAGATAGTGAGGAAACACTTAGCTAACCTAAATGAATTCAAGTCTCCAGGTCCAGATGAATTACACCCCAGAGTACTGAAGGAGATAGCAGAAGAAATTTTTGAACCCCTCTCCATAATCTTTAAAAATTCTTGGAGAACAGGAGAAGTCCCAGAAGACTGGAGAAGAGCAAATGTTCCTATCTTCAAAAAAGGGAAGAAGGTGGGCCCAGGCAACTATAGGCCGGTGAGTCTGACTCTTATATACCAGGAAAGATCTTTGAACAAATTATTAAACAACATGTATGTCAGTACCTGGATAAGAATGAAGTGATTAAACAGAGTCAGCATGGGTTTGTAACTAATAAGTCACGTCAGACTAACTTAATTTCCTTCTATGACAGAATCACTGATTGGGTGGATCAGGGAAATGCTGTAGATATAGTATATCTTGACTTCAGCAAAGCATTTGACAAAGTATCTCACACAATCCTTATTGAAAAAATGACTAAGCATGGAATGGACAAGGCAACTGTTAGGTGGATTCATAACTGGCTTAGTGATCGGACCCAAAGAGTGGTCGTAAATGGCTGCACATCCAGTTGGAAGAATGTCTCAAGTGGGGTACCACAGGGCTCTGTCCTGGGCCCTGTATTGTTCAAAATCTTTATCAATGATTTAGATGAAGGAATTGAGGGTAAACTGATTAAATTTGCTGATGACACAAAGCTAGGAGGGATAGCTAATACTAGAGAAGAGAGAGAGAAGATTCAAAAAGATATAAATAAACTGGAGCAGTGGCCAGCAACTAACAGAATGGTTTTTAACAGGGAAAAATGCAAAGTACTACATCTGGGCAATAAAAATGAAAAAAGCATATACAGCATGGGAGGAATAGGGCTAAGCAACAGCACATGTGAAAAAGACTTGGGTATACTAATAGATCACAGACTGAATATGAGTCAACAGTGTGATGCAGCAGCAGCAAAAAAGGCAAATGCAATTCTAGGATGTATTAACAGAAGCATACAGTCTAGATCACGTGAAGTCAATATTGCCCTCTACTCCTCTTTGGTCAGACCTCATCTGGAATACTGTGTCCAGTTTTGGGCGCCACATTTTAAAAAATACATCAACAAACTGGAGCAAGTTCAGAAAAGAGCAACCAGACTGGTGACCTGTTGTGAGTTCATTTTCCCCTTCATTACTGAGGCCCGAGGAACTCCCTCTTCTGGTAAAGAAAGGTATTGAGCCTGATTGTCAAACACCTGAGGCTGATGATTGTGACTGGCTGAGTGGAGTTACGGACTGGATATAATGCTGCCGACGCCCTTCTGCCCTGCGGGTGATTTCTCTGTGGGATCCTTGGAGACCAGTCTGAATTCCTGCTCCTCCAAAGCTAAGTTTGCTGCTCGGCCTTTTGCTTTTGTCCTTTGACTTTGTTTTTGCTTTGTTTTTCTGGATTTCTGCCATTCCCTGCTGGGGTGTGCTGAATTCATTTAGCTCTGTCTTCTGAAAATACCTGAGTGCTGATTCAGTTTTTGAAGCCTAGCTGCTTCAGGGCCTTTTTCATATCAGCTGGTTGGCTTATGTCTTTGATAGGGTTTTGGCAGATTGCAGACTGCAGCCTTCCTGTCCTTTCCTATCTAGGTAGTTTTGGTTCCCCGTCTTTGCTCAGTCTATCTTTCTGTCTGTTAGTATTTTCATCTTGCTTCACCGTCATTATATGTTGGGGGCTGCCTATTGCTTTGGGGTCTGCTCTGGGGCAGTTTAGATTTCCCCTTTCTTTCTTTAGGCCTATGTATTTCTCCGGCTGTGATCGAGGGGTCTAGGGCATCGTAGGAACCCCCCACGGCTACTGCTAGTTGTGTTAATAGGTTCAGGGGTCTGCAATCTGATAGTTGCCAACTTCTCTGGTTTTCTGGACTTAGCTTGTATTTCTGCTTTTGCCTCCTATGGTGACTCATTCATAACAGAATCACCCGCCATACCGCAGATTCTAGGGTACTCAATAGCAGGAAAGAATTGTAAAAAAAAAAAAAAAAGTGTATACTTTTTCCTCTATATCTCTGAGGCCGTACGGGGAATTTTTTTTCTCTCAATGGAGATAAAGCAATTGTCTGATCGTGTGGAGCAGCTCACTGCGGAAATGCGGGGAATTTCCGCCTACCTTGCTCATTCATATGCTGCTGAACCAAAGATTCCTACACCTGATGTATTTTTTGGGGATCGCTGATGTATTTTTTGGGGATCGGTCTAAATTTTTGAATTTCAAAAATAATTGTAAATTATTTTTTGCCTTGAAGCCTAACTCGTCAGGGTGCTCCGCGCAGCAGGTTAAAATTGTCATCTCTTTGCTGCGTGGCGATCCCCAGGATTGGGCGTTTTCTTTGAAACCAGATGATCCTATTCTGACTAATGTGAACGCATTCTTTCAAGCTTTGGGGTTGTTGTATGACGAACCTAATGCCATTGATCAGGCTGAAAAGACCCTGCTGGCATTGAGCCAGGGTCGTGATTCTGCAGAATTGTACTGTCAAAAATTCCGAAAGTGGGCAGTACTTACTACCTGGAATGATAATGCCTTGGCTGCTCTCTTTCGGAAAGGGTTGTCAGAAGCCGTAAAAGATACTATGGTGGGATTTCCTGTTCCCTCTGGTCTTGACGATTCTGTCATTAGCCATTCAGGTTGATCGGCGTTTGCGCGAACGCAAAGCTGCACGAGAGGTGTTGCCACCTGTTGAACAAATGTCTGAACCTATGCAATGTGATAGAGTTTTTTCCAGAGAGCAGCGTCAGGAGTTCGGAAGGCGTAATAAGTTGTGTTTTTTCTGTGGAGATGCCTCGCATATTATTTCTGTCTGTCCCAAACGAGAGAAACGCTTTGCACACACGTTTTCTGTTGGGGGTGTTCAACCTAAGTTTCTTCTGGCTATTACTCTGATCTGCTCCCTGTCCACATTTTCCGCCAAGGCGTTTGTGGATTCGGGAGCAGCCCTAAACCTAATGGACTTGGATTTTGCTAAACGTTGTGGATTTCCGATGACACCTCTGCAGACGCCTATCCCTTTGAGGGGAATTGATGCTACTCCTTTGGCTAAAATAAACCCCAGTTTTGGACCCAGGTGGTAATACGGGTCGCCCCAGACCATCAAGAAAATTGCAGATTTCTGGTGTTGCATAATCTGCATGATACTGTTGTTCTGGGGTTTCCCTGGTTACAGATTCATAATCCAGTTTTGGATTGGAAATCTGTGTCTGTGGTGAGTTGGGGTTGTCGGTGTGCCTTTAGTGAGGCTCCGGTGTTTTCCACCTCTCCTCAGTCGCATGACGTTCCTGATTATTTGGCGGACTTTTATGATGTATTTAGTGAGAATGAGTCTGCGTCTCTGCCTCCTCATAGGAGTTATGACTGTGCAATTGAACTGAGCCCGGGGTGTAAATTTCCCAAGGGTCGGCTCTTCAATTTATCTGTACCCGAGCATGAGGCTATGCGATCCTATATTAAGGAGGCGTTGGAGAAGGGTCATATTAGACCATCCTCATCACCCTTGGGTGCCGGTTTTTTTTTTGTAGCCAAAAAGGATGGATCATTAAGACCTTGTATTGATTATCGTGCCCTCAACAAAATTACTGTTAAATATCAGTATCCGTTACCCCTGATTTCTGATCTATTCTCCAGAGTTAAAGGTGTTTGCTGGTTTACCAAGCTTGACCTCAGGGGGGCGTATAATCTTATTCGCATTAAGCATGGGGATGAATGGAAGACGGCGTTTAATACTCCGGAGGGACATTTTGAGTACCTGGTGATGCCTTTTGGGCTCACTAATGCCCCTTCTGTCTTCCAGTGCTTCATGAACGATATTTTCCGAGATTTTGTCGATAAATTTTTGATTATCTATCTGGATGATATTTTGATCTTCTCCAAGGATTGGGATTCTCATGTGGAACATATTCGGACTGTGTTCCGGATCTTGAGGGAGAATTCCCTGTATGTCAAGGGATCTAAATGCCTTTTTGGAGTACAGAGGATTTCTTTTTTGGGATTTATTTTGTCCCCGTCAACTATTGAAATGGACCCGGCCAAGGTACAGGCCATTCACGATTGGGTTCAGCCCACTTCTTTGAAGGCCCTCCAGAAGTTTTTGGGTTTTGCTAATTTTTATCGGAAATTTATAGCAAAATTTTCTAGTATTGCCAAGCCATTGACTGATTTGACTAAAAAGGGTGCTGATGTGTTAAATTGGTCTCCGGAGGCTGTTTCTTCCTTTCAGGAGTTGAAGCGAAGATTCACCTCCGCCCCGGTTTTGCGGCAACTTGATGTCTCACTTCCATTCCAGGTAGAGGTGGATGCTTCTGAGATTGGTGCAGGAGCTGTTTTGTCCCAAAAGGATCCTGTAACATCTAAAATGAATCCCTGTGCTTTCTTTTCCCAAAAGTTCTCTCCATCTGAACGTAACTATGATGTGGGGAATAGGGAACTGTTGGCCATGAAATGAGCATTTGAGGAGTGGAGACATTGGTTGGAGGGAGCTAAGCATCAAGTCGTGGTCCTCACTGACCACAAGAATTTGATTTACCTACAGTCGGCTAAGCGCTTGAACCCTAGACAGGCTAGGTGGGCCTTGTTTTTTTACACGTTTTGATTTTGTGGTTTCTTTTCTTCCTGGAACAAAGAATGTCAAGGCAGACGCCCTCTCTAGGAGCTTCCTTGCTGATTCTCCTGTGGTGACCAAGCCTGCTACCATCTTAGGCGAAGGGGTAGTTCTTTCTGCCATCTCGCCCGATTTGAGACGTGCTGTGGAAGAGTTCCAGGAGGACAAACCTGAGCGTTGTCCCAGTGGAAAGTTGTATGTTCCTGACCAGTGGAAGAAGAGAGTGATGTCTGAAGTTCATTGCTCTGCTTTGGCTGGTCATCCAGGTATTTTTGGTACTAGAGATCTGGTGAGTCGTTTTTTTTGGTGGCCCTCCTTGTCACGTGATGTCAGGAATTTTGTGCAGTCCTGTGGGACGTGCTCCCGGTCTAAATCGTGTTCTCGCTCTAGTGGGTTGTTGATGCCTTTGCCTGTCCCCAAGAGGCCATGGACCCATATTTCAATGGATTTCATCTCTGATATGCCTGTCTCTCAGAGGATGACTGTTATTTGGGTGATTTGTGATAGGTTCTCTAAGATGGTTCATCTTGTACCACTCCCTAAGTTGCCGTCTTCCTCTGAGTTGGTGCCCCTGTTTTTACAACAGGTGGTTCGTTTGCACGGGATTCCTGAGAACATTGTATCTGACAGAGGAGTGCAGTTTGTGTCTAGATTTTGGAGAACTTTCTGTTCCAGGCTGGGAATTCAGTTGTCCTTCTCCTCTGCTTTTCACCCTCAGACCAATGGGCAGACAGAGAGAACAAACCAGACCTTGGAGTCATATTTGAGATGTTTTATTTCTGCTGATCAGGATGATTGGGTTTCATTTTTGCCCTTGGCCGAATTTGCTTTGAATAATAGAGCTAGTTCTGCCACTTTGATGTCACCTTTTTTTTGTAACTTTGGGTTTCATCCTCGATTTTCTTCAGGGCAGGTGAAGCCCTCTGCCTGCCCAGGTGTTGACACTGTGGTGGAGAGAATGCACCAGATCTGGGACCAAGTGGTGGATAAGTTATCTCTCTCCCAGGAGAAAGCCCAGTGGTTTTCCAACCGACATAGGACCATTGGTCCCCAGTTTAAGGTTGGTGATATGGTGTGGTTATCATCAAAAAATATTGCTATGAAGGTGGCTTCTCCTAAGTTTAAGCCTAGATTTATTGGACCTTACAAGATTGTGGAGATTATTAATCCGGTCTCTTTTCATTTGGGTCTTCCTGTCACATTTAAAATCCATAATGTGTTCCATAAATCTTTGTTGAAGAGGTTTGTTGAACCTGTTGTTCCGGGTGTGGCATCTCCAGACCCTGTATTGGTTGAAGGTAACATGGAGTATGAGGTAGAGAAAGTACTGGATTCCCGTCTGGCTAGACGGAGACTCCAGTATTTGGTTAAGTGGAAGGGTTATGGTCAGGAGGATAATTCCTGGGTCTCCGCCTCTGATATTCATGCCAAACGATTGGTGTGTGCCTTTCATCGGGCTCACCCTGATCGCCCTGGTGGCATAGTTGAGGGTTCGGTGACCCCTCCTCAAGGGGGAGGTACTGTTGTGAGTTCATTTTCCCCTTCATTACTGAGGCCCGAGGAACTCCCTCTTCTGGTAAAGAAAGGTAGTGAGCCTGATTGTCAAACACCTGAGGCTGATGATTGTGACTGGCTGAGTGGAGTTACGGACTGGATATAATGCTGCCGACGCCCTTCTGCCCTGCGGGTGATTTCTCTGTGGGATCCTTGGAGACCAGTCTGAATTCCTGCTCCTCCAAAGCTAAGTTTGCTGCTCGGCCTTTTGCTTTTGTGCTTTGACTTTGTTTTTGCTTTGTTTTTCTGGATTTCTGCCATTCCCTGCTGGGGTGTGCTGAATTCATTTAGCTCTGTCTTCTGAAAATACCTGAGTGCTGATTCAGTTTTTGAAGCCTAGCTGCTTCAGGGCCTTTTTCATATCAGCTGCATGGCTTATGTCTTTGATAGGGTTTTGGCAGATTGCAGACAGCAGCCTTCCTGTCCTTTCCTATCTAGGTAGTTTTGGTTCCCCATCTTTGCTCAGTCTATCTTTCTGTCTGTGTTAGTATTTTCATCTTGCTTCACCGTCATTATATGTTGGGGGCTGCCTATTGCTTTGGGGTCTGCTCTGGGGCAGTTTAGATTTCCCCTTTCTTTCTTTAGGCCTATGTATTTCTCCGGCTGTGATCGAGGGGTCTAGGGCATCGTAGGAACCCCCCACGGCTACTGCTAGTTGTGTTGATAGGTTCAGGGGTCTGCAATCTGATAGTTGCCAACTTCTCTGGTTTTCTGGACTTAGCTTGTATTTCTGCTTTTGCCTCCTACGGTGACTCATTCATAACAGTGACCGTTCTGCAAACCCTGTCTTATGAGGAAAGGTTGCAGGATTTGGGAATGTTTAGCCTGCAAAAGAGAAGACTGAGAGGAGACTTAATAACTGTCTACAAATATCTCAAGGGCTGTCACATTGCAGAAGGATCATCTTTATTCTCATTTACACAAGGAAAGACTAGAAGCATGGGTTGAAACTGAATGGGAGGAGACACAAATTAGATATCAGAAAAAACTTTTTGACAGAGTGATCAATGAGTGGAACAGGCTGCCTTGAGAGGTGGTGAGTTCTCCTTCAATAGAAGTCTTCAAACAGAGGCTGGACAGATATCTGTCTGGGATGATTTAGCGAATCCTGCTTTGAGCAGGGGGTTGGACCAGATGGCCCAGGAGGTCCCGTCCAACTCTACGATTCTATGAAGATAGATTTTGCGAAATACAGGGATATTTTTGAGCAAAGCCTATTTCAGTCTGTCAGTTATTTGAGATTCCAACAAAACATTAACCCAAAGCATACTGCTACAGCAATAGTCAAGTGGTTTAAGGTGAAATATTTAAATATTTTGGAGTGACCTAGTCAAAGCCCAGACCTTTGAGGTCTCAATCCATTTGAGATTCTGTGGTCAGACTTGAATATTGTTATTCACCAGAGGAAACCATCTAACCTGAAGAAGTTGGAGCAGTTTTGCCTTTAGCAATGGGCAAAAATCCCATTGACAAGATTGCAAGATTTGTAAAGCTTATAAAGACGTATCAAAAGCAACTTGCAGCTGTAATTGCTGCAAAAAGAGGCTCTACAAAGTACTGACTTCAGGAGGGTGAATAGTGAAGCACATTGAAGTGTTCAGTAATTTTGCCCTACTTGCTTGCTTCATAAAAAAAAAGAAAACCAAATATTCACAGTTTGTAAGCATGTTCTTTACATGAACTGATGTAAACCCTCAAAAAAAAACAGTGAAATTCCAGGCTGTGAGATAGCAAAACATGAAAAATGCCAAGTTGGTGAATACTTTCGCAAGCCACTGCGTGTATATGTTTACATATAAACACACATCTGGAAAAAGACACACACATCTGGAAAAAGTCATTGCAGTTTTAAATACATTTTTTAGCCCAAATCAAGTCATTTCAAATGTAGTGGACAATATTAGAAAAGGATTTAGACTTTTCATTCTCTTGCTTGATCCACTATTGGCTTTGGCTCCTGAAGACTTAATGAAAAGTTACAAAAGCAATTTTACTCCAAAAAGTAATTTGCTTGAAATCACCCAAAGTGTCAGTGTCTCCAGTACATGTGGTGACAGTATTCGCACGTCCTATATACACTTACACACGCAGGCAGACCCATTCAAATAGAGAAAAAATTCCAGCTACTATAAGATCCATTTATTGAGTGAAAAGTAAGACAGAGTTCACATGATAGTCTCATAGAGACTATCATGTGAACTCTGTCTTACTTTTCACTCAATAAATGGATCTTATAGTAGCTGGAATTTTTTCTTTTTTTCTGGAGTAACTACACGCTGGACGACATGATTCCTTGCTCCCACACAGTACAGGCTGTTTTCAAGTGAGCTGGTAAGCCCCCTTTTTTTTTTTTTTAGACCCAGTCAAATCTATGGGTCTGCTTGCATGTCAGTGTGTTTCCATGGACCATGTGTATGTGTGCAAAATACGTAGATATGTCCGTTTTTTGCGGGTAGCATTGTCCACATTATGTCCCGCACACTTGCACACTGATGACACATGGATGACATCCGTGTCACCGTGTGTCATCAGTTTTACACATACCAGCATCTGGGAAAAGCTTTACCGTTAGTGCTGTTACCAAGTGCCTGGTGCTGAATCCAACTCTCATCATTGTCCCCTGGTATCACTGCACTCAGCATATTAAATAAATACATTTAAAGGGAATCTGTCACCCTTTTTTTGCCCTATGAGCTGCCGGCATTGACATCAGGGGCTTATCTACAGCATTCTGTAATGCTGTAGATAAGCCCCCCGATGTAACCTGAAAGATAAGAAAAACACGTTAGATTATATTCACCGGAGGGGGGCGGTCCAGTTCGATGGGTGTCGCGGTCCAGTCCGACGCCTCCCATCTTCATACAGTGCTGTCCTCTTCTTCCCTTCCTGTAGTGGCTCCAGCGCAGGTGCACTGAAATGCCCTGTTGAGGGCAGAGCAGAGTCCTGCAGTGCACAGGCGTTGGGAGAGGTCTGGCGCCTGCGCACTGCAGTATTCTGCTCTGCCCGCAACAGGGCAGAGCAGTGCGCCTGCGTCGGAGCTACTACAGGAAGGGAAGAAGAGGACGACATTGTATGAAGATGGGAGGCTTCGGACCGGACCGCGACACCCATCGGACCGGACCGCCCCCTCCGGTGAGTATAATATAACTTGTTTTTCTTATCTTTCAGGTTACATCAGGGGCTTATCTACAACATTACAGAATGCTGTAGATAAGCCCCTGATGTTAATGCCGGCAGCTAATAGTCGAAAAAAGGGGTGACAGATTCCCTTTAAAAGAAAAATGACATGGGACCCCCTTAATTTTACTAACCAGCTAAGAGAAAGCAGACAGCTTGGGGCTGGTGTTATTATTCAGTGAAGAGGGCCAATAGCTATGAAGATTCCCAGCCTTATAATAAATTTACTGATGTGACAACTCACAGCAAGAGAAATTTCTCACTCTGCGAGCCGTGATGTCAGTAAGGTTAATGCTGTGCATAGGCTGGCTCACACAGAGCTTACCATGAGAACTGCTGCCTGTGAACCTACAGTAACCTCGTCACTGTAGCTGGAAATTTTTCACGGTACTCTGTGTTCCGGCTGGCGTGGTGAGTGGTCACGTTACTGTTGTCACCACTCACCACACCATCCGGATGTAGCAGAGTTGGGGATCGTCCTGGGCCCTCATCATTATGGATTAACTCTCTTCTCCATGATCAGAGCCCATAATACAAGTATATGAGGGTATTGCAGTAGATATATAGTAGCGGCAGATACACCTTTCACTCACTGATGATGAGTCTATTTCTATAAGACTTTTACATCAATTATATTACATATTAAATTATATATGTAAGGTCATCTGTTTTTACATGAAGCATTTTCTGATCCAGCTACAAATGCAGGACAGGGGTACAATTTTGGCATCAGTCATGTCCAGCTCAGGCATCAAAATTCTGACTGGACACATGTGATGCATAGAAATCCAACCTACCTACCTACCATTAATGCTTGTTTTCCAGGTGCTGATTGCCTAATGGGATTATACCTATTTGTTATTGGATACTATGATCTGAAATACAGAGGAGAATACAACAAGAACGCCCAGGCCTGGATGGACAGCACACAATGTCGGCTGGTTGGATCATTGGCCATACTCTCCACAGAAGTGTCAGTCTTACTTCTTACCTACCTGACTGTGGAAAAATACATTTGCATAGTGTACCCTTTCAGATGTCTGAAACCAGGAAAATGCAGGACAATAACCTCCTTAATACTTATTTGGATTATTGGTTTTATTATAGCCTTTCTACCCCTCAGCAATGAAGACATATTTCATAACTATTATGGAACTAATGGGGTCTGTTTCCCCCTACATTCAGAACAGCCAGAAAGCACCGCAGCTCAGATCTACTCAGTAGCCATCTTCCTGGGTAAGCCACTGAAAAATCTGTTAACTCGGCTAAAAATAAAAAGAATCTTCTCATTAAGACGTTCTGGGAAGGTTGGCGAAAAAAGGGTCATCAACGCTGAAAATATCTTGCTAATTTCCATGATGGTTTTTATAGATCTATGTCGTTTTCTGTGAAACTTCATGCCATCCACTAATCCATGTTTTTCTTGAAGGACTATGTGCCCCAAGGCCTGGATGTCAGGGGCTGCCAAGAAATCACTCTGCTTTGGTCACAGACTTAAGATACAGAATCTGAAAAGTGACTGAATCGGTGTCTTGCATGTAGAAAAGCCTAGTTATGACTCTGTGCCTGAGCTCACAGGGCTACAGCCGCTTACTTGCAACACCACAAAATCATATTGTGTCTTCAGAGACAATCACCCCAAGAAGCAGGGTGACCTATTTTGGTCACTATTATAATGGAGTCCATTGTGAAAGATTACTTCAATCTGATTTTAAGCAGCCATGGTAACGCAAGCCATACATGGTAGATCAATGTTGGTGGAACCCGCCACTGTCAGTGGGATTGGTCAACCATCTCGTGTGTAAATGTAGCAATTTTCTCTTAACATCTGCTGTTGGATGTGGTTGTAGGATTTCAATCCTTTTGCTCTCATCTCAAGGAAGATAAACTGGTGTTAATAGTAGTAGTGTTTTATTCTCCAGTTGACATTCACAACACATGAAAGCTAGGCTGAGCTCTGGGGTCGGATGAAATAGCTGGGCATTTGTCAGACAACAATCTGAAGTGTATGACTTGCTGCACCCCTTAAAGCTCAATGTCATACAGTAAATCAGATCGTTTATATATGCCTGCTAGTTGGTACTTCCAAAAACAATACAAAAATCTGAGAGAATCAAGGAAGTTTTTACCAAAAATATTCAGATATTCTATTTCAATTAATGTAAGGCATTAGTGCAACAAGAGTATAGACAGGGACAGCAATACAAGTAAAAGCCGCAAAGGAATTCAAGATATAGTGTAAACATAATATATATCTATTGCACAAAAAGGGGTTTACAAATGGGTATAAAGGGAATATTCCAAATTCTATAAAAGCCAGATGCCAATCAAAGATGTAAGGAGCAAAAAATGCTTCCCAGCATAAAAAGTATCACTTATATAAAGTGCATGTGCAAAAAGTGACTGATGCAGAAAAGGCATTTTTTTTTTCTCAATGTCATACAGTTGTGCTCAAAAGTTTACATACCATAGCAGAATTTTAGCTTTCTTGGCCGTTTTTCAGAGAATTTGAATGATAACACCAAAACTTTTTCTCTACTCGTGGTTAGTGGTTGGGTGAAGCCATTTATTGTTAAACTACTGTGTTTTCTCTTTTTAAATCATAATGACAACCCAAAACATCCATATGACCCTGATCAAAAGTTTACATACCCTCGTGATTTTGGCCTGATAGTATGCACAGAAGTTGACACAAATGGGTTTGAATGGCTCCTAAAGGTAACATCCTCACCTGTGACCTGTGACAAATGCCAGGAAAATTGTTCAGGATGCAAATAAAAACCCACAAATAACATCAGCTGAAATACTGGACTCTCTGAAAACTAGCGGTGTGGCTGTTTCAAGATGCACAAGATGAACTTGAAGAAAAATGTGCTGCATGGGCCATTACTGTGCAAATGCCACAAAGTATATCGCCTACAATACGCAAAACAGCGCAGAGACAAGCCTCAAAACTTCTGGAACAAGGTAATTTGGAGTGATGAGACTAAAATTGTATGTTTTGGCCACAACCATAAAGTTACATTTGGGGAGAGGTCAACAAGGCCTATGATGAAAGGAACACCATTCCTACAGTAAAGCATGGAGGTGGATTGCTGATGTTTTGGGGATGTGTGAACTACAAAGGCACAGGAAACTTTGTCAAAGTTGAAGGAAAGATGAATGCAGCACGTTATCAGCAAATACTGGAGGCAAAATTGCAATCATCAGCCCAGAAGTTGCGCATGGGACATACTTGGACGTTCCATCATGACAACGATCCAAAACACAAGGACAATTCAACCTGTTATTGGCTACAGCAGAACAAAGTGAAGATTCTGGAGTGGTCATCTCAGTCTCCTGACCTCAATATCATTGAACCACTCTGGGGAGATCTCAAGAGCGCAGTTAATGCTAGACAACCCAGGAATTTACAGGAACTGCAGCCTTTTTGCCAAGAAGAGTTGGCAGCTTTACTATCTGAGCAAATAAAAAACCTAAATCAGGCCAAAATCACGAGGGTATGTCAACTTTTGATCTGGGTCATTTGGATGCTTTGGGTTGTCATTATGATTTAAAAAGAGAAAACAAAGTAGTTTGACAATTACTGGCTTCACCCAACCACTTACCAAGAGTGAAGAAAAAGTTTTGGAGTTATCATTCATATTCTCTGAAAAAAAGGCCAAGAAAGCAAAAATTCTGCGGGGAGAATGTAAACTTTTGAGCACAACTGTACAATCTGCCGGGGTATGTAAACTTTTGAGCACAACTGTACATATCCCTCAGGCTTCAGTGCCCCTGCACTCCTCTCATCTGCAAAGGGAAATCTGCCTATGCTTGCAGCTCAGTTCTGACCAGCGACATGACCATGCTGCTGATATCATATGAACTGTCAATATTCAGGAGCGCACAGTCACCAGGCAAGCAGGAAGCAGAGTAGCAGAAAAGCGGTGCGCTCCTGAAGAAAGAAAATTAGACATCCCCTTTAAAGGGAACTTGTCAACAGAAAAAATGATATTTATCTGTAGGGGTAATCTGCAGGTTAATAGCTTTATTAACCTGCCCGGCTCCCGCACTTAGCTGAACGTTGCTGGGAGAAAATTATCTTTATTTCCCCACAGTGTTCCAGTTTCAGTAACAGGGGTGGTGCAGGTTCAGTCAAAGCTCTGAGATTACAGAGGGGCGGCTGTAACCATGCCCCAGCACTGACTGACAGCCGAGCCAGCGTCAGTCAAGTTCAGGGGCACACTTATAGCCTCCTATACAGAGCGTTGACTAAACCAGCGACGGCCCCGCAACTGAACCAGAATGCTGCAGGGGGGAATAAAGTTCATTTTCTTCCCTCAGTGTTCAGTTAAGTGCGAGCGCCGGACAGGTTAATAAAATTATTAACCTGTAGATTAACCCCCATATCTGCGGATTAATAGAGAATTTTCTGGTGACAGGTTCCCTTTAAGGCTTACACACAAAAAAAAAAACAATAATATGTTATTGCCAAGTGAAAAGGATTTTGGTCAAGCTTCTAGGCTTCTTTTTACACCTAAAAATTATAATGAGAAACTTCCAAGTATACAAGGAGGACTCATCCAATCTAAATGAACAGTTAATTAAGTCAATGATTACATTTAGTTGTCCTTTCAGTATAAGTGTACAGAACCGGAAATTAAAGGGCAGGACATCCCATTCATCACCTCTCGAACCGGCGCTGTTCCATTGAAATAGGAGCCAGGTCTCAGTCCCAGCGGTTGAGGAACATTGTTATGCCGTGGGGTTACTAATGGACTGCTTCAATCAACTGCAACTCATTAGCTGACACTGATAGGCTCTAAGGCGCCCTGGGAGACCCCACACCACCATCATTGGAAAAGTGTTGGTACAGGAAGTATCTGTTATTTTTATTGTACCCTGAGGAATCTAGTATTTAAGAAGAGATAAGACGCCCCATACACAAAAAATTGTTAATTCCTTTTCTGGTGAAACTGATGGATATGAATCGAAGGATCAGACATTTTTTGAACATAATTAGTTATACCAAAGTACGTCCCACTCCCTGTATATCATAAGCAGATATGGCACTCCAAAACAGAATACTAACACAGATGGACTTACAATAGTAGTCCCAAGAAGCAAACCATAAATATAAAAAAGCAAAAAACTTTTTATTGGGAATCATGAAATACAGTAAAGACCATAAAGATATACAAACACAGAGTGTCCAGTGGGGGGGGCCCTTAGTACGGCATCTACATCTTCACAAATAGCAAGTGTATCTCTCCAAATCTACCAGTAAACACATCATCATATATAGTAAATATCAAGTTTAAGGTAGAAAGTGTAAAAAATACTGAATAGATAATTTAGAGCTAAAGTGACCCTAGCATCAGATATTATTATCACCAAAAAATATTGTCTATATGTACAGAGTCAATGGACATTAATACCCAATCAAAAAATGCAATAGAAAATTGCACATATTTAAATGTGCCAAGCTCAACCATAGTATACAAAGGGAATATCCGACAGAAAATAGGCTAAAGTGAAATGGGAGAAAAGTATTACCTCTAATGCCGCAGAATAGCGTCCAATGCCAGGACCCGTGTCAGAGCCGCCCAAGAGACCTCCCTCACACCAACGCGTGTTTCGCCCTAGCTTCTTCCGGGGGCTTTTTTTGAACATAGATCATTTTAACTAAGGTGGTCTGATAGCGTTGTAATGCTATGAAACTACAGAATAATCCTATATCAGACTATTAATAGCGTCTGGTGACATGACAGGTTCCCTTTAAGCCAACTTGTTGATGGCATACATTCAGTAGGGAAAAAAAGTATTTAGTCAGCCACCAATTGTGCAAGTTCTCCTACTTAAAAAGATGATAGAGGCCTGTAATTGACATCATAGGTAGACCACAACTATGAGAGTCAAAATGAGCAAACAAATCCAGAGAATCAGTTTGTGTGATTTGACAAGATTTATTTTGCAAATTATGACGGAAAATAAGTATTTTAATGACCACATTAACAAAAGTTCAACTCAATATTTTGTTATATATCCTTTGTTGGCAATGAAAGCAGTCAAATGTTTTCTGTAAGTCTTCACAAGGTTGGCACACACTGTTGGTGGTATGTTGGCCCATTCCTCCATGCAGTTCTCCTCTAGAACAGAGATGTTTTGGGCCTGTCACTGGGCAACATGGAATTTCAAATCCCTCCAAAGGTTCTCTATGGGGTTCAGATCTGGAGATTGGCTAGGCCACTCCAGGACCTTCATATGCTTCTTACGAAGCCACTCCTTTGTTGCCCTGGTGGTGTGCTTGGGATCATTATCATGCTGAAAGACCCATCCACGTTTCAGCTTCAATGCCCTTGCTGATGGAAGGAGGTTTGCATTCAAAATCGCACGATATATGGCCCCATTCATTCTTTCAAGTACACGGATCAGTCGTCCTGGTATCTTTGCAGAGAAACAGTTCCAAAGCATGATGTTGTTACCCCCATGCTTCACAGTAGGTATGGTGTTCTTTGGATGCAACACAGCATTCTATCGCCTCCAAACACGAGGAGTTTTGTTTCTTCCAAACAGGTCTACTTAGGTTTCATCAGACCATATGACATTCTCACAATACTCTTCTGGATAATTCAAATGCTCTCTAGCAAACTGCAGATGGGACCAGACATGTACTGGCTTAAGCAGGGGGACATGTCTGGCACTGCAGGATCTGAGTCCCTGGTGGCATAGAGTGTTACTGATGTAGCTTTTGTTACAGTGGTCTATGCTCTGGTCATTCACTAGGTTCCCCGTGTGGTTCTGGGATTTTTGCTCACCATTCTTGTGATCATTTTGACCCCACAGGTGAGATCTTGCATGTAGCCCCAGATCGAGGGAGATTATCAGTGGTCTTGTAAGTCTTCCATTTTCTTGTTATTGCTCCCACAGTTGACTTCATCACACCAAGCTGCTTGCCTATTGCAGGTTCAGTCTTCCCAGCCTGGTGCAGGGCTACAATTTTGTTTCTGGTGTCCTTCGACAGCTCTTTGGTCTTCACCATAGTGGAGTTTGGAGTGTGACTATTTGAGGTTGTGGACAGGAATATTTTATACTGATAACAAGTTCAAACACATGCCATTACTACAGGTAATGAGTGGAGGGCAGAGGATCCTCTTAAAGAAGAAGTTACAGTTCTGTGAGAGCCAGAAATCTTGCATGTTTTTAGGTGACCAAATACTTATTTTCCACCATAATTTGCAAAATAAATCTTGCCAAATCAGACAAGGTGATTTTCTGGATTTGTTTTCTCATTTTGACTCTCATAGTTGTGGTCTACCTATAATGTCAAATACAGGCCTCTCTCATCTTTTTAAGAGGGAGATTTTCCAGAATTGGTGGCTGACTAAATACTTTTTTCCCCATTGTATACAGCAATATTTTGTATCATAGTTTACACATTTTGAAAAGTAGGTGTGTAAAATGCGTAATCAATTTGCTGCATAGCATGCATTATTCATTGTTTACAAAACATACTATGTATACTAGTAAACTACTACATCCACAACACTGCATTGGAAACTCGCAGAAATATTCCCATATAGAAGATTACATGGCTCCATTTTTGCTATAAATATTTTGCTTTGCGCTTTCATAGTCAGAGCTTTGTGCCTGTGCCAAAATGATAAGGGGGTCATAGCTATGCTCTCTATCAGACCTAGCCCAGTGCTTCATGCGCTTCTTCTAAAGGCTCCACAGCTTCACTTCTGTAGTTAAGTTAAAGCCATAATCTTTTCAGCAGCTTTAAAATAAATGTTTTGATCAGGATCTAGATTCTTTATCAGAAGCTCTCCTAGGAAAATGTCCTTACCGACTAAGACCTGGGGTGGGAATTAATAGAGGGGAGAGAAATCTGAAAAGTATTAATACTGTATGTTACAAATATAGGAAAGATATTAAGCTCTGGGTTAACATGAGAGTGCAGCTAAGCTCAAGTCTGCATATCATTAGCAAAAACCTACATTTCGAGCTGAGAACTATTGCGAAATGGTTATTATATTTCCACATTTTATGTCCCCCGATCTTCCCTATAAACTTTCATGCTACAATTGGATCTGAATGAGTAGAGTATGGAAGGCTGAGGGAACACTTCCGAGAATACTACTTCTGCAGGCTGTCATGGTTAGGACATGGTTAATGTCCTGGTTTCTCAGGGTTAATTTTGCTGGCCTCACTTTGGATCTGGGAGGGGTATTTATACTCACTCCAGACTAGGATTCCCTGTCAGCTATACTGTTATTCTGACTGTGTGACTGACCCCCCTGGTGTGCTGGTAAACTGCATTGCTTGTTTGATTCCCGTGTATGACCCGGTCTGTCCCCTCACTCTGCTCTCTGTCTCACGATTTGGTACTATTGTCTTCTTTGGTTCTGACCTCCTGGCTTGGCTATCGTTACTCCGTTACCGTTTGCCCCTTTTGTACCGTCTATTGCCCGTTCTGGTTTTCTGATCTATTACTACGTCCTGACTATCCGCTTTGGTGAACCCTTTGGTACTGTCCTGCTATCTCGTGCTTTGACCCCGGCTTGATCTGGTTTCCGTCCCTGTCTATGCCCCTTGGTAACTTGTCCCTTAGTTACCTTTCTAGGAGTTTCCCTGCAGCTCCTAGCTCTGTGGAGCTTAGGCCATGCCCCCAGCAGTCACGTGCTTCAGGTCCTGATAAAACAAAAAGCAAAAAGCACAAATATCATGAAATAAAAAGTAAAAAATAAACAGCAAATAATGCATAAAAGTGACGTAGCAGGATGGCTTGTACATTATTTTGATCAAAATTATGTTTACTAAATACCCTTATTATTACTTTTATGCATTATTTGCAGTTTATTTTTTGCTTTTTATTTCATGATATTTGTGCTTTTTGCTTTTTGTTTTCTCTGGTTAATGGTCATGTGTTAATATGCACTTACAATGTGCATACACATTAATTTACTTTCTCAGTTCAGACTCCAGTTTTTTTATTCAGGGCCTGATAGTCTGAAGCACACATCGTCACCGCTGCTGCCCTGCTCCACAGGTATCTTTGAGCACTGTTTTTGTACTCAGGACACGCGCACTGGCTCAGTGAGCAAGTGCAGTGCGGTGTTCCTGACATTATAGCTGACCATTTCAGTTTTTTTTTCCTCTGAAAGGAAAAAAAAAAGGGTGTCATCCTCATGGATCCCATACAAGCTTTGGATGATCATGTCAAGCACCTGACCCAAATGTTCCATAAACTCAATGTGGAACAGCGCACAATGGCCCATACCCAGCAAGAGTGGGTTACTGTGCAGGGGGCTGTTGATGCAGGGAATCCTAGTTCTGGGGGTAGAGATGTGTCATTAGTGTCCCCCCAATCTCCGGTCAAATTGCCAGACCCTTTCTCAGGGGATAAAAAGGAGTTCAGGTCTTTCAGAGAATGATGCATGCTTTTTTTTTCTCTAAGGCCCGGCTCCTATGGGGACGAGTTCCAGAGGGTGGGGGTCATTATTTCCCTACTTTGGGGGGCTCCGCAAGCATGGGCTTTCTCTCTCTATCTTCCTCTGCTCCTGATTGTATGTCTGTGAACTTGTTCTTTGAGGCTCTGGGGCACATCTATGATGAGCCTGATAGAGTGAGTTTGGCAGAGGATATTGTGATGAGTATGACACAGGGGAGGCACTCTGCTGAATGGTTCTGCTCAGAGTTTAGACGTTGGACGTCCGAAGTATCCTGCAATGCCACCGCCCTGAGGGGGTTGTTCTGCAGGGGCCTATCTGACCATCTGCAGGACGCTCTGGCATTACATCCTCCTCCTGATACCCTGGAGGACGCCATGATGCAGGCGGTCCGTATGGACCGGAGACTCTGTGCTAGAGGAATGATGCAACAAGAGTCTCCCTTGTACCCCAAATTGTGTGACACTGCACCTGTATCTGAGCCCATGGAGGTTGGGTCGGCCTCTGTTAAGGAGAAAGAGAGAAGGCACCATAGAGACAACCTACTATGCTTTTACTGTGGAGCCTCTGGACATTGGAAAAGGTATTGGCCCTCCTGCCCTTCATCAGAGAAACGACTGAGTCTGGGCAACAATCGAGAAGGTTGTCCAGACTCCCAGGTACATTTTTTTTCACGTACAAAGATGGTGCTCCAGGTTGAATTGGAACTTGCTGGCGTTCCTGTTATGACCACCGCCTTTGTTGACTGTGGTTCCTCCATTAATCTGATTGATGCCCAAGTTGTGACTCTTAATAAGATAGGGACAGTCAGGTTAAAAGACCCTGTTAAAGTTGTGGCTGTCTATTCATCCCCTCTTACCCGGGATGGAATTTGCTTTATGTCTGAAATTTTTTCTATGAAAGTGGGTTCCACTCTTGTGGAAAAGTTAAGCTGTTTCATTATGAATAATCTGCCTGCAGGACTGGTATTGGGGATGCCCTGGCTGCAACCCCACGATCCTCTCATTGATTGGGTGAAGGGGAGATCATCCGATGGGGTTGTAATGATAATGGTTTGTGTGGTGATCCGGTTCCTTTGGTCACTCCGATAAAATCTGTATCTGTGTCGTCTGTCAGTCTGGTGGGTATTCCGGAGTACCTGAGAGACTTTGAAAATGTGTTTTCCGAAAGCGAGGCTGAGGCACTCCCACCACATAGACCATATGATTGTGCTATCGATTTAATACCTGGAGCCAAATTACCCAAGGCTCATTTGTTTAATTTGTCTGGGCCTGAGCGCCAAGCTATAAAAGAGTACATTAAAGAGAGCCTTCGCAAGGGGCATATTCGTCCCTCGGTCTCACCCGTGGCAGCGGGGTTTTTCTTTGTAAAGAAAAAAGATGGTGGGTTGCGACCGTGCCTCGACTTTTGGGAACTGAACAAAATTACTGTTAAGAACACGTACCCACTCCCGTTGATTCCTGATCTATGCAACCAACTCACGGGGGCCAAATGGTCTTCTAAGCTCGATCTACGAGGGGCTTATAACCTTATAAGGATCCAGGAGGGGGACGAATGGAAAACGGCGTTCCTGACAACTGAGGGGCTGTTTGAAAACCTGGTTATGCCCTTCGGTCTCACTAATGCTCCTTCTGTTTTTCATTAATGTTGTTTTTTCTGACTTGATTGGGCGTTATGTAGTCATTTACCTGGATGACATCTTGATATACTCTGAGGACAGTCAGTCGCACTTACACCATTTACGTACGGTTCTTATGAGACTCCGGGAGAACTATTTGCATGCTAAGCTGGAGAAGTGCTCATTTTTTATGCAAGAACTATCTTTTCTGGGTGTAATTGTATCCGGGGAGGGATTCCGCATGGAACCAGGGAAGGTTCAGGCCATTACCAATTGGGTGCAGCCTCATGACCTGAAGGGGTTGCAGCGATTTCTGGGCTTCTTTAATTATTATAGGAAGTTCATTAAAGGGTTCTTGCAGGTGGTGAAACCCTTGACGAACCTCACTCTTAAAGGAGCAGCTGTAAAAAATTGGTCCGTAGCCACAAAAGATTCCTTCCTTACACTAAAGAAGTGTTTTACTACAGATCCTGTGTTGGTACAACCCGATACTTCAAGATCTTTTATCGTCGAGGTCGATGCTTCGGAGGTGGGGGTGGGGGCAGTATTGTCACAGGGCCCCTCTACCCTGACTAACCTCAAACCCTGTGCTTTTTTCTCTAAGAAGTTCTCTTCGGCCGAGAGAAACTATGATGTCGGTAACAGGGAATTGTTAGCGGTTAAATTGGCCTTAGAAGAATTTAGGCATTTTTTGGAGGGGGCCGCTCATCCCATTATGGTCATCACTGATCATAAAAACCTGGCCTATATCGAGTCTGCTAAGAGATTGACCCCCAGACAGGCTTGGTGGGCACTTTTCTTTTCTCGATTTCATTTTACCATCACGTTCCGACCAGGGTCTAAAAATGTAAAGACGGATGCCTTATCCCGAAGTTTTGATTCTGTGTCTCCTCCAGAACCTCCTTCCTCCATTCTTCAACCAGGAGTGGTTGTAGCCGAAATCTCCTGAGTTACAGAGGGAGATCCTGGAAGCACAAGCTCAAGCTCCCAGGAATAAACCCCCAGTTAAATTGTTTGTACCCGAACAATTCCATCTCACACTCCTTCAAGAATTTCATGATTCTGTGTTAAGTGCACACCCTGGTATTGCAGCTACCTGGGGGGCAGTAGCTAGGTCTTTTTGGTGGCCCTCTATGGGTACTGATATAAAAAGGTTTGTAAATACTTGTGGGGTGTGCGCTCGCTCTAAAAGCTCTCAGGTCCAGCCAGCCGGGGAATTGGTGCCTTTGCCAATTCCGGATAAACCATGGACACACCTGTCCATGGACTTTATCACTAATCTTCCATCTTCCAAGGGCAACTCAGTGGTATGGGTAGTGGTTGATAGATTTTCTAAGCAAGCCCACTTTGTGCCATTACCTGCGTTACCATCTGCTGAAACCTTGGCCCGCTTGTTTATACAGCACATTGTTTGGTTGCATGGAGTGCCTGTGAACGTGGTGTCAGACAGGGGTGTGCAATTTGTGGCCAGGTTTTGGAGAGCGTTTTGTATGAAGTTGGGGGTCACGTTGTCATTCTCCTCTGCCTATCACCCGGAATCCAACGGACAGACTGAACGCACCAACCAGTTGTTGGAGCAGATTCTGAGGTGCCTGGTCTCCTCCAGACAGGAATACTGGTGTGAGGTATTACCAATGGCAGAATTTGCATTTAACTGTCGTATTAATCAGTCTACCGGAAAGTCTCCCTTTCAAGTCAATTATGGGTTTGTTCTGCAGTTTGGGGAATTTTCCCGTATGGATTCGGATTGCCCTGGTGCCGAGGGGATGGTACAACAGTTAAAGACCCTCTGGAGGGAGGTGCAGGGGAACATTTCCAAAGCCCAGAAGAGGTACAAACATTTTGCAGACAGGAGGAGGGGGTTGGGTCCTGCGTTAATTGTGGGGGAAAAAGTCTGGTTGTCCACCCGTAACATCAAACTTAAGATACCCTCTATGAAGTTGGGCCCCAAATTTATTGGCCCATACAAGATTGTAGAGGTGATCAACCCGGTGGCATACAGATTACAGTTGCCCACCTCCTTCAAAATATCTAACGTCTTCCACAGGTCCCTATTAAAACCTGTGGGGACAGTTAGAGAAGATCCCTCATCCGTGGCTCCACCAGTATTGGTAGAGGGTCAACTGGAGTACGAGGTAGGGCGCATCATTGACTCACGGTGGGTGCGCCGGAGACTTCAGTACCTTATTTATTGGAAGGGATATTCCATTGAGGATCGGTCATGGGTTCCAGCCAGTTCGGTGCACGCTGATCGACTGGTGCGGGCTTTTCATGCCAGATACCCTGAGAAACCTGGGGTCCACTGGCCCCCCATTAAGAGGGGGGTACTGTCATGGTTAGGACATGGTTAATGTCCTGGTTTCTCAGGGTTAATTTTGCCGGCCTCTCTTTGGATCTGAGAGGGGTATTTATACTCACTCCAGACTAGGATTCCCTGTCAGCTATACTGTTATTCTGGCTGTGTGACTGACCCCCCTGGTGTGCTGGTAAACTGCATTGCTTGTTTGATTCCCGTGTATGACCCGGTCTGTCCCCTCACTCTGCTCTCTGTCTCACGATTTGGTACTATTGTCTTCTCTGGCTCTGACCTCCTGGCTTGGCTATCGTTACTCCGTTACCGTTTGCCCCTTTTGTACCGTCTATTGCCCATTCTGGTTTTCTGATCTATTGCTACGTCCTGACTATCCGCTTTGGTGAACCCTTTGGTACTGTCCTGCTATCTCGTGCTTTGACCCCGGCTTGATCTGGTTCCCGTCCCTGTCTATGCCCCTTGGTAACTTGTCCCGTAGCTACCTTTCTAGGAGTTTCCCTGCAGCTCCTAGCTCTCTGGAGCTTAGGTCACGCCCCCAGCAGTCACGTGCTTCAGGTCCTGATAGTCTGAAGCACACATCTTCACCACTGCTGCTCTGCTCCACAGGTATCTTTGAGCACTGTTTTTGTACTCAGGACACGCGCACTGGCTCAGTGAGCAAGTGCAGTGCAGTGTTCCTGACACAGGTATTAAATGATTGGGAAAACTGAAGTCCAATATGCCCAATCTATGTTTTGATTGGGAAGTTTAACTGCTCGGATGCACAGTAGCTAATCTTAGGATTCTGTGTGTATGACAAACTTACTAATAATTAGAACATAAAGATTCACGCTGCCCTGGTCCAGTGCTCAGATCGATCCTCTGATGCACCCAGATGAAGGCAGTCATCCCTTCTGTTGTTGGCATCCTCTGCCCAGCATCCCAGGCACTTCTTGTGCTTATCAGATCATGTAGTGTCATGGCATCAGGGTCTAATAAGCGCAAGAGCTGGACGTAGAATTGAAGACTAACTTTATCCAGCTACTACCGGACTGGACACTGGACTGGAACAACACAAATCTTTTTGTTCTACTTGTACTAATATTTGACTGCAAATTGCTAGGATATACCTTGAATATGTGATTGTTGTAGGTTGTAGTAATGTAGATGGCTATAATAAAGGGGTAGCTGTGCTCAGTGGGATGTTGCATCCCCATCATATTTTACGAGATATAGTACCACCTTCACCTATGTACTGTGTTACTCTAGCAAGTGTGTGCAAAAGTGATACTCTTTAGCATACATTTGGACAAAATTTATATGAGAATTGTAACAAATACAATAAAATCTCCTTTATCCACCATATATTACATACTAGACATCTTCTTTGAGAAATCAAGTCCGCTAGAACACCAATTTTCAATGCAATTTTGTGGTTGTCTCAAATAAATATCACAGTATCAGTATTCTTTTTTTTTAGGTAGACAAACATAAATTTTAGACTCATATGACATACAGTGGGTAAGGAAATCATTCAGACTCCTTTAAATTTTTCACTCTTTGTTTCATTGCAGCCATTAGGTAAATTCAAAAAAGTTAAAAGTTTTTTTTCTCATTAATGTACACTCTGCACATTTTGTTTAAATGCAGATTGCACATTTTCTGTTAGTACAATAAACCTCATTTGAATCCAGAAATATAACTAAGTCCATCAGTTATTAGATATATGAAACTGAAATAGCTGTTGCAAAAACCAAAATTGTTATAAAGAAAAAAGGTTAACATTAATAGGGGTGCCCAAACTTTAACATATGACTGTATGAAAGCCTGCATAGAGTTTGCTAACAAAAACACATGAAGGACTCCCAGACTATGAGAAATAATATTCTCTGGTCTGATGAGACGACGATAGAGCTTTTTGGTGATAATTCTGTGTGTGTGGAAAAAAACAGGCATTGCTCATCACCTGCGCAATACAATATCAACAGTGAAACATGGTGGTGGCAGTATCATGCTATGGGGGTGTTTTTCAGTTGCAGGGACAGGACAACTGATTGCAATTGAAGGAAACATGAATGCGGCCAAGTACAGAGAGATATCCTGGATGAAAACCTCTTCCAGAGAGCTCTGGACCTCAGACTTGGCTGAAGGTTCACCTTCCAACAAGACAATGACTCTAAGAACACAGCAAAAATAACAAAGGAGTGGCTTCAGAACAACTCTGTGACCATTCTTGACTGTCCCAGCCAGAGCCCTGACCTAAACACAATTGAGCATCTCTGGAGAGACCTGAAAATGGCTGTCCTTCAGCGTTCACCATCCAACCTGACGGAACTGGAGAGGATCTGCAAGGAAGAATGGCAGAGGATCCCCAAATCCAGGTGTGAAACACTTGTTGCATCATTCCCAAGAAGACTCATGGCTGTACTAGCTCAAAAGGGTGTATCTACTCAATACTGAATACATATGACTATGTGATATTTCAGATTTTCTTTTTTAATAAATTTGTAAAAATTTCTACATTTCTGTTTTTTTTCAGTCAAAATGGGGTGCAGAGTGTACATTAATGAGAAGAAAAATGAACTTTTTGAATTTACTAAATGGCTGCAATGAAACAAAGAGTGAAAAATACTAAAAACTTTCCATACCCACTGTACATGTAAATGTGGCCTAACATGTGTACTAACTCAGTTCTGCTTTGCTGTGTTTGCCCCAACAGGAGTGAACTTGGCAGCGTTTATCATCATTGTGTTTTCCTATAGCAGTATGTTCTATAGTATCCACAAAACTGCAATTATGGCAACTGAAATCCACAACCACATCAAGAAAGAAATGACCTTAGCTAAGAGGTTCTTCTTCATCGTATTCACAGATGCCCTGTGCTGGATTCCTATATTCATACTTAAACTCCTGTCCCTGCTTCAAGTTGAGATACCAGGTGGGTGTAAGTTTTCTACTAAACCAGTGACCTTTGGTATTCACCAAATATTCAGAAATAACCAAGTAGATTTCCTTCCATTCTCTGTAAAATGCATTCAACAGCTAGCATGATTGTGTCAGTAATCCTTGTAGCATTGCCGTAAATAGAACAGACAAATGGAAAAGAAAAACGGTCATGTGAACGAAGCGTAACAAAAATTGAATTTCTGAAAAAAAATAAATAACTATGGACGACTAACTAGGCTGCTAATTACGGTATGTTTTCTGATACGAAATGTCTACTATATCCAACTGCAAGCAGCCATTATGAATGCAACTATCTAATATACAGTAATATAAAACTTTTTATTAGTAGAATCATAGAATCATAGAATCGTAGAGTTGGAAGGGACCTCCTGGGCCATCTGGTCCAACCCCCTGCTCAAAGCAGGATTCGCTAAATCATCCCAGTCAGATGTCTGTCCAGCCTCTGTTTGAAGACTTCCATTGAAGGAGGACTCGCCACTTCTCGTGGCAGCCTGTTCCACTCATTGATCACTCTAACTGTCAAAAAGTTTACATTCATATAAAAACTGCATAATGACGTTCAAAGGTATTAGACATATGCTTCACATGTGGAAAAGCAGATCTCACAACCTGTAGCCTGCTTTGCTATTTTGTGGTTTCCTCAACCGTAAGGAAACAGAAAAACGTTCATGTTGAAATGGAAAGTAGGTGACCCCTATTTCTCCAACATGTGGATGTTTCATAAGAATAAACCGCACTGATCAGACTTTTATGGCATATGCTGTAGATACTGGCAGTCCCTGAGTTGCGAACATCTGACAGCTCATACTTACAAAGAGATGCTATTGCTGTAACACAAAGGGTTCCAGGTTGCAGCCAAATCATACTGCTCAGCATTCAAGCAGTTGTCATGTGCCAATGAGGGGTGCTTGCCTTTTTGGGTCTGGTTCGCAATACAATGCTGTACATTACAGGAAGGCTCTTGTTAGATGTGCAGATGAGGGATGCCTGCCTCTCCTAGGCCCGGTAGGATACAGTACTGTACATTACAGTAAGCTGTCTCTTATTAGATGTGCAAGCGAGGGTGCCCACCTCTTCTTGTAAGTCTTTGGTCACATCACGCCAGAATCAGGACACAAGCCTTTGTTACATCAGGCCTCCTGATGAGCCCTAATGGGTGAAACGCGTGGAGGCGTATAATTCTCTATGGCTGGTGGCAGTTAACCAGATGAGTACCATCATTCTTGTGGCAGCAATATGCAGCATTTCTCATCATTTCTGTTATATATGGCTGTTTCTCTTTCCTGATTATTAGTTGTGGGGTTACACACCGTGTATCTGTGTCACTACAATACAGAGTATAGATTGGATCATAGTCTGCAGTAAACCTGCTAATTATAGTTATATGTATGCAAACCATTTTTTTTTCTCCTACCATGAATGTGTTGCATCTTGGGTCTTTCATTGACCTGATTGTAGTTTCAAGTTGGTTTAGCATTGGTACTCATCTGTGTCATTAACAATTGGCATTAAAAAGCAGTATCTATTGCAGCAGTTTTTGAACACAGTCTGCATGCTTAGAAACCACTTCCATTTTATACACGTGGTTAATGATGGGGTTATAACTTCTTTTGGGCAATATCATGCAACATTTGAAATGTGGCATTGTTGGTCTTTTTGTTGCTATTGGAAAAAGTGTGAACATACACTGCATGCTTAGAAAACACTGATTTAGGCTATGTGCCCACGTAGCGTTTTAAAACGCTCACTAAAAACTGGACTCCTTCCCAGAAATCGCGCGTTTTTTTCAGCGCGATTTCACCGCGATTATGATCGCGATTTTCGTGTGCGATATTCAAGCACTTTCCAAGCGATTTGAAGCATCGCTTGGAAAGTGATTGACAGGTTGGTCACACTCGTCAAACATAGTGTTTGACAAGTGTGAGCAGGTTTTTACTATTGAGGCCGCCTATGCGGCCTCAATAGTAAAAGATAGAATGTTAAAATGCTAAAAAAAATAAAAAAATCGGGGTATATTTACCTTCCGGCGTCCCGCGCTGCCATCCCGGTCCTCAGCGTTCCCAGTAATGCCTTGCGAGACCTGTGATGACGTAGCCTCGCGTTGCTATAGCGATCTCGCGAGACCGCTAGAGTCACGCTAGACTACGTCATTACAGGGCCTTGCCACAAGGCATTACTGGGAACGCCTAGGCCGGGAATGCAGCGCGGGACACCGGAAGGTAAATATACCCCGATTTTTTATTCTTTTTTTTACAGGGGTATGGTGCCCAGGGCCTGGAGGACAGTCTCCTCTCCTCCACACCGTGGGCACCAACCACACATGAGACGCTTAACTTCCCACATGGTGGGCATAGCCACATGCGGGAAGTAAGCGATTCTCATGCATTCCTATGGGTGCGGAATCGCGGCAATTCTTTGCAATTCCGCACAAAAGAATGAGCATGCTGCGATTTTTTCCGCGATGCGATTCCGCCGCGGAAAAAAGCGCAGCATTAGCACAGCATGTGCGGAATGCCATAGGAATGCATGAGGGGCGTTCTGTACACGATTTTTAAACGTTTTTGCGCCGAAAATCGCGGCAAAAACGCTTAAAAATCGCTACGTGGGCACACGGCCTTAACCAACATTAGGTTTTTCCTACAGTGATCAGACCACATCTGAGTTGGCTCTAATAGTTTTCTGAGCACCATTTTTTCATCAATGCCAACTATTAGTTGGCAGTGTAAGCAGTATCTAATTTCTGCAGCAACTTTTGTAATTTAGTCTGCATGCTAAGAGACTACAGTCTATTTTGGCAAACCAAGGGCCCAAACCCCTGGAGTATTGTTATCTTTTGACCACATTGTGAAATTATGTCAGTCGTCACCAATTGCCTATTGTGTTCTTTTTTGTTCTTAATTGGGGTCTAGGGTCCTCTTAGATAAAGGATCGTCTATGTCTATTGATAGGGGTTCCTTTAGGACATCGGGTAGAAGGGTTCCCTTAGTGGCTGTAGGGTGTTACAGGGCTCCCAGGGTCAGTCATCGTGGAGCGGGGGCGCCACAATGTTCCCCCCTAGGGTGCCAACCTCCGCAGTCAGGAAGGCGACAGCTTAGTTGACGTAAGAGGGACTTCTAGCTTACCCATTTTTAATTGGTAATATTGGAACACGGTTGTTTTTGTTTGTGCACTTTTTTTTGGTGTGAACCATTGTATATGGTTTTTAATCAATAAAGATAATTTTTAGGGATATATATGATTTAAGTCTGGTACTGTATACTATTGTACATTGCAGGAAGTTGGCTTTTGTGGGTGTGCAGACGAGGGGTGTACACCTCTCTTCTAGGTCTGGTACAGTATACTATTGTAGATTGCAGGAAGTTGGCTTTTGTGGGTGTGCAGACGAAGGGTGTCCGCCTCTTCTTCTAGGTCTGGTACAGTATACTATTGTACATTTCAGGAAGTTGGCTTTTGTGGGTGTGCAGATGAGGGGTGTCCGCCTCTTCTTCTAGGTCTGGTACAGTATACTATTGTACATTGCAGGAAGTTGGCTTTTGTGGGTGTGCAGACGAAGGGTGTCCGCCTCTTCTTCTAGGTCTGGTACAGTATACTATTGTACATTGCAGGAAGTTGGCTTTTGTGGGTGTGCAGACGAGGGGTGTCCGCCTCTTCTTCTAGGTCTGGTACAGTATACTATTGTACATTGCAGGAAGTTGGCTTTCGTGGGTGTGCAGACGAGGGGTTGTCTGTCTCTTCTTCTAGGTGTAGTACAGTACACTATTGTACATTACAGTAATTTGGCTCCTGTTGGATGTGCAGACAAAGGGTGTCTGTCTCTTTTCTAGGTCTGGTACAGTCCTCTATTGTACATTACAGGAAGTTGACTCTTGTGGGTGTGCAGACGAGGGGTGACTGTCTCTCCTTCTAAGACCGGTAGGATACATTGCTGTACATTACAGTAAGCTGGCTCTTGTTAGATGTGCAAGTGATGGGTGCCCACCTCTTCTTCTAGGTCTGATACAGTACACTATTGTACATTGCAGGAAGTTGGCTTTTGTGGGTGTGCAGACGAGGGGTGTACACCTCTCTTCTAGGTCTGGTACAGTATACTATTGTAGATTGCAGGAAGTTGGCTTTTGTGGGTGTGCAGACGAAGGGTGTCCGCCTCTTCTAGGTCTGGTACAGTATACTATTGTACATTTCAGGAAGTTGGCTTTTGTGGGTGTGCAGACGAGGGGTGTCCGCCTCTTCTTCTAGGTCTGGTACAGTATACTATTGTACATTGCAGGAAGTTGGCTTTTGTGGGTGTGCAGACGAGGGGTGTCCGCCTCTTCTTCTAGGACTGGTACAGTATACTATTGTACATTGCAGGAAGTTGGCTTTTGTGGGTGTGCAGACGAGGGGTGTCCGCCTCTTCTTCTAGGTCTGGTACAGTATACTATTGTACATTGCAGGAAGTTGGCTTTCGTGGGTGTGCAGACGAGGGGTTGTCTGTCTCTTCTTCTAGGTGTAGTACAGTACACTATTGTACATTACAGTAATTTGGCTCCTGTTGGATGTGCAGACAAAGGGTGTCTGTCTCTTTTCTAGGTCTGGTACAGTCCTCTATTGTACATTACAGGAAGTTGACTCTTGTGGGTGTGCAGACGAGGGGTGACTGTCTCTCCTTCTAAGACCGGTAGGATACATTGCTGTACATTACAGTAAGCTGGCTCTTGTTAGATGTGCAAGTGATTGGTGCCCACCTCTTCTTCTAGGTCTGATACAGTACACTATTGTACATTGCAGGAAGTTGGCTTTTGTGGGTGTGCAGACGAGGGGTGTACACCTCTCTTCTAGGTCTGGTACAGTATACTATTGTAGATTGCAGGAAGTTGGCTTTTGTGGGTGTGCAGACGAAGGGTGTCCGCCTCTTCTAGGTCTGGTACAGTATACTATTGTACATTTGAGGAAGTTGGCTTTTGTGGGTGTGCAGACGAGGGGTGTCCGCCTCTTCTTCTAGGTCTGGTACAGTATACTATTGTACATTGCAGGAAGTTGGCTTTTGTGGGTGTGCAGACGAGGGGTGTCCGCCTCTTCTTCTAGGACTGGTACAGTATACTATTGTACATTGCAGGAAGTTGGCTTTTGTGGGTGTGCAGACGAGGGGTGTCCGCCTCTTCTTCTAGGTCTGGTACAGTATACTATTGTACATTGCAGGAAGTTGGCTTTCGTGGGTGTGCAGACGAGGGGTGTGCGCCTCTTCTAGGTCTGGTACAGTATACTATTGTACATTTCAGGAAGTTGGCTTTTGTGGGTGTGCAGACGAGGGGTTGTCTGTCTCTTCTTCTAGGTGTAGTACAGTACACTATTGTACATTACAGTAATTTGGCTCCTGTTGGATGTGCAGACAAAGGGTGTCTGTCTCTTTTCTAGGTCTGGTACAGTCCTCTATTGTACATTACAGGAAGTTGACTCTTGTGGGTGTGCAGACGAGGGGTGACTGTCTCTCCTTCTAAGACCGGTAGGATACATTGCTGTACATTACAGTAAGCTGGCTCTTGTTAGATGTGCAAGTGATGGGTGCCCACCTCTTCTTCTAGGTCTGATACAGTACACTATTGTACATTACAGTAAGTTGGCTCTTGTGGGTGTGCAGAGGCGTGTCTGCCTTTTCTTCAAGGTCCAGTACTATAAATTACAGGAAGCTGGCTTCTGTTAGATGTGCAGGCGAAATGTGCCCGAGGTTTCTTCTAGATCTGGTATGGTACAGTACTCTACATTATAGGAAGCTGGTTCTTGTTAGATGTGCAGACAAGGGATGCCTGACACATCTGGGTCTGGTACTGTACTGTACATTACAGAAAGTTGGCATTTGTTGGATGTGCCGATGATGGGTGTCCACCTTTTCTTCTAGGTCAGGCACAGTATACTTTTGTACATTGCAGGAAGTTGGCTCTTGTGGGTGTGCAGACGAACGGTGTCTGTCTCTTCTTCTAGGTCTGATACAGTACTGTAAATTACAGGAAGCTGGCTCCTGTTACTTGTGCAGGTGAGGGGTTCCTGCCTCTTTTTCTAGGTCCGGTACTGTACAGTACAATACATTACAGGAAGCTGGTTCTTATTAGATGTGCAGGTGATGGGTGCCTGACACATCTGGGTCAGGTACTGTAAATTACTGTACATTACAGGACGTTGGCTCCTGTTAGATGTGCATGTGAGCGGTGTCCACCTCTTCTAGGTCTGGTACAGTGCAATACTCTACATTACAGGAAGTCGGCTTCTGTTGGATGTGTAGGCAAGAGGTGGGCACCTCTTCTTCCAGGTCTGTCTGGTACTGTAGATTACATTACAATATGAGAAGCTGGCTCTTGTTCGATGTGCAGATGAGGGGTGACCGCCTCTTTATCCGACTCTGGTACTTTACATTACATTACAAGAAGTTGTCTGTTACTGTAATAAAAATGTACCTAATCCAACTTGAAAACAAATTCAGTTTAAAAACATTTCCTACAGAACCAATCTTGCTCATAATCCTTAGACTGCCTGTATATCATAAATGTTTTAGATGATGATACTACTTTAAGTTCTAACTTAGTAATTCATTATAAATTACCTTTTACATACAGTTGCTAAAATTGGCAAACAGGAATACACACATACAAAATGATGTAATAATCATACAATGGATATTGTTGGTTCACCAAAATCTAAATAACATCGTTGTTCAATATTCAAAGATATATTATTTAATAGGTTCCAATTCTACTTAGCCACATACTAGAGAATTATAACAATCTGGACATAGTAAGTGCCTTTCTGTATAATAAAATGCAGCAATTAGAGCCGTATTGATGTGTCTAGATACACCACCTAAACTCTTATCTTCTGGGGTCTTATTAATGTGTCTTCTGTAGTATTTGAGAACCCAAGTGAAAACCACAGAACAGGAGACAGCTTCTACTGGGGTTTCTATATCTATTAGGGCAAAGATCATTGAATGGCCTAGACCACATTATTAACCCCTTTCCGACATGTGGCATAATAGTACGCACATGTCAGACCCCCCTGTTCCGGAGCTAAGTCCGCACCTTTCCAGACACATGACAGCTGATCTATATATTGTGATCCACCCACAGCTGTTAACTAGTTAAATGCTGCTGTCAATCTGACAGCATTTAACTTATTCTTACAGGAAGCGTGTCACTAATCCCGCCCATTGATGATCCCGTCACATGATTGTGGGTCACCGATGGGTCGGCTTAACAACCAGAGGTCTGAAGCATGGTTGTCAATGCAAGATTGCTATAAGCGCTGCCCCATGCTTGGCGCTCATAGCAAGTGAGCATTTCTGCTACACACAGGCGATCTGATCATCGCCTGTGTGTAGCAAAGGCGATCAAAGTACTGCAGCTTCTAGTCTCCCATGGAGACTATTGAAGCATGTAAAAAGTAAAAAAAAAATGTTTTTAAAAATATTTGAAAAAAAATAAAAAATATAAAAGCTCAAATATCCCCCCTTTCGCCCCATTCAAAATAAAACAATAAAAAAATCAAATATACACTCACTGGCCACTTTATTAGGTACACCTGTCCAACTGTGTGTTAAGACTTAATTTCTAATCAGCCAATCACATGGCGGCAACTCAGTGCATTTAGGCATGTAGACATGGTCAAGACAATCTCCTGCAGTTCAAACCGAGCATCAGTATGGGGAAGAAAGGTGATTTGAGTGCCTTTGAACGTGGCATGATTGTTGGTGCCAGAAGGGCTGGTCTGAGTATTTCAGAAACTGCTGATCTACTGGGATTTTCACGCACAACCATCTCTAGGGTTTACAGAGAATGGTCCGAAAAAGAAAAAAATCCAGTGAGCGGCAGTTCTGTGGCCGGAAATGCCTTGTTGATGCCAGAGGTCAGAGGAGAATGGGCATACTGGTTCGAGCTGATAGAAAGGCAACAGTGACTCAAATTGCCACCCGTTACAACCAAGGTAGGCAGAAGAGCATCTCTGAACGCACAGTGCGTCGAACTTTGAGGCAGATGGGCTACAGCAGCAGAAGACCACACTGGGTACCACTCCTCTCAGCTAAGAATAGGCATCTGATGGCTACTTTCAGCAGGATAATGCGCCATGTCATAAAGCTCGAATCATCTCAGATTGGTTTCTTGAACATGACAATGAGTTCACTGTACTCAAATGGCCTCCTCAGTCACCAGATCTCAATCCAATAGAGCATCTTTGGGATGTGGTGGAACGGGAGATTCGCATCAGGGATGTGCAGCCGACAAATCTGCGCCAACTGTGTGATGCCATCATGTCAATATGGTCCAAAATCTCTGAGGAATGCTTCCAGCACCTTGTTGAATCTCTGCCACGAAGAATTGAGGCAGTTCTGAAGGCAAAAGGGGGTCCAACCCGTTACTAGCATGGTGTACCTAATAAAGTGGCCAGTGAGTGTAAACATATTTGGTATCGCCGTGTTCAAAATCGCCCGATCTATCAATATAAAAAAAGAATTAACCTGATTACTAAACGGCTTACGAGACAAAAATTAAAAACGCCAGAATTATGTTTTTTTGGTCGCCACTACAGTGCAATAAAATGCAATAACAGGCGATCAAAAGATCATATCTAAACCAAAATGGTATCAATAAAAATGTCAGCTCGGTGCCAACCCGAAATCACAAAACATGGAGACGCTACAGGTCTCGGAAAATGGCACCTTTTTTGTTTCTTTTTTTCTTTAACAAATTTTTTAATTTTTTCCCCACTTAAAAAAAACCTAGACATGTTTGGTGTCTGTGAACTCGTAATGACCTGGAAAATCATAATGGCAGGTCAGTTTTAGTATTTAGTGAACATGGTAAAAAAAAACAACTGTGGAATTGCACTTTTTTTTCTCAATTTTACCGCACTTGGATTTTTTTTCCCCATTTTCCAGTACATGATATGTTAAAACCAATGGTAGAATTCAAAAGTACAACTCATCCTGCAAAAAACAAGCCCTCAAATGGCCATATTGACTGAAAAATAAAGACGTTATAGATCTGGGAAGAAGGGGAGCAAAAAATGGAAATTCAAAAACTGAAATACCCCTGGTCGTTAAGAGGTTAAATAAGAATAAGAAACTACATTTAACTGGGTTAGAGACTTGGACTGGAATATTAATTGTTTTCTATTAGGGTGGATTCCATGCACTTGATGTTTGGGAATTAATTGGTTCATATAATGTACAATTTATTCATGTTAACAAAGTTGTATATGTGAAGGAACAGTTGTTGCAACCATTTTAAGAAATCCCATTTGGTACCTCCTGAATTATCAGTGACAAATCTGAAATTCTAATTTGAAGCTAAGCCATTTTCTTACATGTCATGATAGCTAATGTATAAACTTCCAAATATAACCTCAAATCCAGAGAATTATATGAATATTAAAGAGATAACTAGCGATGACTTGAATTGTGCTCCATAATAGCTTTATGTAGAAAGCTCCCAGGAGGAATACATTAGAACCAATTTATGGCTCAGCCAGGTATAATACTAACTGGAGTAACAAGATAATGTGCCAACGTGCGTTATAAACTGGCGCAATGAACTGACAAATAAATATGTTTCTTACGCTAGGTCGACAGTGAAAATTATTGAAGTTACAAATTTTTGTTTGTTCCCATTATTATATTCACATCATAAGCACTCTTTCTCAGGGACTGAAAAATTAAAATATTGATGTCTACCTTACTAAGAAAAATATTTTCATACATTTCAGAAATATTCATGAAATCTAACAAACATCCATGCCGCATTACACTGAATTAATAGCTATGAACAGTGACAATTATAACAAATAGTCCATTGTCATAGGTTTTTGCAGTTGGTTAGGTGCGCAAACCAAAAGATGATTTTTATGTAAAATGAAAAAAATGATCAGATACTGTACCAGAAAGACTCGTACCACATTGCATATTTTTCTTTCCAATAAATGTATGCTGGTAAAAGGTTTAGAGATCTGTGATAGATGTCATACAGTGGCATCATGAATACCGTATACAAATGTTTATTAATTATACTAGATGCCTCTCTATGGAATCATGTACTTTATTGCGCTGTTCCATAAACGGACTCCCTGAACTATACTGCACAAAGGGAAAAGTAGGCCTTTGTAGGGTGAATGGGGGTCTATGGATGGCTCATAGGGTAAATGTGCGTAGCCATTCCAGAGTAAAAACTGACTAAATCAGAAGGTAGAGAATTTGTCAACATTTGGTAATAATATTGCTGTCCCTTCATATCTAATACTCTAAAACGTCAATCATTCTAATTGATTACTTAATTTTGTCTCTGTGAAGGCCACTCTGGTAAATGTGTGTTTGACAGAAGTAATTAAAATTGTGGCTCCATATGGGGATGAGCTGGAAAGAACCAATCTTTGTTTCATTTACTCATGTGATAGATCTACAGAAAACGTGGAATGAGGCAAAAGAGCAGCATGATTCACTGTAAATATGTAGTTTTGTGTGAACAGAAGTGTTAAACTCTTGAAATAACAAGCTCTGGAAATTAACAAATCTCATATTGTGTCCTCCAGGTTCCATCAGTTCTTGGGTGGTGATCTTCATACTTCCAATAAATAGTGCCCTGAACCCCATCTTGTACACCATAACAACTAGGCCATTCAAGGAAATGATCTGTCAGATTTGGAACAACTACAAACAACGACGTTCAATCGGTAACAAAAGTAGGCCAAAGGTTTACTCACCAGCCTTTTTCTGGGTGGAGATGTGGCCATTACAAGACCTTTCTGCAGAAATAATGAGACCTGGTCTTTACACAGACTCTGAAGTATCAGTAGATACTCACACGACAAGACTGAGCTACACATAGTCGAAGGCCAGAACTTTGTATTTTTATTAGTATACAATAAGCGGGTAAGGTTGCCTTTGAAACAATGAATCTCTTCTAACTACTGATGGACTGGATCCAAGCAATGATACAGATGACATAACAGTATGCTCTGGCTTGGACTAATGGCTGAACGGTCTCTAATATATGTAAAGTTCACAGTTTTCTAGACTTTTGTATTATCACTATGATGTTATCTATGGTCCAACCAATTGGAGGTAAAAATCAACAGAATTGGTGGAAAATGGACCAAAAATGACGTCTGAAAAATCATTTTATATACTATAATCCTGTCCACAGGTAAAGAACCATTTAAGCTGTCACACCACCAACGCTTTTTGTTAGAAAAATGAGCTTGTTTTTAAAAGAAAGAACAGATATCAGATGATAAAATGGTGATTTAGATGTGGTGCAAAACAAATGGACTTTCCACCATGGAGCAAAATAAAAAGTAGAGTTGATTTAGTAAAAAAAAAAATTGTGCACGGTAACAGACATGATCCACAGTTCAGCTATAATTTCTACAGAAAAACTAGAAATAAAGCAAAAACTATTTGTACTGAGTGAAAAATATTGTAATAATGTGCATGTTTAGAAAGCAAAGTAATAACTGAATTGGATTTCTTCATATTTAGAATTTCTCATAAAAGAATTACCGTAATAATTTGCTTTTCACCTATTTGCTGTGACGATACCCTACAACAACTTTTAACTCTTCCTAAGCAAGAGGTCTGTAAGCTCCTTTGTATAGTACAATATGTACAGTATTAGGCAAATGTTTGGACATACTACTCATGCAATGGATTTCCTTGTTCTTATTGGAATGTGCACATTGTAGATTCAGAAGCAGCAAAACCACAAATGGAAGCAATTAGTAAAGAGACAAGTGTGAAACAAACTAAAATACAGTGTCAAACCTTAGATTCATCAGCGTACACCCATTTTACTATGATTACAGCTGTAAAAAACCCTGGCATTGTCTCAAGCGGCTTCAACGGGTAGTCTCCTGGGTGGCTTCTGATGAACAGGAATATCCTGTCTAGAGTTTATATGTGGAATCACCAGGCTTCAGAAAATGTTTGCGACTATCAGGAGTGTTTTGTAGAGGCAGTGTAGTTACACGTTCCTTACAGGGCTGAGACCCATTGAACAACTATTCTAAGCCAGCATATGGCAAGAACCGCTCCGCTAAGTAAAAGGAAATTACAATCCATTAATTAAGACATACTCGTCAATCAGTCTAGAAAATTGCTAAAACCTTGAAGGCATTCTTAATTGCAGTCATGAAAACTTTTAATCACTATAATAAAACTGACTCTAATAAGCACCACCCCAGGAAAGGATGACCAAAAATTACCTCTGCTGCAGAGGATAAGTTCATCAGAGTTAACAGCCTCAAAAACCACATATTGACAGCTCCTCAGATAACAGCCCTCCTATATGAGGTACAGACATCAAGTAGCAGACACATTTCTTCAGAAACTGTCCATAAAAGATTGTGTGAAGCAGGGCTCTAGGGTCAAACTGCTGCAAAGAAGCCACTACTATGGACCACAAAAAAGAAGACATTTGTTTGGCCCAAGCAACAAAAAAAACTGTGCATTAGGTCAGTGTAAATATGTACTGTGGTCTGCTGAGTGACATTTAAGATTTTTGGAACTCACTACCATGTCTTTGTGAGATATGGAAAAAGAGAACAGATGGTTTTCACATGTGTGGAGCCAAATAAGAAGCATGAACAGAGAGGTGTGTTGATGATTTATTACAAATTCAAGGCATAATTACCCTGCATGGCTACCATAGTATTCTGTAACAACATGCCATCCCATCTGGTTTTCTCTTAACGGGAGCATCTTTTGTGTTGTAACAGCAGAATTATCCAAAACCACCTCCAGCCTTTTTAAGGGCTATGTGATCAAGCAGAAGGAAGATGGAGTGTTGTGTCAGATGACATGGCCTCCACAATCACCCGACTTCAACCCATTTCAGATGGTTTGGGATGAGTTGGACCGCAGAGTGAAGGCAAAGCAGCCAACAAGTGCTCCGCACCTCTAGATAATACTTCAAAACTGCTGGAAAGCTGTTCCAGATGACTACCCCATTAAGCTGTTTGAGAGAATGCTAAGGGAATGTGAAGCTTTCATCAGAGTAAAAGAGGGAGGGAGACTTGGAGGAACCTAACGTTTAATACATATTCTGGTTTGGTTCCTTTGTGTTTGTTTACTGTTTGTTTCCATTTCTTTCAGTTCATGGTTTTGCTGTCTTCAGTTTGAATCTAAGTGCACGTTTCCATAATAACAAGGAAAACCATTGAATGAGCAGGTGTGGCTAAGCTTTTCATACCTTACTATATCTGCGCTTGTCTCTGGCTCCTGTAAAGCCAAAGTTGTCAATCAAGTAAGAGTGAGAAAGAAATTGATTGAAAACAAGTATGTGGGAAGGTGCACTGAACCTTTCGGCCATGCTGAGCGCCTGTCCGTGGTTGGAACAATCATTTTATGCTGACATCCTTTCTTTTTTTTGCTGTAAAACTACCTTTGCTGGTGTAAATTAAACAAAAACACTGTGTGATGTTAGGCTAATGGTAGCCCCCCGTATCCATCTTTAACCTCTGTGACACATGGAATTAACTGTTATTTCTAATGTTGGTTGGTCATTTATAACGTAAAGTGGTTGTCTAGGCCTCAACTATTGATGTCCTATCCGTAAAGTCAGCTGAACCGACCGATTGCAGAGGGACTGACTGCCCATCTGATGAGAATGGAGTCCTCTGGAATCTCCCACAACAGATGATATCAGGGCGTTAGAATTAGAAGGAGGAGGTCGTTACAATTTCAGCTTCCATTGCCTTTGTTTTCCAGGGAGATGAGCTGCTGCTGGAAAAGTCTAGAAGTGACTTTCTTCTCCTACTTGAAAACACAAGAATGCTTTGCCGAGCCGAGTGTTCATCTGTATGGAGAAGTCTAAAAGAAGTCTTTGTTCATTGTCACCCAAAAATCAGAATAGAAAGCGATCAAAAAATGTCATGTGCCCAAAAATGGTACCAATAAAAACGGCAGCTCATCCTGCAAGAATCAAGCCCTCACAAGACTCTGTGGGCCAAAATATGGAAAAATTATAGCTCTCAAAATATGGTGATGCAAAAACTAGTTTTTGCAATAAAAAGTGTCATTTAGCGTGTGACAGCAGCCAAACACAAAAACCGGATATAAATCTGGTATCACCGGAATCACACCAACCCGAAGAATAAAGTCACCTAATCACTTATGCCGTATGAGGAACGGCGTAAAAAATAGAACCAACTTTTCAACTACTGTTGATGTTTTCATTCTGTCTCCCAAAGATCGCAGTAAGACTTAGCGCACATTTATCCTGCACTGAGCGCTTACACCGGGGTTTCTGTGTAAATCTCTGAAATACATGATTCAGACAGTACCCTGGCAGAAAATTCTCTATAATGAGGCAGATGAAGTCACTGTGGATGTCACAGGACCTGTGATCCAGCGATGTCCGTCTTTTTAGGATTGCAGTTTTGTGCACTTCTGAAATGGACACCGCTGAACAGAGGCCAGACGGAGTCCAGAGTAAATCTGCTGCCTAATTATAGTGAATGGATCCCTCGGGAATTTCATCTGTCACGTCACTCGGAGAATTAGATGGAAACCCCAAAGTAAGTGGTCAGAGTAGAGCGCCAGATAAATGTGATCCCTAATATTATGTAAAATGTTTCCAATAAAAGCTTCAACTCAATAAAAAAAAAGCAAATCTCCACTCAGGTCTGTCATCTTGTTGAGGGAGGATCTAGAGTGACCCTTCACGGTTGACCAAGTGATTTCCAAATTAATCCACAGAGCATTGCTAGCAACTGAGAATGACCAGATGGAGATGAGTCTCTGTTTGGGAGGATCAAGGCAGATCGCTAACCCCGTTTATTATGTCACCTCTTTTATAGTATTCTGCTTAGTTATACAAAGTACACAGCTACCAATAGCATCGTAATACATTTACTTTATAAGCCAATAGTATTGCAAGAAAACTGGAATATGTCCCTAGCTACGTGACATGGAAAAAAAGTTACAGAACTTCATGAGTCAAGGCCACTACACAACAACCCCCTTTGTTCATACTGGTGTGAACTAGTCATACCAGCTAACAGAATTTATCTGGTAAACAGGATAGAGTTACAAGCACAAAAAATGAAGCCTTCAGCTTTGTTGTTAACACATAACAGACATAGCAGAGATACTATCCCAAGCTATAAGCTTGGGGGGTACTGGTCTTCACAGACCAGCCGTGTTATCAGTCATGTCTTTTGCAGTGCACCCATCCCCCTGTATGCTACAATTTACTCATAACAATTTTTTATGACAGTGGTGGAGATCTTTTGAAGGTAGCCATATGCTTGGCTTCAACATTTTCATCAAGTAACCTTTTGAGATTGGTGTAGAGAAGAGCAGGGGTGGCGACACCTTTGGTATCTTCATTAGCTGTCATAGTGCAGAGTTTCCTAATACATACAAAAATACACCAAAGAACAAGTTTTAGTATCACATATACAACAAGGATATAGGCAGCAATGTGTAACAAGCTTTGTAAGATCCCAGCTATCCAGCCCCCAATTCCCTTAAACCAATTGGCTGGATTGAGAAAGAAGGTGTCTGACCACCAACTGTCCTTATTATCATTGTCTTTATCATATTGATCTCTGAGTCTTCTAATTTTAACTTCATAGTACTGTTAGGATCTATATAACGACAGCAAGCGGGTCCAATGACTTGACACATACCACCTTGTGCTGCTGTTAAGTAGTCCAGTACTATAGTATGTTGATTAGTGACTATGATAAGTTGATTTTGGACAGCAACAGCAGTATTAAGTATACCAGTATATCCCAGATTTGATCATCTAGTCTGTGGCCCTAACCAATTTATCCCATATTTGTGTAGTCATAGTGTAAATGAAAATAGAACTGACAACTTTATTGGCCACACTCATCTGTACTATATTGGTCTCCCTGAAGGGTGGGGTGAATTGTCCAACAAATCTCTCAGTAAGTTTTCATGATATTGTATAAACTTATTATTCAAGGAGGTTGGGGAATTTAGGCTGTCCCATGCGGTTACCAATAATATGAAAAATGCGAAAAACCAAAACATTATGCCCCCTTGCCTTTTCACGACTACAAAATCACCAGGCTTCAAGTTATGACAGTTGTCGGTTTCTGCTGAATCTGGAAAAGAAGAAACTAGAGCATGGGTGTTAGCAAGATTTCTACTAAGCTGAATAACATATTGAACAGCACAGTCAGTTTCTTCTGATAACTGCTGCGGCTGGAAATTTGCAACTGGGGGCCTGGCACCAAACAATCTCATATGGGGACAAGCTATGTTTTGCAATAGGGGTAGTACGAATGTGGTATAGTACAATGGGTAGGAGCTCTGGCCATGGAGCCGTAGTCTCCTGCATCATTTTGGTCAATTGTCCCTTCAGTGTGCCGTTCAGCCTCTCAACTTTCCCACTGGATTGTGGATGGTACGGAGTATGGATGGCTACAGTGGATCCAAGCATTGCCAGAACGTCTTGGTACACATGAGAAGGAAAGGCGGGACCTTGAACACTTTCAACAACTTCTGGAACCCCATATCTGCATATGACTTCCATCACCAGTTTCTTCGCTGTGGTTTTTGCAGTCATGTTGGCAACAGGGAATGCTTCCGGCCAACTGGAGAACATGTCAACAACAACCAAACAGTATTCATACCTTCCAAACTTAGGTAATCTGATATGGTCCACCTGGAGCCTTTGGAAAGGATAGTCGGGCTTAGCAAGGTGCTTCGGGGGTACACGTTGAAGTTGACCAGGATTGCAGGTCTGACAGATATTACGGGCACGGTTGAGCGCTGTCAAAACTGTGGAAATTCCCGGGGCCCAGTAGAATTTTTGCACCAGTGCGAGGGCCTGATTCTTTCCTCGATGTGTAGGCCCATGTGCCCACGTGGCAATAGCAGGGTACATCCGCTTAGGGAGACACACAAGTTGGTCCTTTTTCCAGAGACCATTATCCATACGTGCCTCATCAGTCTTCCATTGCTTCACCTCTTCCTTTGGAGACATTCTCTGCATCGTCATTAAGCGGTCTCGCGGGGTCCGACAGAAAACCTCAGTCTGTCGTAGATCATCAGGTTCTTGTAGAGTCAGCATCTCTTGCAACTGTTTACTCTGAGAGCGTGTGGTCACCATAGCTAGTATGGTTGGTTCAACGGGTAAAAGAGCGGCGGCTTTTGCTTGCATATCCGCAAATGCGTTGCCAATAGTCTGTGGACTATTCCTAGGACCGTGCACCTTAACTTTGATAATGGCCACCTGAGTAGGTAATTTGATCGAATCCATGAGGGGTTTTTTTTCATAAATCCCTTTTATTAAGTTTTCAAATAAAGACAAAACATATAAGTACAAAAATCAAACATTAGTAGTGCATCTCATAAGTAGCTTTACAAATGACCGCTTAATATGAACACTACAGAATTGCTGGTAGAAATTGCCAAATATCATAACATTGTAACTCCCCCCTTCCCTCTAGTTTATTCATGTAATGCTTTCTGAATCATAAATGAACTTTGCATATCTCGGCCTGGTTCTCCCTCTACTTTTTCTGCCCCCTGTTTCATTACCGCGGATCTACCCCCAATCTGAACCCACCCAATGAATCCATGAGGGTTTTAACAGCTTCAGCATTTTTCACTGGGGTTCCGGTAGTAGTAATAAACCCTCGATTGGCCCATAGAGCCCCAAAATCGTGAGCAATACCAAATGTATACCGTGAGTCCGTGTATATATTAGCCCGCCTATTCTTGGCCAAAATACATGCAGTAGACAGAGCCTGAAGTTCTGCTTCTTGTGCTGACTGTGAGGGCGGGAGCGCAGCTGCGTGCACTACAGTGTCCTCTGTGTAACAGCATATCCCTTGTGGAATCTACCAAACTCATCAGCATATCTTGAACCATCTGTGTATAACACCAGATCAGGATTTAGAAGTGGATTCTCACTGACATTTGGTGGAGTAGCTGTTTCTTCAGTCAGAAGTTGGGAACAATCATGTTGGAGATAATCCTCATCACTGCCATCTTTCTTGGGGAGTGGCAGTAAAGTAGTGGGGTTGCTTGTAGTACAGCAATGTAACTTGACATAGTCAGGCAAAAGGAGTGATCACTGCAGCCGTAAGTGTCGTTGCACAGTCAAATGTCTTGGCTCTTGGAGTGTTAGTATTGCTGCAATATCACGCGGAGCAAAAATATGCGTTTCATGTCCAAGAATTATGTCTGCAGTCTTGTCAAGCAACGAGTGAGTGGTGTGAACTGCCCTCATGCAACTTGGTGATGCTCGGGCCACGGGGTCGAGACGGGCCGAATAATAGCCCACTGGTTGTTGCCTATTGCCATGTGATTGTGTAAGTACCCCTGCTGCGTGTCCTTCATTCTCAGACACATACAAATGGAACAGTCGTGTATAGTCCGGGATGCCCAAGGCAGGGGCGGAAGCAATAAGCCACTTTAATTCAGAGAAGGCACGATAAAGGCTTTCCATACAAACTGATGATCTTTCCTTATAGTTCATTATGCCGTCTTTCAAGGCATTGTAAAGGGGTTGCATTATGCGGGATGCATCTTGTATGCACTGACGACAATAAGTACATAGTCCAAGAAAACACTGGAGTTCAGCTTCATCTTTTGGGAAAGGAACGGAGCTGACAGCTATTTTTCTTTCTTCTGTGAGGTGTCTGACACCCTGAAGGAGACAGTGACCCAAGTATATCACTTGACCAAGGCAGAACTGAAGTTTCGAGGCCGAAGCCCGACAGTTCAGATCTGCCGGATACTTGAGGAAACTAACAGTGGCAGCAACGGCTTCCTGCTCTGTTCATGCACACAACAAAAGATCATCCACATACTGAAGCAGTGTTACCTGGGGGTGATCTAACTACCATGGCAAAAGACACTCGCCCATGTTTTTTGCAAACTGGTTGGGACTGTTTTGGGCCCCTTGTGGCATAACTGTCCGTGTTAACTGTCGTCCCTGATAAGTGAATGCAAACAGGAACTGGAAATCTGGATGTACCGGAATGCTAAAGAAGGCATTGGCAAGGTCGATGACTGTAAACCAAGCAGCATCCTGGGGTATTTGGGACAAAAGAGTATGAGGATTAGGCACCACTGGAGCTTCCAGAACAGTAGCTGCATTAACTGCCCGTAGATCTTGTACTAGCCGATACACAGGGGGCTGGCCAGGCGGGGTCTTTTTCTTAACGGGAAACAAGGGCGTATTACATGGAGAAACACAGGGTACCAGAGCACCATTTTCAAGTAACGTTTGCATTTGTTCCTGGAGGCTGCTGTGTGGGCCACTGATAAGGAACGAGCTGTGTGCTTGCAGCTGGGGTGGGGGGCTACTGAAGCTGCTGGTCTGCTTTTTGGTTTTCCTGTATACACCGCTCTATTGCGGATACTATGACCATGGTGGCATCCTTCCTGGAATATTGAAAGATACCGGCAGAGATTAATGGTATGGCCACTGTACGTTGAGGCATCGTAACGGGGGGATAGAGGAGGCATACAGGATTGCGTTCTGGACAGCCTCAGTAAGCAATTGTTGGGACCTAGGAATGTTGGTAGGATCATATCGTGGTCCCACTGTATGTATTACATATTGACACGGCAGCTGTCTTGCTCTGGTTGCTGCGACCTGTCCTGTTTCTACCTGGCCATACATTTGCATAAGCGAATTAGATTCTTCCTGTATCATGGGACCGCCTTTCTGTGAAATTGTTGCGGCCAATCCTCCAGTATGGCGGAGTTGATTATTCGCGGCATTTACTATGGCCCCAACGTGCTGCTTCGTGAGATCCCCTGTCCCTACCCTAAAGACCACATCATGACGGTGGAGTCCAGGAAAAACATTGGAATACATTTCCTGGAAATCTTCCATCTCCTCTGTGTATCCTGTCTCTGACCGGGTGACTAAAGTAGGAGGGGGTGGATACTCATAACCACTAGCAATACTAGATATAGCAGGGAGAGGCTGGCGGTGGCTGATAATAGGTACCATCAGCGTTTAGCAAGGGAAAGGCTGGGACTACGACTCCGGGACTCCTTGCTCCACAATTGCAACAGACCTCTCTCCACTGAGGATTAGTAACTACGCATACGTCACAAATCCACCCGGCAGGATCATAGGGTGGGGGCGCACTGGGTTTTGGCAGCCCAGGATATATTGGTGCCCTGAGGTTGAGGGGCACAGAGCTTAAAGTCAGGAGGAGAGGCTTGATTTCCAGGGGAGGGACCTTATTATCTAGCAGGGAGACCCTTTGTTCCAGATCATCATTTTTAGTTGTTTGTCTTTCTGGCACATTACTCTCAGTCACTTTTTCATTTCCTTCTCAATCACTTTCTCAGTTCCTTCTTGCACCACAAAACATACCGTCCTTGTCATAGTAGTAGACAATTTTCCTTTTTCAACATAGCAATAACAGAAACAATCAGAATTCACTTCCTCCTCCACTTCCATATAACCTTCATCACACAATTCATGTGCCAAGCCACGGAATTCTTCAGCGTTTTTAAGCAATCCATCATCAGTCAACCTCCCTTTTTTCTTCCTAATACCTTCATCCCATAACGTAGGCAGTAGCCTCCCGCCCTCAGGGAATCCCATAATCAAAAATATTTTTCCTGCATTCCAGACAGATTTCTTTCCCCGTCTTTGAATCATAAGACTAACAGTATCCGATCCATCACTCAAATCCAAACTCTTCTTTTTCTTCCACGGAAACATGATTCTCTCCTTTAGAGCTAAATATCCTTACTTCAGTCCCAATTTTCCAGCGTCTGTGTCCGGCCCGAGGGTTCTTTGTCTTGTTGTCCTCCGGGGACAACTATTTGGGGGCCCCACGTTGGGCGCCAAGCTGTTGAGGGAGGATCTAGAGTGACCCTTCACAGTTGACCAAGTGATTTCCAAATTAATCCACAAAGCGTTGCTAGCAACTGAGAATGACCAGACGGAGATGAGTCTCTGTTTGGAAGGATCAAGGCAGATAGCTAACCCTGTTTATTATGTCACCTCTTTTATAGTATTCTGCTTAGTTATACAAAGTACACAGCTACCAATAGCATCGTAATACATTTACTTTATAAGCCAACAGTATTGCAAGAAAACCGAAATATGTCACTAGCTACGTGACATGGAAAACAGTTACAGAACTTCATGAGTCAAGGCCACTACACAACAACCCCCTTTGTTCATACTGGTGTGAACTAGTCATAACAGCTAACAGAATTTCTCTCGTAAACAACAGGATAGAGTTACAAGCACAAAAAATGAAGCCTTCAGCTTTGATTTTAGTTTAACCCTTCACAATCTGTTAACGGAAATATAGGGGGCTTCCACGTTACTGGTAGCACACAGGCTCTGGAAAAGCAAAATGGCTCCTCGCTCCCCAAAAGAAATTCAGCAAATTTTCCGTTCCCAAATTCAAATGCCCCCCCCCACACACATTTCGCGTCCACATGTTTGGCATTTCTGTAGTGATGAGAGCCCGCCTAATTTTCACGTGTGTGTGTCTCCAGAAGCATGGGCTGGGCATAACGTACTGATCACAACAGTGTACTGGTCACTACAATGGCAGTTTGCAATTTTCACTCACAACAAAACAACCGCTGCTGCCTGTTTCTGGAAAACACCCATGGATTCAAAATCGTCACGACTCACTACATCTGTAGATAAATTCCCAAAGGGTTGTAATTGCCAAAATGGGGTCAATTGAGGGGGGATTCTGCTTTTCTAGCACTTAGGGGCTCTTTATATGGAATCCGCAAACTATTCTAGGAAAATCTGTGCTCCAGGAGGCAAATAGCGCTCTGTCCCTTCCGAGTCTTTCCGCATGGCAAAGTAGTACTGTACAGCCATATATGGGGTATTTCTACATTCAGCAGAAATTGTGGGACAAATTCTGGTGCCATTTTTACCCATTTCCCATTGTGAAAATGTAAAGCTTGGAGCTAACACGCAATCTTGGTGGTAAAACTGGAAATTATTTTTTCTTCACTGCCCAATGGTATAAAAGTTTGTGACACACCTGTGGTGTCAATATAATCACCGCACCCCTAGATGAATTAATTGAGAGGTTTCATTGGTAAAATGGGGTCACTTATGGAGGTTTCTGCTGTTCTGGCTCCTCAGGGGCTCTGCCAATGAAACATGGCACCCTCAAACAAGTGCAGTACTGTAATATGGTGCTAATTCCCTTCTGAGCTTTGCACTGTGCCTCAAAAGTAGTTTTTGACCACATATGGCATATTGGTGAACTCAGGAGAAATTGCACAACAAACTTTGGGGACCATTTTCACCTTTTTCCTTGTGAAAATACAAAATTTGTAGCTAAAAAAGATTTTTTTGGGAAAAATGTGATTTTTTTTTTTTTAAATTTTCACTGCTTAACGGTATAAACTTCTGTGAAGCACCTGGGGGTTCAAGGTGCTCAATACACATCTAGGTAAGGTCCCAAAGGGGTCTAGTTTCCAAAATGTTGTCATTTGTGGGTGGTTTCCATTGTTTAGGCACATGTGTCTTTTCAAACGCGACATGGCGTCTGATAATTATTCCATCAAATTTTGCATTCAAAAAGTCAAGTGGTGCTCCTTGCCTTCCAATGCCTGCGGTGCGCCCGAACAGCAGTATTGCCCCACATATGAGGTACCAATCTACTCAGGAGAAATAGCACAACAAATTGTATTGAGCAATTTCTCCTGTTATCTTTATGAAAATGCAAAATATGGAGTTAAAAAATATTTGGGAAAAATGTGATTTTTTTTTATTTCCACGACTCTTTGTTATAAACTTCTGTGAAGCACCTGTGGGTTCAAGGTGCTCAATACACATCTAGATAAGTTCCATAAGGGGTCTAGTTTCCAAAATGTTGTCACTTGTTGGAGGGTTCCACTGTTTAGGCACATCAGGGGATCTCCAAACATGGCATAGCGTCCGCTAATTATTGCAGCAAATTTTATGTTCAAAAAGTGAAATGGCGCTCCTTCCCTTCCAAGCCCTGCCGTGTGCCCAAACAGTAGATTTTATCCATATATGGGGTATCAGCATGCTCAGGAGAAATTGCACAACAAAATGTATGGTCCATTTTCACTTGTTACCCTTGCAAAATTAAAAGCAAATTAGGTCTAAAGGAAAATGTTTGTGAAAGAAAAGTAAATGTTTATTTTTTCCTTCCGCATTCCAAAAATTCCTGTGAAGCACCTGAAGGGTTAATAAACTTCTTGCATGTGGTTTTAAGTACCTTGAGGGGTGTAGCTTTTAGGATAGTGTCATTTTTGGGTATCTTCTACCATATAGCCCCCTTAAAGTCACTTCAAATGTGAGGTGGTCCCTAAGAAAAATGGTTTTGTAAATTTTGATGTAGAAATAAGAAATTGCTAATCAACTTTTAACCCTTCTAACTTCCTACCAAAAAATTGTGCTGATGTAAAGTAGACATGGGGGGAAATCTTATTTATTTACTATTTTGTATGAGATATTGCTGATTTAACCCCTTCATGACCCAGCCTGTTTTGACCTTAATGACCTGGCAATTTTTTGCAATTCTGACCAGTGTCCCTTTATGAGGTAATAACTCAGGAACGCTTGAACGCATCCTAGCGATTCTGAGATTGTTTTTTCGTGACATATTGGGCTTCATGTTAGTGGTAAATTTAGGTCGATAATTTTTGCGTTTATTTGTGAAAAAAATGAAAATTTGGCAAAAATTTTGAAAATTTCGCAATTTTCAAATTTTGAATTTTTCATTCTGTTAAACCAGAGAGGTATGTGACACAAAATAGTTACTAAATAACATTTACCACATGTCTACTTTACATCAGCACAATTTTGGAAACAAATTTTTTTTTTAGTTAGGGAGTTATAAGGGTTAAAAGTTGACCAGCGATTTCTCATTTTTACAACAAAATTTGCAAAACCATTTTTTTTAGGGACCACCTCACATATGAAGTCACTTTGAGGGGTCTATATGGCAGAAAATACCCAAAAGTGACACCATTCTAAAAACTGCACCCCTCAAGCTGCTCAAAATTACATTCAAGAAGATTATTAACCCTTCAGGTGCTTCACAGGAACTAAAGCAACGTGGAAGGAAAAAATGGACATTTTAATTTTTCCAACAAAAATTTTTTTTTAGCATCAATTTTTTCATTTTCACATGGGTAACAGGATAAAATGGATCATAAAATTTGTTGGGCAATTTCTCCTGAGTACACGGATACCTCATATGTGGTCATAAACCACTGTTTGGGCGCACGGCAGGGCTCAGAAGGGAAGGAGCACCATTTGACTTTTTGAATGGAAAATATGCTGGAATATTTAGCGGTTGCCATGTCGCGTTTGGAGAGCCCCTGTGTGCCTAAACATTGGAGCTCCCCCACAAATGACCCCATTTTGGAAACTAGACCCTTCAAGGAACTTATCTAGATGCATAATGAGCAATTTGAACCCCCCGGTGCTTCACAAATTGATCCGTAAAAAATAAAAAGTACTTTTTTTCACAAAAATGTTCTTTTAGCCTGTTTTTTCATTTTCACATGGGCAACAGGATAAAATGGATCCTAAAATTTATTCGTCAATTTCTCCTGAGTACACCGATACCTCATATGTGGTCATAAACCACTGTTTGAACGCACGGCAGGGCCCGGAAGGGAAGGAGCGCCATTTGACTTTTTGAATGGAAATTAGCTCCAATCGTTAGCGGACACCATGTCGTGTTTGGAGAGCTCCTGTGTGCCTAAACTTTGGCGCTCCCACACAAATGACCCCATTTTGGAAACTAGACCCCCTAAGGAGCTTATCTAGATGTGTAGTGAGCACTCTGAACCCCCAAGTGCTTCACAGAAGTTTATAACGCAGAACCATGAAAATAAAAAATATTTTTTTTCCCTCAAAAAATGATTTTTAGACCACTATTTTTTACTTTCACAAGGGTAATAAGATAAATTGGACCCCAAAAGTTGTTGTCCAGTTTGTCCTGAGTACGCTGGTACCCCATAAGTGGGGGGAGGGGACCACTGTTTGGGCACACGTTGGGGCTCGGAAGGGAAGTAGTGACGTTTTGAAATGTCGACTTGATGGAATGGTCTGCGGGCGTAATGTTACGTTTGCAGAGCCCCTGATGTACCTAAACAGTGGAAACCCCCACAAGTGACCCCATTTTGGAAACTAGACCCCCTAAGGAGCTTATCTAAATGTGTGGTGAGCACTCTGAACCCCCAAGTGCTTCACAGAAGTTTACAACGCAGAACCATGAAAATAAAAAATATTTTTTTCCCTCAAAAAATGATTTTTTTATTTTCACAAGGGTAACAGGATAAATTGGACCCCAAAAGTTGTTGTTCAGTTTGTCCTGAGTACGCTGGTACCCCATATGTGGGGGGGACCACTGTTTGGGCACACGTTGGGGCTCGGAAGGGAAGTAGTGACGTTTTGAAATGTCGACTTGATGGAATGGTCTGCGGGCGTCATGTTACGTTTGCAGAGCCCCTGATGTACCTAAACAGTGGAAACCCCCCACAAGGGACCCCATTTTGGAAACTAGACCACCCAAGGAACTAATCTAGATGTGTGGTGAGCACGTTGAACCCCCAAGTGCTTCACAGAAGTTTATAACGCAGAGCCGTGAAAATAAAAAATAATTTTTTCTCCCCAAAAATTATTTTTTTAGCCCCCAATTTTTAATTTTCCCAAGGGTAACAGGAGAAATTAGACCCCCAAAGTTGTTGTGCAATTTTTCCTGAGTACACTGATACCCCATATGTGGGGGTAAACCACTGTTTGGGCACACGTCGGGGCTCGGAATGGAGGCAGCACTGTTCGACTTTTTGAACGCAAAATTGGCTGGAATAAATGGTGGCGCCATGTCGTGTTTGGAGACCCCCTGATGTGCCTAAACAGTGGAAACCCCTCAATTCTATCTCCAAACCTAACCCCCAACACACCCCTAACCCTAATCCCAACCCTAATCATAACCCCAACACACCCCTAACCCTAATCCCAACTCTAACCCTAATCACAAACCTAACCCTAATCCCAACCCCAACCCACCCCTAACCCTATTTCTAACCCTAACTGAAAAATAAAAATATTTTATTATTTGTCCCTATGGGGGTTATAAGGGGGGCGGTGATTTACTTTTTTTTTTATTTTGATGACTGTGAGAGTTTATCACAGTCATCAAAATAAAAAAAAATGAATCTGCCGCCGGGAAATGCGCCCGCCATTTTCCAAGATGGCGGTGCCCATGGACCGGGACGGCAGGACACCGGGATGGCCAGAGGGGGATAGTGAGTATCGTGGGGGGGGAGCGGAGGGAATGGGGGCAGATTGTGACAGCGGCGGCCGATGGGCGACGTCAGATCGGCGCCGACAGTCGGCGGGGGGGGTTAACTTAGTGTCTCCAGCCATGTCTGATGCTATTTCAGCATCGGCCATGGCTGGATTGCAATATTTCATCAATTTTCATTGATGAAATATTACTATCGCTCTGATTGGCTGTTTCACTTTTAACAGCCAATCAGAGCGATCGTAGCCACGTGGGGGCGAAGCCACGCCCCCTGTGGTGAAGAACAAAGCCCCCTGTATCTGCAGGTCGGGTGACCTTTCATTGACCTCGGTCACCCGACCCGCAGGGGGGCTTTGAAGTCATGACACAGGGTATGCGTCATGGGTCGGATTGGCACCGACTTTCATGACGCATACGCTGTGTCACAGGTCTTGAAGGGGTTAAGGGCACAAAAATTAAGTTTGAAAATTGCAACATTTTTGCCAAACTTCCAATTTTTTCACATGTACAGTATCTCCCTTGCAGGCTATATACATTGGTAAGCACAATACCCAAGCCCATTATCCTTTGAAGGAGCGGGCTACACTCTGAATACACAGATATATCACAAAGGTCATGTCACTATCAGGTGACCCAATTACCAAGAGTGTCACTCATTTCATAAAACGAACATTTTTTACTCAACATTAATAGACATACAACCATAAAACCATTGCCTCAAACCAACACATATAGGTAGGAGAAGCAACGAAAAGATACAATTCTTGTGTATATAATGTATCAAAAATTGGAAAAAATTACTACAGTATCCAAAAATATAATATGCCCAACAGTATGCTTGGTATCTTTAGTTAACTACAAAAGGGCTGAATGGCTATAGGAAATACTTGCAAAAACTGCAACGATGTAAATGAAATTTGCTGCCTTAATTTAGATAAATAAGATCTTGCACATAATTCCCACCATGGAGGTTTAATGACTATTTCACCTGTTGCACCTGGGGGTGCGGGGAAGCAGCGTGTCTTTCACGCCTAACTACGGTGCACACGGCTCAGGTAATATGTATTTGGCGGTTCATTTATTCACATATATATGTTTTTGGGTCATTATAACCTGCATATATGAGAGGCTGTGGTAGCGCCTGTAGCAGCAATGGCTGCATATATCGTATGCTGTGGGTGATTTGAATCCATGTGTATAGTGACATGACCTTTGTGATATATAGGCTATATACATTGCAGAATACTCATCGATGTAAGGCTGGCAGCACACGACCGTATCCACTTTGGCTCATACAACGACGGATGCTGTGATCTGACACTGATGGTCCTTGAGCTTGAAGTTCACCTTTAATCTGCTTAGAAGTTTTTCTGGCCTCTTTTGTTACCGTTCATATTATCCGTCGCTCTGATTTGTCATCAATTTTCCTCCTGCGGCCACATACAGGGAGGTTGGCTACAGTCTCATGAAGCTTAAATTTCTGAATAATATGTGCAACTGTAGTCACAGGAACATCGAGCTGCTTGGAGATGGTCTTATAGATTTTACCTTTAACATATTTGCCTATAATTTTCTTTCTAATCTCCTCAGACAGCTCTTTCCTTCGCTTCCTCTGGTCCATGTTGAGTGTGATACACACCATGTCACCAAACAGCACAGTGAGTATCTGTAGCTCTATATACAGGAACACTCACTGATTCCAAGATTGTAGACACCTGTGATGCTAATTACTGGACACGCCTTGATTTAACATGTCCCTTTTGTCACATTTTCAGAGGTACCATCTTTTCTGTCCAGGCCTATTTCATGAGTTTTATTTATTTTTTTTTTTTTTTTAACTCTGTGGAAGCATGGCTGAAAAGCAATGTCTGACTTTCATTTGTTCATTTTCATAGATTTTTTATTTATTACTTTTGTCAGATTCAAGTTATTTCTGTGACCATTGTGGGTTTTTTTGTCATTAAATGATGGGTACCAACAATTTTGACCACGTGTGTACAGCTGACACCTGCACGCAATAGCTGCGGCGCTCAGCGTGAGGCCACACGATCATGCCACCGTAGATATACTGCTCTTTGCAGGATCGTACCCCCCGCAGAGCAGTCTGTGCACGACGCATGTCGGGAAGGAGTCAATGATTCTTTCAACCGCAGAGAAAAACTGGAAAGATCACTCTGATGTAATGTGAAATGTTCACAGCCCGAGTTTGTGCTGTTTTTACTCTTTATAGTAGCAATGTGCTCTAATTTTTTTTTTAGTTTTCTTGTGGTGCAGCCTATATACACTCACTGGCCACTTTATTAGGTACACCTGTCCAACTGTGTGTTAAGACTTAATTTCTAATCAGCCAATCACATGGCGGCAACTCAGTGCATTTAGGCATGTAGACATGGTCAAGACAATCTCCTGCAGTTCAAACCGAGCATCAGTATGGGGAAGAAAGGTGATTTGAGTGCCTTTGAACGTGGCATGATTGTTGGTGCCAGAAGGGCTGGTCTGAGTATTTCAGAAACTGCTGATCTACTGGGATTTTCACGCACAACCATCTCTAGGGTTTACAGAGAATGGTCCGAAAAAGAAAAAAAATCCAGTGAGCGGCAGTTCTGTGGCCGGAAATGGCTTGTTGATGCCAGAGGTCAGAGGAGAATGGGCATACTGGTTCGAGCTGATAGAAAGGCAACAGTGACTCAAATTGCCACCCGTTACAACCAAGGTAGGCAGAAGAGCATCTCTGAACTCACAGTGCGTCGAACTTTGAGGCAGATGGGCTACAGCAGCAGAAGACCACACTGGGTACCACTCCTCTCAGCTAAGAACAGGAAACTGAGGCTACAATTTGCACAAGCTCATCGAAATTGGACAGTAGAAGATTGGAAAAATGTTGCCTGGTCTGATGAGTCTCGATTTCTGCTGCGACATTCGGATGGTAGGGTCAGAATTTGGCGTAAACAACATGAAAGCATGGATCCATCCTGCCTTGTATCAACGGTTCAGGCTGGTGGTGGTGGTGTCATGGTGTGGGGAATTTTTTCTTGGCACTCTTTGGGCCCCTTGGTACCAATTGAGCATCGTTGCAACGCCACAGCCTACCTGAGTATTGTTGCTGACCATGTCCATCCCTTTATGACCACAATGTACCCAACATCTGATGGCTACTTTCAGCAGGATAATGCGCCATGTCATAAAGCTCGAATCATCTCAGATTGGTTTCTTGAACATGACAATGAGTTCACTGTACTCAAATGGCCTCCTCAGTCACCAGATCTCAATCCAATAGAGCATCTTTGGGATGTGGTGGAACGGGAGATTCGCATCAGGGATGTGCAGCCGACAAATCTGCGCCAACTGTGTGATGCCATCATGTCAATATGGTCCAAAATCTCTGAGGAATGCTTCCAGCACCTTGTTGAATCTCTGCCACGAAGAATTGAGGCAGTTCTGAAGGCAAAAGGGGGTCCAACCCCTTACTAGCATGGTGTACCTAATAAAGTGGCCAGTGAGTGTATCTCATCTTGCAGATGCTGCATTCTATACAATAAACTAAGTGATCGGTGTCACAATTAATAATGGTGTGTGAGGAACTTTGGGGGAAGAGTAAAACATTTTCTTATTAATTTAGGCTAATTCAAACACATTGAAGCGATCTCCTGCACATCTAAAAAAGTCTTTGTAGGACAGCCATGTAGTGAAGTTTCATGCTGAGGAGTATTGAGTAGGAGAGTTATTACTCCATTATTAAGGATCTGTCACGGGGTATCATACTGATTTACTATCGGTAAATATTTTAATATAATTTTTTTAATTTCATTAAACCACTGTTAGGGTATGTGTACACGCTGTGAATTCTGCTGCGTTTCTGCAGCGTTTTGGGCCCTGCGGAAACGCAGCAGATTTTGCTGCGTTGTACAGTACCTTTATTTCCTATGGAAATAAACGCTGTGCACATGCTGCGGATTTTTCATCCGCAGCATGTCAATTCTTTTGTGCAGAAACGCTGCGGTTTCACACCTCATCCATTATGAGGCGTAAAACCGCAGGACTTTAGTCCTGCGGATTTATCTGCGGTTTTCACTACAAAATCTGCAGAGCCAAAAAACTCTGTGTGCACATACCCTAAAGAGTGGAAAGCGCAGATTTAGTTCTTTTAATATTAGTAGACAAGGATTTTATTTTGATTACGTATCCCAGGGGTGGGGAACCTCAGGCCCCCAGGCCATTTATGGCCCTCGATGACCTTTTATTTGGCATCCAGGCAGATTCTCAGGGACCGCAGTGCTTTCGCAGGGAGCTAATTAATTTCTTCTTGCTCTGTGAGCACACCTACATGCAGTGTTCACTACTAAACCCTGAAGTGCATGCAATGGAAGATTACATCCTTTCACCAGTGCCAAAGTCAGGATGTATTTTTTGGGCGGAGTTAGTAAGGCCCCCGAGGGATGGTATAAATATCCAAATGGCTCTTGGCACAAAAAAAAAAAAAAAGATTCCCCACTCCTGGCGTATGCCATTTGCACACCTGCAGACTTGTGCCGAGTGAACGTGTACAGCTTCTCTTAAAAGAAATGATAGAAGCTGGATTAGAGGCACTGACTAGAGTTGAGCGACTTTGGTTGGATTGGGTTTCGTGAAACCCGACTGAAACAAAATTTGAGTTGGAAGAAACTGGTCCGACTGGGGCAAAAAAAAAGTCGGAGTTTTGTCCGAAACCCGACCCCAAAGCAAGTCAACGGGGAATAAAAGTTGGCATTGAGTGGATGACTGTCATCCGCTCAATGCCGACTTTTATTTCCCATTGACTTGCACTGGGGTCGGATTTCGGACGAAACGTCGACTTTTTTTGCCCTGGTCGGACCAGTTTCATCCGACTCACATTTTGTTTCATTCGGGTTTCACGAAACCCGATCCGACCAAAGTCGCTCAACTCTAGCGCTGACACATGGCCACAAGTAAGCAGGTCGGACACGTGGCCACAAGTAAGCAAGTCACACATGTGCAGTCAGGTGTCCGCCCATTCGCAACGGCAGTACATGACACCATGCGTACCGCTCACTGTCATGATTTGGCAGTCTGCAGTCACACACCTTGTGCCTGCAGTCATTTGTTCTAAGCCCGTACAGCCCCCTTAAGTCCTAGAAGTTTGAAGGTGAGGCCTATTCAGCATTTCTTTTAAATCACATCCCACAATTGCTGCAGTGGATTAAGTTCTAAGGCTATGTGCACAAGTTGCAGATTCTGCTGCGTTTCCGCAGCGTTTTTGGCCCTGCGGAAACGCAGCAGTTCCGCAGACATGGTACAGTACCATGTTAGCCTATGGCATTTCAAATCCGCTGTGCTCAAGCTGTGTTTTTTTCCGCGCAGTTTTGCTGCAGTTTACAAACAGCAGCATGTCAATTGTTTGCGCGGATTCCGCAGCGGTTTCACACCTTTAACATAGTAGAGATGTAAAACCGCAGGCTAATCCGTAGGAAAACCACAGGTCACTTTACCTGCGGATCCGAGAGGAAAAACCCACAGGTGAATGTGCATATAGCCTAAAGAATGGTTTGCAAAACAGCGAAAGCATTAGAAATGTGTGTACATCCACCCAATAGGGCCAACACTGAGCTTTGTGCCATGTTGTTCAAATGGTCTTAATTTTTTTTTTTTTTTAAGTCTGGTAGGGAGCATTATTTTTCGGAAATAGACGGCCATAAGAACGGTGTACTTGATCAGCAATTCATAGGTAAGTGGTGCGTGTCAACACCGGGAGGTAAAGTTTCCACGCACCACACTGCTTCCGCTGACTTGCCCGTTTCCTTGGTGCATCCCAGTGCCATCTCTTCCCCAGGTAAGTAGTGGACATGTGGTAGGCTATCCTCTTGATGTAAAAAATCTGGTACATCATACACCACCACCTGTTGCTCGGTGTCTGATCCTCATGCGCTATTGTAGGTGCTTTCAACATTGGACAGGGGGGTCAATGAAAAAAAAAAAATTGCTGATTTATTACAAGAGCCTCTAGTGAATACTGTTTTACATAATAGAACAATCGGCCAACAAACATTTTACCAACTGTGTAAGAAAAAACAGAAGAGTCAGCATGACCACCACTTTACAATATAAGGTGCAATGTGTTCAATTAGAACAGAACGCTCATCCAAAAAGGTGACAAATTACTTCCATATTGGCCTAACCTGACGTAAACCATATCCATATCATTTGTGGAGCTGAACTGCATAAACTAAAGCAAGTCAGAAACCATCTCAAGGTCAGCAGAAGGTTATGGATTGGGCTGCAATGCATGATATCCCCCCTTCAGTAGGTCTCTCCAAGCCTTTAGAAAGCGGGCACTCTCTTTGCAATCGGCAGCTAGATCTTCAACTTGGGACGAAACAGCAGATGTTGCTTCAAGAAGCTTAGTCAGCGAGAAGGCAGCCTGCAAAGGAAAGCAAGACGTCATTTCAACTCCCTAGCATCCAAGTAACAGACATCGAACAATGGCCGTCAATAGAAAATCATCAGTAAAAGCAAAGCTCTCAATGCATGTTGCCTTCACAGAGTACCCAATAACAGTACAGTAGATTCAGGTCCCACCAAAGGCACCGGGATCTCTCTCAACACCGGGGTGCTGTTCAATGCTGCTTTTAGAGAGGTGGTCAGAATCCCCTATACATGAACTAGTATTCTGACCACCCCTCTGACAATCCAGGTCCATTCTTAAGGTAGATTCAGGTCTCATTGGTGGGATCTGCATCTATTATATGTATAGTGGCTTGTGAAAGTATGCACCCCCTTGGCTTTTTATCTATTTTGTTACATTACAACATGTGTTACAATCTGTATTTTTGTAATCCGCTTTGTGTGTGATGCATCAGCACTAAATAGTCTAAGTTGGTGAAGTGAGAAAAAACACCAAATCAAATCAATTCAAATCAAATTTATTATCGCCAAGTACATATTACATATATACAAGGAATTCTTTGTGGCAAAGAGGCAACATAATATATAACAACAGATACAACAAGTAACATCTAACAAGACAGATACAGTATATAGTCTACACATGACGATTTAATTGTTGAACAGAGAGTGGATAGAAGCTGTTCATATGGCGGTTGGTGCTGCATTTGGGGACTCTGAAGCGACGTCCTGAAGGGAGTAGTTGGAATGAGGAGTGTCCCGGGTGAGAGGGATCGGATGAAATTTTCAATGCGTGGGATCGAATACTCTTATCATAAAGATCCTGGATTTTAGGCAGGGGGGAACCTATAATTCTCTCTGCTGTTCTGAAAGTCCTTTGTAAGCGGAGTTTGTCATGCGCATTGGCTCCCCCATACCAGAACATCAGAGAGGAACAAATCACAGATCTGATGACAGCATTAAAGAATAAGATCAGCAGAGTCTTAGACAAACCATATCTTTTCAGCTGACTCAGGAAGAACATCCTCTGTTGTGCTTTTCTTATAACAGCATCCACGTTTTTCCCCCATTTAAGATCGTGAGAGATGATAACACCAAGGAATTTGGTCTCTGTGACCCTAAGAACCACTTCGTCATGGATGTAGATTGGAAGTATCTCAAGTTGATCTTTCCTAAAAATCCACAACCATCTCAGCAGTTTTTTTAGTGTTGAGTACAAGATAATTGGCTTTACACCAGTCACATATTCTTTTCACCTCACTCCGATACAAGTCTTCAGCATTTCCCCTGATGAGACCAATCAGTGTCATATCATCGGCAAATTTCAAGATTTTTACTGAGTCTGCTGAAGAGATGCAATCATTCGTATAGAGAGAAAACAGTAACGGGGACAAAACACACCCCTGAGGTGCCCCGATGTTTGTGACCAAGGTATCCGAAGTGAATGGTCCAACTTTTACACTCTGTATCCTGGCTGTCAGGAAGTTATAAATCCACAAGCATAAGTTGAGAGGGACTCCAAGAGCTACCATTTTCTTATGAAGTAAATTCGGATCAATGGTATTGAACGCTGAGCTAAAGTCCATGAAAAGAATCCGGACATACGAGTGCAGTTCATCTGTATGATCCAATATGTACTTCAGTGCCAGATTGACAGTGTCGTTTGCCGAACGATTCTCCTTATAGGCAAACTGAAGCGGGTCCCATAGCTTCTGCGTGAATTTTATCAGGTGGGACATCATAATTCTTTTGAAGACTTTCATAGCTACAGATGTGAGTGCTACTGGTCTATAGTCGTTCAACTCAGAGGATCCCACTTTCTTGGGGACAGGGATAATTGTAGAATTTTTCCAACACTGAGGTACAACGCACTCTTTCAGTGACACATTGTATATATTTGTCAGTATAGGGGCAAGCTGGGTAGCACATACTTTCAGACACATTGGAGATACACCATCAGGGCCAGGTGCTTTTTTGACCTTAAGTCCCTTTAGGATGCGTATCACCTCTGCCTCGGAGATCACTACTTGGGTGTTGCACAATGAATGATCTTTATATGAACAGACTGAGGAGCTTAGAGATGAATAGCCACTGTGTGTAGAGCTTGCCTCAAATCTGCAGTAGAATTCATTTAACTCTGCTGCCAGACTTCTGCTGGGGTTCACTATAGTGGGGTGGCTTTTATAATTGGTGACCTCTCTTAATCCTCTCCATGCAGATCTAGTATCTTTTGATGAGAACCTTTCCTCCAGAATCTTTGCATACTCGTGTTTGGCTAACTTGATCTCTTTAGATAGCGAGTTCCTAAGTTTCTTGAATTCAGTAATATCGCCTGCTTTATAAGCCTCCTCTTTTCTCTTACGGATCAACCTGACTTTATTTGTAAACCACGGCTTGTTGTTTCCCCGAAAGTGGACAGATTTGGATGGAATAAACGTGTCTTCACAAAAACGGATATAAAAGGACACTGCATCAACCCATTCATCCAGACCCGAGCATGTTTCCTGGAATACCTCCCAGTCCGTGCATTCAAAGCATGCTTGTAGTTGCAATTTTGCCTCCTCAGACCATGTCTTCTTTGTATAAACTGGAGGTTTGGATGTTTTCAACCTTTGCCTGTAGGCTGGAATTAAATGAATTAGACAATGATCTGAAAAGACCACTGCTGCTCTCCTCACTGCCCTGTAGGCCCCTTTTATGACTGTATAGCAGTGATCAAGCGTATTGGTCTCTCTCGTGAAGCAGTTTATATGTTGAGTAAATTTGGGGAGATCCAGGTTGAGTTTTCCTTTGTTAAAGTCCCCCATTACGATCACAAATGCTTCTGGAGATCCTTTCTCCCATTCTGATATTTTGCAAGCTAAATCACCAATAGCAGCTTTAACAGATGCTTGAGGGGGAATATATACTGCAACCAGAACCATAGATGAAAACTCTCTTGGAGAGTAAAATGGTCTACAATTGAGTGCAAGGTACTCTTGCACTTATCGGTAGCCGTTTTTCCCAGAACTCGACAGCCCATCTGAGAGAAGGATCGGCCAAGCCAGGACAGGAAACCTACTGAAATAAAAGGGCGGTACCTCTCCCCTGCTTCAGTTGGGTTACAGAGCATGAGAGGACCTCCTGTTAATTTGCACACATAATCAACACCACATTATAAAAAATACCTATACTAAAGTGCACACCCAAAAGGTGAGAAGAGGAGGAATATACAGATGCTGTCATGGGTTCCGTAAAAAACGGATACTGGTTAAGTAACCTTGGTGTTTTCCCTTCACCAATGACAGCACACCTGAGAGATTTTTGCAGAAATGAAACACCTTTGGGAGGGACTACAGCTTGCAGCACCCTTCTACCAAAAGGTCAAGTCAGCAGACGAAGAAAGATTTAGTCTGTAGTTCTTAAAGAAGGTAGATGGTGAGGACCAGGTAGCGGCCTTACAGATCTCATCAATTGATACAGCCGCCTATTCTGCCCAGGAAGTAGCCGCGGCTCTGGTGGAGTAAGCCTTGATGCCATTAGGAACCAGAGCACCACTCAGTGTAAGATAAACTAATGGCCACCCTGATCCATCTGGCAATGGTACTACGACACCCCATATCCCTTTCTGCTACCCTTAAAGGCTACAAATAGAATCTGATCCTTCCTCAACTGACTAGTCAAGGACATACAGTGGGTACGGAAAGAATACAGACCCCTTTAAAGGGAATCTGTCACCCTTTTTTTCGGCTTGCAGCTGCCAGCATAGACATCGGGGGTTTATCTACAGCATTCTGTAATGATGTAGATAAGCCTCCGATGTAACCTGAAAGAGAAGAAAACCACGCTATATTATACTCACCGAGGTGGGCGGTCCGGTCCGACGCCTCCCTTCTTCATGCGATGACATCCTCTTCTCCCGTCCTGTAATGGCTGCGGCGCAAGCGCACTGCTCTGCCCTGTTGAGGACAGAGCAGAATCCTGCATTGCGCAGGCGTCGGACCTCTCCCGACGCCTGCGCACTGCAGGACTCTGAGTGTCTGAGCAAAGGGTCTGAATACTTATGACCATGTGATATTTGTTTTTTTTTTAATAAATTTGCAAAAATTTCTACATTTGTGTTTTTTCAGTCAAGATGGGGTGCATAGTGTACATTAATGAGAAAAAATGAACTTTTTTGAATGTACCAAATGACACGGTAAAAAATTTAAAGGGGTCTGAATACTTTCCGTACCCATTGTATACTCTAACAGAGACCCTCCTTCATATCTAAGGTATGGGATTTTTCTTCCCCGGATTTTTAGGGTTAACACAAAAGAGGGCAAATTAATTCCTTGGCTTCTATGGAATTTAAGAACAACCTTATGGAGATATGCCGGGTCCGGCCTTAGGACAATCCTGTCGTCATACACCTGTGTGTGTGGGGAGGGGCATATGGACAGGACTTGTATATCGCTCACCCTGCGGGCTGATGTTAGGGCCACTAGTAAGACTGTCTTAAGCATGAAGAATTTTGAAGATAAATTCTGTAGTGGCTCAAATGGGTCTCTACTAAGTGCTTCTAAAACTAAGTTCAGGGCCCGTGAAGGAATTTTTAGGACTAACTGATCTGGATCTAGTACAGGGTTTTATAAAATGAAAAACCCATTTATTTGCTGCCAGGTTGCAATTACACAAGGCACCCAGAGTTGAAACCTATTGGTTGCTAACCCTAGCTCCACCCCTACTGCAGAAACTCTACAATGTACCCAACTGGGGTCTACTCCCCTAAGGGCTGCCCTAAAATCTCCAGGAAACTTTTCCATGTTCTACCATAGATTCTTGATGTAACCGGCTTCCTACTTTTTAACAGGGTGGGGACTAACCCTAGCGAGAACCCCTGACGACTCAGTAATGCCCTCTCAAATTCTATGTTGACAGATGGAAGCCCTTCACTTGAGAGTGGCACACTGGCTCCTGGGTAAGAAGGTCTGGGATCTCTGGATCTAACACAGACATTAGCCTTAGCAGGGAAAACCATGGTCTCTTTGGCCAGAGTTGAGCAATGAGAATCACTCTCGCCTGATCCTCCTCGCAACTGCTGGAATCATCGCTATTGGGGAAAATGCATAGGCCATCCTGAACTTCCTGGAAATATGAAGAGCATCTACTGATAATGGTTTCTCCCTTAGATTCTTCACATTCCTGCTGTGTAATGTGGCAAACAGGTCTATCTCCGGCCGCCACCATGCCTGCACTATCTGCTTGAAAATTTGGGAATTCAGAGACCATTCTCCCGACTCAGCAAGTCTGCCCTTGTGTTGTCTATTGCCCTTATGTGAAGTGCCATAAGAGACAGTAAGGTGTTACTCTGCTAACTAGAGTAGGATGTCTGTTGACATCAGAGTATGGGACATTGTTCCCCCTGGTGGTTGATATAAACCATGACTACTCTATATAGTCTGACATGATTCGGACATAGCGACCCTGGAGGAAGGGGAGAAAGTGCCTCAAGGCTCTTTCCACAGCCCACAGTTCTTTTAAGTTCAAACCCTGGCCCCCTTTCTAGAGAAGACCAGGTCCCCTGAACCGTGCAAGACATTAGATGTGCCCCCCATCCAATGTTACTGTCCTCCACCGGCCTTATCCACTGGACTCCCAACGACAAATGTTCCCTTACTGTCCACCAACCCAGGGAATTTCTTATTGCAGAAGAAAGATGTACCTTTCCCTCTAAATATCCTTTTAGCCACCACTGTGTAGACAGGACCTCCCACTGTAGGTGCCTTAGGTGAAATTGGGCCCATCTTAGTGCCGGGATACAAGATGTTAGGAATCCTAGTAAGGACATTGATCTTCTTAGTGTCATTTTTGGCCTATCACTGACAGTGCCAGGCCATTATCTTGGCTATTTTGTCTTCTGGTAGGAGACAGATCTGACATTCAGAGTCCAGAACCAACCCTAGAAAGGATTGTATCCTTTCTGGTTTTAGCCTTGATTTGATCGTATTGATCATCCAGACCAGCTCTTCTAGGACCACTGTTACCTCCCTCAGTTGTCCTGCGCAGTGATCTTCAGACCTTCCGATTATAATGAAGTCGTCGAGGTACAGGATGATAACGGTGTTTTGAAAATGAAGGTAGGTCATCACCTCCGATATTACCATGGTAAAATATTTTTGGAGCTATTGACAGTCCAAATGAAAGAGCTGTACACTGGTAATGCCTGAACCGTTCTTGGACATACAGAGCCACCCTCAGGAATTTTTGATGGTCCAGATGGATTGGAATGTGATAATAGGCATCCTTCAAACTGATGACTGTCATGAAACAATTCTGGAATAACAGCTTTATAGCTGTGCTGACTATCTTGAAGGAATAATTCACAATAGTTTTTAGAGAACCATCCGGCTTCTTTATCAAGAAGAGGGAGAATAAAATCCCCTTCCCATCTCTTCCACCGGTACTTCGCATACAACACATTTTTGTAAGAGTCCCAAGATTTCCACTTCCAGGGCCAGTTCTCCTGATGATTTCCTGCGGGGTGTTACCACAAAGGTCTGGCGAGGTGGATGGACAAAGTCTATTTTCAGGCCGCCCTTGATGATATTTATGATCCAATGACTGGGGGAGATGTTCACCCAGGCAGGGAAGAAAGAGGTAGAGCCTTCCCCCTACCGCCGACCTGACGTCATTGGGAGGGCATTTTTGAAGATGTAGAGGGTCCTCTGAGCATATATCGGGACCCTTTCCTATCCTTGAACTCCCAGCTTTTTCTCCCAGAGAATGTCCTCTATTAAACTTCCACTTCCAAAAGGACGAATTTCTAGTTTTTTTCGGAAACCGGGGGAAGCCCTTCTTTTTGTCTCCTGTCTTCTAGAAGATATCTTCTAGCTTCCGTCCAAAGAGAAACTGGCCATCACATGGGATGGAGCAGAGTCTATTCTTTGAAGGCAGGTCTCCTGGACACCCCTTCAGCCATAAGTAACAATTATTTGGGTACTACGAAATCTGATCGCGTGTGATAATACGAAACTGAGACCAATGTTGATGCAAATGAATATATTAACAAGAGAAACAAAACTAAAAGCACTTCCTGCAACAGTAACGAATGCACACTACGATATGGAAATGTCCAGAGTAACTGAAGAGCGGGGAGCAACCGCTAATATGCAACAGTCCAACAGTAATATGACGCACGTGTGCACAAGGCACTAAACGTGGGAGTCCAGCAGTAAGTATGAGAGTAAGCACACCGCTTTTAATAAGGAAGTCCAGCTATATTATGAATGAGCACGCACACAGCACTAAAGTGTAGAACACAGCACTAAAGTGTAGAAGTCCAGCAATCATATGGGTGGAAATGCACAGGTCACTTCAACGTGGAAGACCAGCATTATACGGGAGTGACATTAAAAAGGAGAAAGTCACTATATGTACCTTTTTGGGCTGAAAGTCTCACACAAGTCCAGCACCGCAGCCCAACAAACACAGGCCTAGAGGAGATGGTGATGTCAGGATTCTTTATAGGCCACAGCAGATCCAGAAACGAATAGTTCCACACTCGAAGTCCAGACTGTAGTTAAACACAGACAGCATCAAGGAGACACACAGAGGACTGTAGGCAGCATAACGTGGAGAGGCAGAGCACCGAGTAAGGAGCAGCAGCAGGGAGTCTAACAGTAGACAGGCAGGAAGTCAGGAGCCAACAGCAACAAAATACTCAGGCAAAGAGAAACACACGGCCCGGACTTAAAGGGAATCTATCAACGGAAATTTGCGGGCTATGTAAATGCCCTGTGTCCGGTCCAATGGGCGGTGTTTCTTCTTTTCTCCACCCCATCTGTGGCAGACGTCCACGATATTTTCGGGAATTAGAGTAGTCCTCCTCCATATTGCGCGTGTGCGCAAAGCAATCTTGCCTCGAGCACGCGCAGTATGCTTTGCCCAACTGGGGGCAAAGCCGAAAATCATTACTGCGCATGCGCCGGTACACTATGTCCCGGAAGTATTAGTGGGATGGAGGTTCATTTTCCAACAAGACAATGACCCAAAGTATACTCGAGTGGTTTAAGAGGAAATGTGTATTTGATTTCGAGTGGCCTAGTCAAAGCCCAGACCTTAATGCAATTGAGAATCTGTGGTTGGAATTGAAGATTGCTGTTCACTAGAGGAAACCATCCAACTTGAAGGAGCTGGAGCAGTTTTGTCTTGAGGAATGGACAAAAATCCCAGTGGCAAGATGTAGAAAGCTCAGAGACTTATCCAAAGCGACTTTCAGCTGTAATTGCTGCAAAATGAGGCTCTACAAAGCACTGAATTTAGGGGGGTGAATAGTGATTTCCATTTCTCTTTTGTTCACTCATTTTGCAATTTGTAGATACAAATAAACTATTAACATATCTAGTTTTTAAAGCATTCTTACTGTGTGCCATTGATTCCACACTTGCCCAAAACTTTTGCACAGTCCTGTACATAGACACTTAATACATAATTCACATTCATATCCTCTATGTTCACTGCTACTGGATGAGCTGCACATTGAGGGGACCTGGCCTATAAAGATCTTACCTTTACTACTAACTAATTTCTGAAAGCATTCTAAGGCTATGTGCACACATTGAGTAAATGGATGGAAAAACACAGCTGCAAAAACTTGTGTTTTTGCCCTGCGTTTCTGAATGATAAGAGTGAGGTCAATGGTGAAAAACGCACAGAGAATTGACATGCTGCAGATTATTTTCTGCATCAACTCAGCAAGTCACAAAAACTCAACGTCTACAGGACACATCAGGTTTCTCATACAATTTGCTGGCATCAGGATTGCTTCAGGTTTTGCTAGCAAATCTGCATGGCAAAAATGCACCAAACTGGTAACATGTGCACAAGCCCTTACTGTGCAGCATTATCCCACACCTGCCTATAACTTCCGCGCAGCCCTGAGTATTAGGGATAGATTATTGGAAGCGGGGCGGCCTGTCAGGGCTACATTGGTGGGAGCGGGGCGGCCTGTCAGAGCTACATTGGTGGGAGCGGGGCGGCCTGTCAGGGCTACATTGGTGGGAGCGGGGCGGCCTGTCAGGGCTACATTGGTGGGAGCGGGGCGGCCTGTCAGGGCTACATTGGTGGGAGCGGGGCGGCCTGTCAGGGCTACATTGGTGGGAGCGGGGCGGCCTGTCAGGGCTACATTGGTGGGAGCGGGGCGGCCTGTCAGGGCTACATTGGTGGGAGCGGGGCGGCCTGTCAGGGCTACATTGGTGGGAGCGGGGCGGCCTGTCAGGGCTACATTGGTGGGAGCGGGGCGGCCTGTCAGGGCTACATTGGTGGGAGCGGGGCGGCCTGTCAGGGCTACATTGGTGGGAGCGGGGCGGCCTGTCAGGGCTACATTGGTGGGAGCGGGGCGGCCTGTCAGGGCTACATTGGTGGGAGCGGGGCGGCCTGTCAGGGCTACATTGGTGGGAGCGGGGCGGCCTGTCAGGGCTACATTGGTGGGAGCGGGGCGGCCTGTCAGGGCTACATTGGTGGGAGCGGGGCGGCCTGTCAGGGCTACATTGGTGGGAGCGGGGCGGCCTGTCAGGGCTACATTGGTGGGAGCGGGGCGGCCTGTCAGGGCTACATTAGTGGGAGCGGGGCGGCCTGTCAGGGCTACATTAGTGGGAGCGGGGCGGCCTGTCAGGGCTACATTAGTGGGAGCGGGGCGGCCTGTCAGGGCTACATTAGTGGGAGCGGGGCGGCCTGTCAGGGCTACATTAGTGGGAGCGGGGCGGCCTGTCAGGGCTACATTAGTGGGAGCGGGGCGGCCTGTCAGGGCTACATTAGTGGGAGCGGGGCGGCCTGTCAGGGCTACATTAGTGGGAGCGGGGCGGCCTGTCAGGGCTACATTAGTGGGAGCGGGGCGGCCTGTCAGGGCTACATTAGTGGGAGCGGGGCGGCCTGTCAGGGCTACATTAGTGGGAGCGGGGCGGCCTGTCAGGGCTACATTAGTGGGAGCGGGGCGGCCTGTCAGGGCTACATTAGTGGGAGCGGGGCGGCCTGTCAGGGCTACATTAGTGGGAGCGGGGCGGCCTGTCAGGGCTACATTAGTGAGAGCGGGGCGGCCTGTCAGGGCTACATTAGTGGGAGCGGGGCGGCCTGTCAGGGCTACATTAGTGGGAGCGGGGCACGTATAAGGGCTAGATTAGTGGGAAGAGGTGCGTATCAGGGCTAGATTAGTTGGAAGAGGTGCGTATCAGGGCTAGATCAGCGGGAGCGGGGTGCCTATTACGGCTAGACTAGTGGGAGCGGGGTGCGTATCAGGGCTAGATTAGTGGGAGCGGGGTGTGTATTAAGGGTAGATTAGTGGGAGTGGGGTGCACATTAGGGGTATATAAGGAGTATATTAGTGGTAGTGGGGGGTATTAGGACATATATTAATGGCAGTGGGGTGCGTATTAGGGGTAGCAGGGTGTAGATTAGGGGTATATTAGCAATAGCTGGGTGTAGATTAGGGGTGTGTTAGAGGTAGCGGGTGCATGTTAAGGTATATTAGGGATAGTTTGGTGTGTATTAGAAGTAGTTGGAGGCATATTAGTGGTAGTGCGGTGGGTATTAGGAGTATATTAGCGGTAGTGTGGGGTATTAGGAGGTATATTATTGGTAGTGGGGTGCATATTCAGGGTGTGTTAGTAGCTGGGTGTCGATTGGGGTATATTAGTGGTAGTGGGGTGCATATTAGGGGTATATTAGGAGTATATAAGTGGTAGTGGGGTGCATATTAGGGGTACATTAGCATAGCTCCCAAGCGTCTCGATTCCCGCAGGACAGTCCCCATTTCGGGTCCGTATCCCGCCGTCCCGGCCGGGACACTTTCTTTCCCGCGATCGCGGTCAGATGACCGCAAAATACAAGTAGTCTGACTCTGAGCCGCACATCACATTCCACTGGAAGTGACGTGCTGTAAGCTGACTGCTGACCTCATTTCCAGCGGTCAGCTTACAGCGCATCAGGAGGAGGTAATCGTTCGGGACTCGGGAGGACAGAGCCGGGGCAGCGCATCAGCACTCCAGTACCACCCGGCTCTCACTCTACTCCATATGATCCCAGATCCTGCCTGTCTCTCTCTGTCACATGCTGCCGCGGCGCATGGAGCGGCAGCATGTGAGAGCGAGACAGGCAGGATCTGGGATCATATGGAGTAGAGCGAGAGCTGGGTGCTGTATGGAGCGCTCACTGGGGAGGGATTGTTCTTGACTCAGACTGCCGGAAGTGAATGAACTGTTGTCCATGACAACACGTGACTCCCTCTCTCCTCCTGCCGCTGCTCTGTCAGGTTTAACCCTTTTGTTACTTTTCCTCACAGAGACTGGAATGGCCAAGAACTGACAAGAAACTGTCCTGTGCCAGCTATATACGAACCGTCCACACACTGTGCCAGCTATATACGAACCGTCCACGCACTGTGCCAGCTATATACGACCGTCCACGCACTGTACAGCTATATACGACCGTCCACGCACCGTGCCAACTATATGCGACCGTCCACGCACCGTGCCAACTATATGCGAACCGTCCACGCACCGTGCCAGCTATATGCGAACCGTCCACGCACCGTGCCAGCTATATACGACCGTCCACGCACCGTGCCAGCTATATGCGAACCGTCCACGCACCGTGCCAGCTATATACGACCGTCCACGCACCGTGCCAGCTATATACGACCGTCCACGCACCGTGCCAGCTATATACGACCGTCCACGCACCGTGCCAGCTATATACGACCGTCCACGCACCGTGCCAGCTATATACGACCGTCCACGCACCGTGACAGCTATATACAGACCGTCCACGCACCGTGACAGCTATATACAGACCGTCCACGCACCGTGACAGCTATATACAGACCGTCCACGCACCGTGACAGCTATATACAGACCGTCCACGCACCGTGACAGCTATATACAGACCGTCCACGCACCGTGACAGCTATATACAGACCGTCCACGCACCGTGACAGCTATATACAGACCGTCCACGCACCGTGACAGCTATATACAGACCGTCCACGCACCGTGACAGCTATATACAGACCGTCCACGCACCGTGACAGCTATATACAGACCGTCCACGCACCGTGACAGCTATATACAGACCGTCCACGCACCGTGACAGCTATATACAGACCGTCCACGCACCGTGACAGCTATATACAGACCGTCCACGCACCGTGACAGCTATATACAGACCGTCCACGCACCGTGACAGCTATATACAGACCGTCCACGCACCGTGACAGCTATATACAGACCGTCCACGCACCGTGACAGCTATATACAGACCGTCCACGCACCGTGACAGCTATATACAGACCGTCCACGCACCGTGACAGCTATATACAGACCGTCCACGCACCGTGACAGCTATATACAGACCGTCCACACACCGTGACAGCTATATACAAACCGTCCACACACCGTGACAGCTATATACAAACCGTCCACACACCGTGACAGCTATATACAAACCGTCCACACACCGTGACAGCAATATACAAACCGTCCACACACCGTGACAGCTATATACAAACCGTCCACACACCGTGACAGCTATATACAAACCGTCCACACACCGTGACAGCTATATACAAACCGTCCACACACCGTGACAGCTATATACAAACCGTCCACACACCGTGACAGCTATATACAAACCGTCCACACACCGTGACAGCTATATACAAACCGTCCACACACCGTGACAGCTATATACAAACCGTCCACACACCGTGACAGCTATATACAAACCGTCCACACACCGTGACAGCTATATACAAACCGTCCACACACCGTGACAGCTATATACAAACCGTCCACACACCGTGACAGCTATATACAAACCGTCCACACACCGTGACAGCTATATACAAACCGTCCACACACCGTGACAGCTATATACAAACCGTCCACACACCGTGACAGCTATATACAAACCGTCCACACACCGTGACAGCTATATACAAACCGTCCACACACCGTGACAGCTATATACAAACCGTCCACACACCGTGACAGCTATATACAAACCGTCCACACACCGTGACAGCTATATACAAACCGTCCACACACCGTGACAGCTATATACAAACCGTCCACACACCGTGACAGCTATATACAAACCGTCCACACACCGTGACAGCTATATACAAACCGTCCACACACCGTGACAGCTATATACAAACCGTCCACACACCGTGACAGCTATATACAAACCGTCCACACACCGTGACAGCTATATACAAACCGTCCACACACCGTGACAGCTATATACAAACCGTCCACACACCGTGACAGCTATATACAAACCGTCCACACACCGTGACAGCTATATACAAACCGTCCACACACCGTGACAGCTATATACAAACCGTCCACACACCGTGACAGCTATATACAAACCGTCCACGCACCGTGACAGCTATATACGACCGTCCACGCACCGTGACAGCTATATACGACCGTCCACGCACTGTGCCAACTATATAAGAACCGTCCACGCACTGTGCCAACTATATATAACCGTCCACACACCGTGACAGCTATATACAAACCGTCCACACACCGTGACAGCTATATACAAACCGTCCACACACTGTGCCAGCTATATATGACCGTCCACGCACTGTGCCAGCTATATACGAACCGTCCACGCACTGTGCCAACTATATACGAACCATCCACGCACTGTGCCAGCTATATACAACCGTCCACAAAATGTATTCATGTGTACCGGCAATATACAGCCATCCACACACTGTATACACGTGTACCAGCTAGATACAGCTGTCCACATGTGATCAGCAGTGCTAAATGGGTGTGGTTGGGGGCGTTGATATGGGAGTAACTACTGAAATGGGTGTGGTTAGGGGGTGTGGCCTAAAATTTGCCGCTACGCGTGCCACACGCTTTACCCATCTTTCCCTTCTTCAAAAGTTGGGAGGTATGTATTGGGAGTATATTAGTGGTAGTGGGGGTGTATTAGGAGTATATTAGTGGTAGTGGGGTGCGTATTAGGAATAATGTGGGGTGCATTAGGAGTAGTTGGAGGCATATTATAGGTAGTGGGATGTAGATCAGGAGTTTATTAGGGATAGTGGGGTCAGAGGGTGAGGATCACGGGGATCTGATCACTACCATGAAGCCTGGGAGTGGAGCAGGTGACACCCGGTGCCATGTTCTCTCCCCTACGTACATCATCTATCTGCAGCTCCACCTCCTCCAGCAGCTCCTTCTTGGACCTCCGCGCCCCCGGTGTCGCCATATTCCCGCTGCAATCAGTATAAGTTTCCGGACTTCAAATCAGGCGCGGAGCAGACAGAGCGCTCTCCCTGCAGCCAATCACAGAGCTAGATGGGCCTGCAGATTTTTTTTTTCCTGAACAAACTTTATTAGTACGCGTTCTCTCGACTAGCTTGCGCTTCTTACAATGTTCCCGCAGCAGGGGGCGCTAAACACACTACTCACCCTTCACCAGAAATACAGTTGATAGCGACTAGCAGCCTGGACTGTGTTTCCCGACAGCCCGAGCTCTGACCTCGCGCAAGCGCAGTCCTTGGTTTCTCTAGTAGAGCTGTAGTACGCACTTCAGGTCACAGTGTACGGGAGGCGCTGCCTGGCTCAGTGCTCTCCTCCGCCGCCGGGATGTCTGTCTGCAGGTGTACAAGGCGAGGTATGTGGAGATTGACGGCCAGCTTCGAGTCTGGCCGCTGGCACTGGAGAGGCGGCAGCTGTTGCAGCACTACAAGTCCCAGCATGCACCGCAAGCGTCTGTCTTCCAATGCATGCTGAGACTTGTAGTGTCAGTCTTCTGAACCTCTGGCCATGGACTTTCCCTGTATGTGTCCTATCTGCTGACAGGTGACCTGTGTGCTGGGGACAGTGTCACTGCCGTGCCCGGGATTACTGAGGCGCAGGATGTGTCCTTCCTAGTCCTGTCTGTGCTGCCACCTGCCGGCCGCACCGGGAATCTGGGGGAAAGGTCACCAGCAGCACACGTGTGTATGTTACAGGCATGATACATGTATGCAGGGCTGTGGAGTTGGAGTCGGTATAAAATGGTCCGACTCTGACTCCTAAAATATATAATAAATTGGGTACAGTAATTCAATGCAGAATGTGCTGAATATTTTTTCATAGGAATTTGGGAAAGTTATGACATGTCCTATAAATGGATGCTCTATTCCTGATCTAAGGCTACATTCACACACAGCGTTTTTGCTGCTTTTTTGAGGATACGTTTTTCAGCTGCAAAAGCAGATCAGCTTTTTAAAAAACCGCATCACCTGAAAGGTTTTTGAGCTCCTAGATAATGTTTTCCATAACAAAAGCAGATTAGAAATCTGCTCTATCCATTTATCCATATCTGTCTATCCATATATTATCTGTACCAAAAGGAATGAAAGCCGGGTAGCACACAGACTAACACTCCTTCTTTTTAGCACCAGTCAGGGACACCTCATAGCTGCCCAAAAGGACGCCCAGGACAGGCATTGCTCGTCTTCAGTAATATCAACTGATAGTTAGAATAGACTGCATTCATCACCACATCTTCTTAAGGGGCAGGCCTTATTTTCAAATGTAGGGGTGTGCAGTATGAGGTTCTGCAGCAGCTGAGGTGTGCAGTATGAGGTTCTGCAAAACAGTATGAGGTTCTGTCCCCCCCCCCCAGGTTGGATCCTGGCTTCGCCCATGGTGTGAATGTAGCCTGAGGATCTAGGCTTTGTCTTAGGCCTGTTTCACACATCAGTTTTTCACAATCAGTTAAGATCCGCTGTTTTGTGAAAAAAACGGATCCGCCATTTTTTTGGCGGATCCGTTTTTTCCCCATTGACTTGCATTATTGGCGGATTTTGACTGATGGACGTCCGTTGCATCCGTATGTCTGCAGATCCGCCAAAATTTTGGCGTCTGCTGACATCTCCGAATGGACCATGCAACGTTTTTTCTCTGGCCGGATCCGCATTTTGTGTTTATCTACAGATTTAACCCGCAATTCCTCCTGGCTGCTGAATCTCTCTCATCGATCAGGATCCCGCGACCATTCTCCTCACATTGTACTGGCACGCGATGCCGCCCGCTCGTTCTCGGTCATGGAGGTACTCAGCTGTTTCACACCACTCTCTCTGCACGGGTTCCTTTAAATTTTACCTTCGCCGGATCAGTACATCCGCCGATCCGGTGACACCCGTTCCTGTCAGTCCGCCTGCGGATCCGTTTTCCGCTATTTTGGCGGATTTAGAACTGACCTGGAAAATTGATGTGTGAAACAGGCCTTAGCTGAGATAAGTCATAGTGATTATATATACGCACACAGTACAGACCAAAAGTTTGGGCACACCTTCTCATTCAAAGAGTTTTCTTTATTTTCATGACTATGAAAATTGTAGACTCACTCTGAAGGCATCACAACTATGCATTAACACATGTGGAATTATATAATTAACAAAAAAGTGTGAAACCACTGAAAATATGTCTTATATTGTAGGTTCTTCAAAGTAGCCACCTTTTGCTTTGATTACTGCTTTGCACACTCTTGGCATTCTCTTGATGAGCTTCAAGAGGTAGTCACTGGAAATGGTTTTCACTTCACAGGTGTGCCCTGTCAGGTTTAATAAGTTGGATTTCTTGCCTTATAAATGGGGTTGGGACCATCAGTTGTGTTGTGCAGAAGTCTGGTGGATACACAGCTGATAGTCCTACTGAATAGACTGTTAGAATTTGTATTATGGCAAGAAAAAAGCAGCTGAGTAAAGAAAAATGAGTGGCCATCATTACTTTAAGAAATGAAGGTCAGTCAGTCCGAAAAATTGGGAAAACTTTGAAAGTGTCCCCAAGTGCAGTGGCAAAAACCATCAAGCGCTACAAAGAAACTGGCTCACATGGGGACCGCCCCAGGAAATGAAGACCAAGAGTCACCTCTGCTGCGGAGGATAAGTTAATCCGAGTCACCAGCTTCAGAAACTGCAGGTTAACAGCATCTCAGATTAGAGACCAGGTCAATGCCACACAGAGTTCTACCAGCAGACACATCTCTACAACAACTGTTAAGAGGAGACTTTGTGCAATAGGCCTTCAGGGTAAAATAGCTGCTAGGAAACACTGCTAAGGACAGGCAACAAGCAGAAGAGACTTGTTTGGGCTAAATTACACAAGGAATGGACATTAGACCAGTGGAAATCTGTGCTTTGGTCTGATGAGTCCAAGTTTGAGATCTTTGGTTCCAACCACCGTGTCTTTGTGCGACGCAGAAAAGGTGAACGGATGGACTCTACATGCCTGGTTCTCACCGTGAAGCATGGAGGAGGAGGTGTGATGGTGTGGGGGTGCTTTGCTGGTGACACTGTTGGGGATTTATTCAAAATTGAAGGCATTCTGAACCAGCATGGCTACCACAGCATCTTGCAGCGGCATGCTATTCCATCCGGTTTGCATTTAGTTGGACCATCATTTATTTTTCAACAGGACAATGACCCCAAACACACCTCCAGGCTGTGTAAGGGCTATTTCACCAAGGAGAGTGATGGGGTGCTACACCAGATGACCTGGCCTCCACAGTCACCAGACCTGAACCCAATTGAGATGGTTTGGGGTGAGCTGGACCGCAGAGTGAAGGCAAAAGGGCCAACAAGTGCTAAGCATCTCTGGGAACACCTTCAAGACTGTTGGAAGACCATTTCCGGTGACTACCTCTTGAAGCTCATCAAGAGAATGCCAAGAGTGTGCAAAGCAGTAATCCAAGCAAAAGGTGGCTACTTTGAAGAACCTAGAATATAAGACATATTTTCAGTAGTCTCACACTTTTTTGTTAATTATATAATTCCACATGTGTTAATTCATTGTTTTGATGACTTCAGAGTGAATCTACAATTTTCATAGTCATGAAAATAAACTCTTTGAATGAGAAGGTGTGTCCAAACTTTTGGTCTGTACTGTATATATGTAATCGATATTACATAGTGTATTACATATTTACATTTTATTACAGTTTTTTGTGTTCTAAAGTTGTATTCCAATAAATAGAACATAATATCTAAATATCCTGATTATTGGATCATAAAAATGATTAAATGTCTGATGTTCACATTGTACTACAATAAATTTTCCACTTAAATATAAGCAATATATGTGGGAGTCGGAGTCGGTGTAAGGGAAATTGAGGAGTCGGAGTCGCAGGTTTGGCTTACCGACTCCACAGCCCTGTATGTATATAATGTGAGTACATACCTGTGTATGTCACCAGCACAATACATGTACAGTATGTATGTAATGTGTGTACACACGTGTATGTCACAGGCACGATACATGTATGTAATGTGAGTACACACATGTGTGACACCAGCACGATACATGTGTGTGTGTGTGTGTGTGTGTGTGTGTATATAATGTCTGTATGTCTCCAGCACTGCACACGGTAGATACATGTATATAATGTGTGTATATCTCACCAGCACGGCACAGACACATATATCTACTGTATGTGCTGTGCTGGTGACATATACACACATCTATACACCCCTGTATCTATGTGCTGGTGACATATATACACAGATATGTATGTATATATAATGTGTATATGTCACCAGCACAGCACATAGATACAAGTGTGTAGTATGTCACCACCACTGTACATAGATATGTGTGTATGTATATACATATATTATGTAACTATGATCTGGAGACCAGGGCTGTACAGAGTCCTTTCCGAATGGAGCAGAGGTCGGTCATACACACCACCACTCCAAAAAGTGCAGGACTGAGAGAGAACTACATTGGCTCAGCTATCTCCAGCAGTCCTATAGAGAATGAATGGAGTGATGGAGCTCGTGTCCAATCTCCGCTCCATTCAGAGCCTTCTTCTCAGGGCTGGTGGGGATCAGAGCAGTTGTCCTGCAGAGATTTGGAAGGTATTGCCTATGTTATTGATAACTTCTCACCATCGTAGAACTCCTGGAACGTCTCCTCATCTTGCCAACTCCTTTAAGGGTACGTCCATCTGGGACTGATCTGGAGAAGACTTTCTGCATGTAAAATCTACAGCACTTTTTGCTGCTGTGAACTTCTAACTTTTAAAAATAGCTAATTTGATTAGATTTCACCCTATGCATTGCAAAGGATAACAGCGACCGTACGGGTCAGTTTCCTCGGGATTTGAGTATTTGCTCCAGTGTGGACTAGGGTGACCGCAAAAAATCGATGTCGGAATTTTGTCCGTCTGGACCCCACAAAACGATTCCCCTTTCCAGATATTGAGATAGACAAAATTTGAGCTCGATCAAACGACGTTAACCCGTGCCGCTCGTCGCTCAAAGTTTGAAAAAATCCAAATTGAGGTATTTTAAGATTTAGGTATCTTGCATAGTCTGTTAGACTATAAAGAATGTGACAACAACATTGCAGAAATAGCCCTGACCAAATTTTCGAACCATTTGTGGTATTTGAATGCAGAGTTGGTGGGATTATCGTTTTTTGATCCCACCATTACAGACAATGAAAAGTTGTTAATGGCTAATAAATTGCTCAGTAGCACAGATGAACCATCAGAGCACGCTAGGGTTGTAAATCCAAAAGTTAGGAAAGAAAAATTAAAAGAGGTAGGAAGTAACCGACTTTAACGACCTTCTGACAAAAGATGAAGAACAAAAGCAATATGTCCTGCAAGTTGTAAGCAAATGCCGAGCATTATATTCTGACGTTTCAAAAACTACTTTAACAAAAGCTCTAGAATAGATTAGATAACTATGTAAAATTATCAACTCATGTAGGTTAGCGTGCTCTGATGGTTCATCTGTGCTACTGAGCAATTTATTAGCCATTAACAACTTTTCATTGTCTGTAATGGTGGGATCAAAAAACGATAATCCCACCAACTCTGCATTCAAATACCACAAATGGTTCGAAAATTTGGTCAGGGCTATTTCTGCAATGTTGTTGTCACATTCTTTATAGTCTAACAGACTATGCAAAATACCTAAATCTTAAAATACCTCAATTTGGATTTTTTCAAACTTTGAGCGACGAGCGGCACGGGTTAACGTCGTTTGATCGAGCTCAAATTTTGGCTCTCTCAAAATCTGGAAAGGGGAATCGTTTTGTGGGGTCCAGACGAACAAGATTCTGACGTTTTTCCCCCCCATATGAGATCCGGTCACCCTAGTGTGGACCCCCTAACTTTGCTGCCGACATGGCCATCAGTAGCTTCTGCTCACCATGTAATAGGCAAAATACAGCAGGGGTCTCCGAGCCCTAAAGAGAGGGCTATGGAGGCTTGTTCGTGGCTGAACAGACTATTCTGTCTGCCCAAGGCAACCAACATCGAACACAAAAGAGGTCATCCAAAATTTAGAGCCCATTTTATATAGAGGAACCAGAGCGGTCTGAAGAAGACTGTGTATCAGTGTCTCAGTTGGAGTTGTCCTTTTTTCTTTCTGAAGGACGTCTGTAGATAGGCGGCCATGATGTGCCTCTGACATGTAGATACTGACTTATAATCTGGCTTAGATACATGTTCTATTATCTGTACAATTAATAAACAGACCAGGCTGACACTCCCCAAGGCTGGCACGTCCTACTCTTATCAGGCCGAGTAATGCAATTACTCATTTATCGTGGTCTGGTTTCTGCTCATTAATGTCGGGGGCTGTTCGTGTGGTGACAGAAGAGGACCTGTGCCTAATGGTGGCTGTAATTGCGCTCTACAAAAGGAAACTGCTTCCAGTTTGGCAGAAATGGCCACTGTTTGCCACCACAGACGCGGATTCTCACTAACATCAGTAATATTGTGTTTTCGGATTGTAAAGGGATTTCCATAGAACAGCGTAAAAGCAGCCACTGCAGGGCCTTCTCTTTTTCTTTATGGACAAATATATTTAAACCCCCTTATATCTATTTGTATAACTCCCCTGATGAATCCCCGTTATTGGGGAGGAAACGCGTAGGGAGCAAATACCCCTTCTGACTGGGGGTGACACTATAGGGTCCATTTGGGGCCTGTCCTTGTAAGGGCAGGAGTAATACCTGGGAACGACAGAGAGGATAGGGAAACCTGCAGACCTGTAACCCTTTAACCTCCATTTCCACACGCTGTCTTCTGCTGCTATATGGACCCGAATACCCGGCAGGGGACCTCTGAAAAATACGCCGGGGAGTCTATGTCCATGAGTAATGGTGAGACCGAACCATTTTTTAAATGAGCACTGATATGAACGAGCACTATTATGTCTGTTTATGTGTTTATGTGATGTCTCAGGTTTTAATGAATTATTAAAGGTTGTGTTTTATTTTGAATGGGAATCCTCCAAGCTACCCCCTATATACACATCAGAAGACACCTGCAGTAGAGCGGAGAGAAGCTGCCATGGACTTGCCTTAGGCTGCTCATTTGAGGAACGTGGTGTTTGGACAGCTTCTCCAAGTTTTTTGTTCTCTGAAAAGCTGCAGCTTTTTAGGATGCAACTTACAGGGTTGCAGTCGCGCAGCCGGTCTCTGTTTCTTGCCTCCCATGGTTTAGGCTGTGCAGATCTCCTGTCAGGTTCCAATTAAACACTGATGGATATGTATAAAGGCATGCCACCAATAAAGCACCAAGTTATGGACCATGCGTCTACATCCAACAGAAAATGTAACATTTATGGTAATGCAAAGAGGCGTAAGCCCAAAGATTCTTCATGTCCTCGAAAGCCAAGTCATGGTTTAAAACTGAATGTTCTCTTCTTGTGTCCCCGTAGCACATCACTGCTTACGTTACTTGAAACCACTGCAGACGTGTGCGCCGGCTTTCTGCATCAAGAGATGCTCTTCATCCGCTGTGCCCAAAATCACCACACATTATACCATCCATTCCCGCAACAAGGACAAAAGATGGGAAGGTAATTGGCTTCTGTGCTAGCACTGGAGGTGTCCCGTATGGCAGAAAACCACCATCACTCAGCAGGGAAGAGCCCAGGACCCTTTATGGTTAGGTCACTCCTAGCAGACACTAGGTTTGTTCAAACTAGTTTATTAGTTACCCATTTAGCACTTTACATTCTATAAAAAAAAAAAAAAACAATTTTCATAGCATTTTTTGTAAGGGTTTTTGGTGTTTTTGCTGTCCATTGGAAAAGCCAAGATGTGTACCTGTCTTTGCTGGTATGTTTTCTGTCTGCAATATCCTTCATATTCACTGAATCACATTCACATGTGTGTCTCTTGCCTGGTATATCTATTTCCTATTCTAATACCTGCTGTGTCAGCAACAAACTTTTCTTAGAACTCCTGTCTGTTAATATACCTAATTCTTTTCATTGCCTTACCTTTCTCCCTGTGACTCCTCCGTTCTTTTCACACCTGCCATCTTTCTTGTACAATTGTTGAAGCTGTATAAGGGCTCGCTCACATTATCGTATAAAAAATAATTCCAATGTTGTTCCTGAAAAGTTGGACGAATAGCATCCCTATTGTTCAACTTATGTCATGCCAGTGAGCATTTTTTTTTTCCTCCCTCACCTAGCATCCACATGACATGAGTATGCAATGCATTTTTATCATCTTTTACATATTGTAATTCTTTATGTAATTTAAAGTTACCATAGTTTACAAACTAATAAAGCAATCTTCTATACAGATAAAGAAACCCTGTAGACGTATAACTTCACAACTCTCCTACATACTATAAACTTGCACATTTAGTGCCTTTCATGTGGCACTAAATGGTGTTTAGCCTTATTTAGATTAAGTAATTAAAAATATGACTTGGGGGTCCCCCCCCCTATTTTTGATAACCAGCCAAGGTAAAGCAGACATCTGCAGGCTTATATTATCAGGCAGGGAAGTTCCCTGGTTATTGGGCCCTTCCCAGCCTAAAAATACAAGTCTGGAGTCACCCCAGAATTGGTGCATCACGTTCTGGCTTTGGCCCTGACTCTTCCTGATTTGCCCTGGTGCAGTGGCAATCAGGGTGATGGTTTATAGTTGGATTTGTCAGCTGTGTAATGTCAGCTGGCATCAAACCCTGGAGTTAATAATGGAGAGGCGTCTATCAGACACGCCAAGTACTAACCCAGTAAGTTAAAAGAAAAAAACACGTTTTATTTTAAAACCTCTAGTCCTGTTTTCACCAATTTACTTGGGGAAAAAAAAGTCCAGGGTTTCCAACGTACTCCATAAATGGGTACCTGAAAGACATAAAAAGAAAGAGCTAAATAAAGAAAAACAAGAAACTTTCCATCATTCACCAATTTATTATTAAAAATAATCCCCGCAGCTCTGACGTAATCCATGGCATTCCCATGATGTCCATTGATTCTGTACTGCAGCCTATGGAGCGTCATTCTGGTCATGTCTCACAGGTGATGACATCAGTAACTGAGCCGTGTCATCCCTCATGAGACATGACCAGGAGTGCCCTATGGTTGCAGTACAGTCGCGGTGACATCTGTAGCTACACCGCTCATCAGAGTTGCCAAGTCTCAGCAACTCTGATGAGGTCTCAGAATATATGAAGCAGATTTGGTTTCCGGTATCCTCTTTATGATGATGACACCCAATTATAAACTTCTTCTCCTGTCATCACCTCTACCTTAATGCAAAATACCAGGGATTGTCTGTCTGCTGTCTCTAACATCATGTCCTTCCTCTATCTGAAACTGAATCTCTCCAAAACTAAACTTTTCATGTTTCCGCCCATTAGTAACATACCTATACCCAATATTGTAACTACCTTGGGTGGTTCAACTGTAACTCCCCAGCGGCACCTTCACTGTCTTGTGGTCACATTTGACACAAAACTTTCCTTTATTCTCTACTAGCTGAAGAGCCCGGCGTTGCCCGGGCATAGTAACTAACTACGTTTAGTTATAACAAATAATATATATAGTGTGTAGCCCCGCCCACTTCACATAGCAACATGCACTATAATATCCCACATCATCCTGTCAGCCAGAGCTACCTGACTACTACCACTAATATCCCACATCATCCCGTCAGAGCCACTGAACTACTACCCCTAATATGCCACATTATCCTGTCAGCCTGGGGTCAGAACCAGAGCACTGAATGGATTTGCCCTGACTTCCATACTGGAGATCCCTTTAAAAGAGGCCTGGGGTCAGTATCAAAACGCAGAGTGGATTTGCACTCGCTTCCATACGGGGGATCCCTTTAAGGGGGAAGATGTGCCTATGGGATGGAGGATGTGTGATGGATATGCTGCACCCCGCAGGGCTGTGGGGTACTCGGTACTGGGCCGGTTTTGTTACTTCAGGGGATGTCACGGCAGCAGTGACCCGGTCCGTGGCCCTGGGAAAGCAATCAAATGATGAAGGGAATAGTTATTATGAGGGATTAATTAGTGATGCCACCTGTGGTACTCGGCAATGAGAAGATGGCAGATGCTGCGGTTCAGGTCCACTGGGGCAGTTGGTAATGCAGCATAGTTGTTACAGCTCTCCACAGGTAGAGCTAGGCCCCAGGACAGTTGTATGTTTTATTTAAAATGGTGGTGACGGTTGTAATGCAGAGTAGATGATGCAGTAATAAAGCTGAGGACACAGTAGGGTTGCAATTTTCCTTTTACCTTTACTTGATAGTCCGGGGTGCAGACCAGGGGATCACACATGGTTAGGGAGATCCGGTTAGCCTGGAAGCAGTTCAGGATCCACTGAGCCAGTTAGATATGGAGGCCTCCCTTCTGTGCTGTCCTCTGAGGTCCTTGCTGCCTAAGGCTGTGAATGGGCCTCTCTTCCTGCTTTTATTTAAGCACTTGCCCGTATGTCAGGCAGCTTGAGCCTTTTTTACAGGTGTCGCTCCTTCGTGGCAGCTCCGGGCTCTCTTATGCTGCTGTGCCACCGAGTGTTTTATGGGGCCAGAAGGCCTGTAGTCCCCTGCCCTCCGGATTTAGCTGTCGGGCTCGCTTTACCCGCGCAGCCACGGACTCCTGCGTCCACTTTCCAGTGCTCAGCTCCAGGGTGATCTTTCTATCAGCTCCACTCCCCAGATTCCACAAATTTCTCCTTTCCTCGCCAACTCTAGTCAGACTGTCAGCCCTCCCTCCTCTCACTCCCCTCTGACTGTTCTGGAAAGAGTCAGTCAATCAATCTCCCTACCCCAGCACTAATTCCTCCCACCAACTGTCACTCCCTCAAGTTCCGCCCCTTTTGGGCTGGAGTTAAAACAAGTGTTGGATGCTGGTTCTACCTGGTCAGGGGACCTCTCATTGCTTCCATGCATGACATTACCCCCTGTGAGGGAGGCAATGCCACTGTGGCAACCGGACTCCTGGGGTGCCTCAGGTATATGGGCACGGGAGGGGGTGATTGATTTCTGTCATGTGCGCTCTGCTCCTTTCTGGGGGTCAGACAGTGGCTGGGAGCTTATGTTCCCGGGGGATGCTAGATTTCTCCCACCCGGTCAGTGTCTGCTGAGGTGTTGTAGAGTGGGAAAACTGTTGTTCATAGCAACCAATCACAGTTCAGCTTCTTTTAAACAGCTCTGGTGAAATGAAAGATGCTTAGTGATTGGGTGGGGCTGATAAACACATACATTCATATATATATATATATATATATATATATATATATATATATATATGTCCAATCACTCACTAACTCATGTTACCTGCATATTAAAAACATCTCCAGAATCCGACCATGTCAAACCTTTGAAACTGTAAAAGCTCTTACTGTCACTCTTATTCATTCTCATTTAGACTACTGTACCGATTAACTGATCGGTCGCCCTTCACCGATTCCTCTACCCTGTGCCAGTCACTGCACTGGTTACCCATTTGCTACAGAACACAATACAAACTTATCTCTCACACAAAGCTCTCCACAGTTCTGCACCACCCTATATTTCCTCCCTCATCTTTTTCTATCAACCTACCAGTGCCCTCCATTCTGCAACTGACTCAGGACTAACCTCCTCCATAATCCAAATCTTGTACCTCCATCTCCAAGACTTTTCTTGCGCTGCGCCAATTATCTGGAATGCACTACCCCAAAGATCTGACTACCATCTAGCCCCATGTTTTTAAGCGTGCTTTACAAACACATCTGTTTATACAGGCCTTTAACCTCGACTCGCTAACCTAACTCTTCCCTGTTCCCTCCTTCTAAATGTTAATCAAAATTTCTGCTCCCTCTGATTAATCTGTCTCAACAACCTCCATGCACCCAATCGCACCTGGTAACTGCACTTAGACAGATACTGGCTGATGAACGGATCATGCAGCTTTATATGAAAACCCTTATTATAATGATGGCTTTACCGTACATAACAAGCACCTACTACTTATTGTGTTCACCTATTTCCTTATAGATTGCAAGCTTGCGAGCCGGGCCCTCACTCCTCCTCTAACTGATGATCTAGGCGCTACTTTGTATTGTTTTATTGTCTGTACATGTCCCCTTAATTAAGTGCTGCGGAATATGTAGCACTATATAAATAAAATTATTGGCAAAGATTGTTGTGTTTTGGAACTAACTATCCTATTTAGTACATTTAAGCTTTTACAAACTTCCCTGTGAGCCTCCTAGTGAATTTGGGGTGGCACTCCATTTTATTTTGCTCTAAGAGGCATCTGTCAGTAGGGTCACCCCTCCTAAGCCTCCTATATTGAATAAAATGATAGTCCCTGAGAATCTGCCTCCGGAGATTATTTTAAATAAAAGGGGGCGTTACCAGTGTGAGACATGTAGATCAGGAAAGCAGACTGTCAGTCATTACATGTCTCACACTGGTAATGCCTTCTTTCATTTACAATAAATTCTGGGAGGCAGATTCTCATGTAGATGAGTGTCCGGCCCATAGATGTTAACAATTCATTTACACATTAAGAAAAAATGTAGATTTTATTTGGAATAAAACCTCAGATTGCAGATATCAAGGTATGATATTATTGAATTTTCTATGACCTACATGCCCATATAGACGACTTAGGAAGGTCGATCCTACTGACAGATTCCCTTTAAGACCAGCATATGAAATACTTTGTGGTGAATCTACCTATCTGTCTTTGTGTCAATCCAACCCACAGCAGGTCCCTTGCAGCAATCTTATCCGTTTATGTGTAGTGTGTAACTATTAGATTTATTTAATTTTTATTCATTCTGCGGGAAACATCCCTGAATAATTATATAGTTTAAAGTTTTTAATTTTTTTTATTTTTTTTTGCCTCTAGATTCCATTACAAAGTGTTTTATGCCCATGACTTTGACTTCCTTTCTGCCATTACAGGTGTCGGCATGGAGAGGTTTGCAGAGGAGGCTGACGTGGTGGTAGTTGGAGGCGGCCCTGCCGGTCTCTCTACAGCCATACGGTTAAAGCAGCTCGTGGCTGAGACTGGTAAAGAGCTGCGTGTTTGCTTAGTGGAAAAGTCAGCCCAAATCGGGGCTCACACCCTATCTGGTGCTTGTCTGGAGCCAAGAGCCCTGGAGGAACTGTTCCCAGACTGGAAGGAGCGAGGGGTATGTAGATATAGTGGGTGCCATTGACATGAGATTACACAGAGAACTCTGCACTTTTATCAGCCACATCCAACACTGGGAAATCAAGAGGGCTCACTCAAAGAAGAGAAAAGGGCATATTTTATTAAGCAAGGGAGTACATGTTGTTGGTAGAATTCTGCATCATGTGCGGAAGAGAAATTACTAACTGGACCAGACAGGAATCCTGGTATGTAATAAAGTGCTCTCTTAAAAGGAGATTGGTGATGCAGTGTACCTCATCGGTCACCAACAGTATTAGCTCCTTCCTGACATTGACGGCAATGGTATGTCCATTGTAAAGCCTGATGTTTGGAGTGGAGTACTCTCCATTCCTGGCAGATGCCTCCTGTGCTAAACAGCCAACATGTGCCTGTAACAGCAGCGGGCGGAGCTGAACTCTGGTCACTGCCGTTAATGCCACTGTGCATCTCTGTGACATAGCTATGATAGTGCGATCGCAGGTTCAAGTTCATGAAGCATAAAAAAAATACAAATATTCAGCTTGCTCCCCCCCCCATTCACCACTCTCGTTAAAATAAAGATATAAGCATATTTGGTATTGCTGCATCAATGCATCACAATATAAAACTAATTAACTCTGTAAATGCTATAAAAGCCACAAAGAGAAATGGATTGAAATGTTAGAGCTATGTTGTTTCGATTGCAGCAACTTTGCCAAAACTGCAGTAAGAAATGATAAAAACATTGTACGTACCGGTACCTTCAAGCAGAATGTTTTTCCAACCACAAATGGAATGTGTAAAAACAAAAATATATAAATGAAAGCTAGATGTATTTTTTTGTTACTATTTTACAGTGTTTGAAAATATGAAAAATTAAAACTATGATTTTTGTATTTTCCAATTTGAAACTCTAACAGGAGCAGCTGCACACAGTTGCAAAAAGGCCATAGTAACTTAGGTGGGCAGAAACAGTGTTCTTGTGCCCTTTGGGTTACCAAAGGAGGGGTGAGGCTAACATTTGGAATCGGAGTGCAGCACCATTTTGACTGTGATTGCTCTGTGATACAAATGTGAGACCAGTGACGGAGCAGAGAGGAGTAAGTGAGGTCCGGTGAGTGAGGTAGCCCTTCCAGCTACACACGCCGCATGCCGGAACTGTGTTGGACCCAAAAAGGAAATGGGGTCAGAGATCGACCTTAGTCTATTATGCCCCATGTCTGCTGAACTTGCTGTATACAAGTGTCATGGCTGCATAAAAATTAATTAAATACCAAACTTAAGCAATTTGTGTTTTTTTTTTTGTTTTGTTTTTTTTATAATAGAAAGTTATCAGGTATACAATTTATTAACAATAAGAATTTAAAAAAAAGCTGCCAGGCCATTATTTTTATGAATTCTTTATTTTCTTGAAGAATAAGTAACATACAGAATATAGAAATATACTGTATAGTGATAAGGAACACAAATAATGTCATCAGACCACCAAAACAGTAATGTTGGAATATGATTAGAAGGAACTATATAATATATAGACAGGCATGTCAAGACCAGTGTAGGTGTCTGAGATGAGACAAGATGATGTGAAGAGTGTATATCTAGAGGTATTCTGGAGATGAGCAAAAGGCGACCGTCCGGTGGCGGGTAACATAGGTACGAGGGGTGGAATAACGCTGCATCTCCATACATCACCCATGTCAGACTCTGTTCACATCACTATTGTGTCTTCTGTTAATAATGGAAACCTAAATGCTCTGCCAGATCCATCATACGACAGATACTATCGGGCTCCGTTGTGGTGGCCGCCATTTTGATCGTATTTTACCCTGAAGCGACTGAACCAAGCTTTAGTGGCAGACCTGTAATGGTCGTCTTGCCTTGCCGTGTTTAATGTCATGTGTCCTCACATGGTTGGGGATGGCTTTGAGGTCCATGGTGGATTGACATCTATATATTCCTGTGTGTGATTACTAAACTCCTGAAACACTTCTTCTCTCAGGCCCCGCTACACACACAGGTGACCGGCGATAAGTTTGGAATTCTGACAGAAAAACACAGAATACCCGTCCCTATTCTTCCCGGTAAGTATTTTACATGTCCTGCAGGAAACAGATTTGTTCCACATTTTGTCACGAATTTATGATTTTCCGAGTCGCGCCTTAAATAGCAAGCCTGTGTAAACTTATGGCCGAGCAAAGTCCACAAAGGCTGCGGTGGTTTAGTTATCATACACAGCGTGAAAACTCAGGTGTGGCTAGATAAATGCAAATGAGGTGGCCTTTAGGGAGTCAGTGGGAAAACTATATATCCAATATTCAGAAATTATTTCCAACTAGTAATTACAAGAGGATGGAGGCACCTGGAGTAATAGGACTGTTAGTAAGTTATACAACTTACTATTTAGGGGCCTTTATGAATATTAATTTGCTGCCTGGAAACCTTTTAAAGGGTTATTTCCATTTTCTCAGCTGTATGAATTAGCATAGTCTTACTAAAAACACTACTCTGAAAACCACATTTTATTAAAATTTTCCCTGTTCTTCAACCAGCTGTGCTTTTTTTATTGTTAAATAATTGTGTACTGCCCGTGGCTAAAGGGACTGGCCACCATTGCTGGACATGCAGAGCTTACAAGCTTTTTCCTATTGAGATTGTAAGCACTGCACTGAGGCTGACCAGGATTGCTAGAGCACGCCGTCGGCTCTTAATCCCGGTCAACGTCAGCCATAGGGCTCACTCATATGACCGTATACATTGGACTAGTACTATCCAAAGTTTTATCGGGTAGCGCTTGGACGAATGTTATTCTGTGGGGCAGTGCTGTTCGGCATGCTGCGAGTTGCTGCAGAAAATCAGATCACACTCACCCATACAAGTCTCTGGGTGCAGGTAAACACAAGGCGGGAAAGGGGAGGAAAATGTAAATAAAAATTAACTTTTATTAGTGTATTATATGTTAATATAATATATCATACATCTAAATAAAGATGTATATTGAGTCACAGTTCATAGTGTTGTTATATTATAATCACCACTGTTTATCCACTAAATCAAAATCGTAGAACAAAATCTATATTTTCTCCTTCGCTTCATTGGGAGTCACAGGACCATGGGTGTTATGCTGCTGCATCTAGGAGGACACTAAGTAAATATACAACAAGATTAACTCCTCCGCAGTATACACCCTCTGCTGGCTCTATCCTGAACCCTGCTAATGCCGACCCTTGTGGGCCTTATCCACCCGAGTGGGCCACATCTTTGGCACAGTCCATGGCCTCCCTGGCTAAAGCTATAGAATCCTTCCGTGATTCCTCCTCAAGCAAGGGCATCAGTTTACCCTCTGTAGAAGGCCCTTCAGCCATGCGAGAGTCTTCCTCAGACAGGGGCTGGACTGCAGCAGAAGACGTGCAATCTTCTAGTAAACGTTCCCATGACTCGTTCCCCGGGCACTCTGGTGCCTTGGCATCCGCAGGCTCTGTTTCCCGCTCCCACTCACCAAGGATTTGCAGCGAACACGACTCAGAATATGAGTCAGGTGTGGCCGTAGACCCGGACTCACTAGAGTACCAGGAGTCTCTAGATTCTCTCATTGAAGCGGTCAATAAGGCTCTGAGAGTAGACGAACCTGGAACTAGTCCGGATCACACTGTGTCCTTCAAAAGGACCAAACATCCTCACAGGGTTTTTGCTAACCACTCTGAGTTTACGGACATAGATCAGAGGCATAGAAGACGCCCGGACAAGCGATTCACAGGGCAAAAGCTGCTGGAATCACGGTACCCCTTTGCACCTACCCTAAGAAAGGAGTGGACGGAGTCCCCTGCAGTGGATCCACCCATATCACGGCTCGCTTCCAAAACCCTCCTATCTTTGTATGATGGGTCGTCCATTAAAAACCCCAATGATCGACAGATTAAAAATCTTGCTTGGTCAGTCTTTGAGGCTGCCGGAGCAGGACTCTTCCCTTCCTTCGCCGCCACTTCGCTGGCCAGAGCTATGGTGGCCTGGGCAGAGGCTCTAGCTAAGACCAGTCAAGACAATAACCTACCTCTTGAGGCAGTCAGTCTTGTTTACCAGAATGCCCAGGCCAGTGATTATGTGGTACATGCCTCCCTAGATGTGGCTAACTGCGGCGCGCTTGCAGCTGCAAACGCCATTACTATTAGGAGAGAGCCCTATGGCTCCGAAAGTGGCGAGCAGACTCCGCTTCCAAGAAATCCTTAACTTCACTGCCCTATCAGAGCGGGTAAACATCAACCGACGCACACCAAGAAAGTGACATCATGTCCAAGGCATACATAAAAGAACCAACATATTAATTGAATTAAAAAAAAATCACAATCAATTAAGAGAGTTTATATACAAGGTGCCTCACACAAATATGGGAATGATACAGCCTGATATATATATATATATATATATATATATATATATATATATATATATATATATATATATATATCTCTATCTCGATCTCTATGTGTGTGTGTAATTAAATCATTATAAGAATAATGTACACCAGGACTATTCACAAAATTCAAATGGAAATCAACAATAATTATTGTCAAATCAATATAAGGTAATTGATATACAGTAAATCCTATATGTAATGCAATCAGTTTTGACCGTAAAAGTGGGCAAAGGTACAAGTGCCTCCATAAAATCCACAGCCTGTCGTAAAAAAAACTGCAAATAAAGCTCAAAATATTGGGTACAGCCAACAAATAATGAAATCAATTAGAATTGTTTAAAGCATGCAGAGGTATGAGTGCCTCAATACATCAAATATCATATTGAAAAAAGGACTGCATTAAAAAAGGCTCAAAGTAATTATCATTAAGAGAGCCCTATGGCTCCGAGAGTGGAGCAGTGAGAGCAGACTCCGCTTCCAAGAAATCCTTAACTTCCCTGCCCTATCAGAGCGGATGTTTGCTCGGAGATAAACTTGACCAACTTATCTACTGGAGGAAAGGGCAAATTCCTCCCTCAGCAAAGACCTAGTCGGACCTTTCGGAACCCACATCAGGTTCGCTTCCAGCATTTTTGCAGTACCGCAAGCTGGTCATCCGTAAAACTTCCTCTAGCTCAGCCCGCCACCCGCGCAGGGACAGGGATCCAAAACCTTCATTCAAGCCCTCTCATTCCTGTAAAAACAGACCCTCCCTGTCCGGACCCAAGGGTACCTCTTCCCGCAAGTTCTCTGCTCAGTGACTCATTGCAGTATCCGGAGGACACTGACAGGGTAGGCGGCCGTCTACTCTTTTTTTCATCAGGCCTGGCTGGCAGTCATTCACAACCAATGGGTCAGAGATCTGGTGTCCTCCGAATACAAAATAGAATTTGCATCCTTCCCGCCAGCACGCTTCTTCCGGTCTCTTCTCCAAAGACGGAGGCGCATGCAACCCCATTTTATCAGGCCATATACCCTCTCCGCAACAATGGAGTCATTGTCCCGGTCCCTCGCACAGAAAGGTTAAAGGGGTTTTACTCAAACCTGTTTGTGGTCCCAAAGAAGGGCGGAACAATGCGTCCCATCCTAGACCTAGAACTGTTGAACAAGTTTGTCAAAGTGCATCATTTCAGAATGGAATCTCTCCGTTCTGTTATCACTTCGCTAGAAAAAGAGGAATACCTCGCGTCAGTTGACATCAAGGACACATATCTTCACATTTCAATCTTCACAGGTCACCTAAGATTTCTGCGCTTTGCGATCGGAGACAAGCAATTTCAGTTCATGGCCTTGCCCTTTTGGTCTCGTCACTGACCCCAGAATGTTCACCAAAGTCATGGCAGCCGTCATGTCCATTCTGCACTCTTGGGGCATGGTGATTCTGCCCTACCTAGACTACCTCCTCATCAAGGGATTGTTCCTTCAGGCCTGTGCAGAGAGTGTCAGCATCACTGTAGACACTCACTCGCTGAGGTTGGCTACTGGAGCTAGGCAAGTCCTCTCCAGCCCCATCCCAGCAAATCTCCTTTTTGGGGATGATCATGGACCCTTCCCGTGGGTTGGTAATTCTCTCTCCAGAAATAATCTCGGCGCTGGTTCGGGGGAGCCTGGAAGTATTCTCTTGCCTGCCCCCTCTCCCTGCAGTTTGGCACGCAGGTCCTGGGGAGGATGGTAGCAACGATCGAGGCAGTACCGTTTGCTCAAATGCATCTCCTTCCTCTACAGCAAGCATTTCTGTCAGCTTGGGACAGAAATCTGGCCTCTCTAGACTGCCGTTTTCGCCTGTCGCCCCCCCCCACCCCCAGATCAGGCGGTCTCAAGTGGTGGACATAAACATCCTCATTGAGTCAGGGAAAGTCCTTTCTTCCAGTTCACTGGCTGGTGGTGACCACCGATGCCAGTCTTCTAGGTTGGGGAGCGATCTTCCGTCACCACACAGCTCAGGGACGCTGGTCCATTCAGGAATCACGCCTGCCGATCAATATCCTCGAGATTCGGACAATCAGGCTGGACCTTCAGCGATTCCATCAACTTCTGGCCAGTCCCATTCGGATCCGCTGTGGCGTACATCAATCGTCAGGGGGGCACACGAAGCAGAAGAGTGATGCTCGAGGTGGCACACATTCTTAAGTGGGCCGAGACAAACCATTCAGTCATCTCTGCAGTTTACATTCCGGGAGTAGAGAACTGGGCGGCAGATTTTCTCAGCCGTCAGGGTCTGGCCTCGGGAGAGTGGTCCCTTCATCTGGAAGTTTTTTGACAGATTTGTCAGCGCTGGGGAACACCGGATGTGGACCTCAAGGCCTCCAGGCTAAACGCCAAAGTTCCGGCATTCGTAGCTCGGTCCCACAACTCATTAGCCATCGGATTGGATGCCCTGGTGCTTCCGTGGCATCAGTTTCGCCTCCCTTACTGTTTTTCCGCCGCTTCCACTAATTCCAAGGGTCATCCGGAAGATCAAGCGGAAGGAATCCCGGTGATTCTCGTCGCACCAGACTGGCCACGCCGAGCGTGGTCTGTGGAACTAGTGCAACTAGTCGCCGACTAGACCGCCCAGATATTCTTTCTCAAGGGCCGATTTACTGCCAGAACTTGAGAGTTCTGAGTTTAACGGCCTGACCATTGAATCCTGGATCCTCGCCCAGGCCAGTTTCTCGCCACAAGTAGCTTCCACTATGATCAACGCTCAGAAACCTACATCCATGCGCATTTACCATCGCATCTGGAAGACCTTTTTCTCTTGTTGCAAAACTCGTGGATGTTCCCCACTTGTTTTTTTTTATCCCTTCCATTTTGGAGTTTCTCCAAGGAGGATTTGACTCAGGCATAGCACTGGCTACTCTCAAATGCCAAATCTCAGTCCTATCCGTCCTGTTCCAGCAGAGGATAGCTTCCAAACCGCAGGTTAAGACCTTCATACAGGGAGTGTCGCATCTCGTCCCTCCCTATAAGATGCCACTGGAGCCTTGGGACCTGAATTTGGTGCTAGGTCCCTTACAAGAGGCCCCCTTCGAACCCCTGCAGGACGCATCACTTACTCTTCTGTCTTGGAAAGTTGCTTTCCATGTGGCAGTAACATCCATCAGGCGGGTCTCAGAATTGGCAGCTTTGTCTTGCAAACCTCCATTTCTGGTTTTCCACCAGGACAAGGTGGTGTTGAGGACATCTCTGTCCTTCTTGCCTAAAGTCGTTTCTTCTTTTCACCTGAATGAGGACATAGTTTTGTCCTCGTTCTGCCCAGCTCCGGCCCATCGTACTGAGAAAGCTCTCCACACATTGGATTTGGTGAGGGCACTCAGGAAATACATTTCCAGAACAGCATCTTTCCGCAAATCGGATTCCCTTTTTGTGCATCCGGAAGGACACAGAAAGGGTCTACCTGCTTCTAAAGCTACAATAGCCAGGTGGATCCACTCAGCGATCCAAGAGGCTTACCGTGTCAGAGGTCAGCCTATCCCGGCGGGGCTGACTCCACTCGGTCAGTGGGAGCTTCCTGGGCCATTTGGCATCAGCAAGTCTGCAAGGCTGCGACTTGGTCCAGCCTTCACACGTTTGTTAAACATTACAACATTCATTCTCAAGCTTCTACAGATGCGGCCCTTGGCAGACGAATTCTGCAATTGGCAATATCACGTCTGTAGGTCAGAGTGAGCAGAGAGGAGGAGAAGAGGCACTTGTTCTCCTCCCTACTCTCCCTGCACTTACAATACCAGCAAACTACGTAGATAAGTGACAACAATGCGGGACTAGTCTGGATACACACGCTTCGGGATTAAACACTGTTTCTACACAGGCTAGAGCAACACCTAGATTTAAAGGGAATCTGTCACCCCACTTTTGCCCTATGAGATGTGGCCACCGCCATCAGGGGCTTGTATACAGCATTCTGTAATGCTGTAGATAAGCCCCCGATATAACCTGAAAGATAAGAAAAACGAGTTAGCGCCACCAGAACGGACCGCGACACCCAACGCCCCCCGTTGAGTATAATCTAACTTGTTTTTCTTCTCTTTCAGGTTACATTGGGGACTTATCTACAGCATTACAGTAGATAAGCCCCTGATGGCAGTGGCCGCAGCTTATAGGCCAACAATGGGGTGAGAGATTCACCTTTTTAGGGAAATATCCCTTTAAAAACTCAAAGCAACAATTGTGGAATTTACCAGGATGCTTTAAATGGCTTGTACTGCTGCAGAGAAAACAATTTTTCTATTTGATTTTTTTCTATAACATTATATTACTTTGGTGTCATTATTTATTAACATTTAAGTTTACAAATTCTTATTATCTTACATTTCCTATAGTTGTCCTATAGTCTATTACTTTATTAGAAAGTAAGAATGTATATTATGGGCACACATTCACACAGTCTATCCTTTGTATCATTGGTATATGCTACTTATGCAGCATAACATTGGGCAGTGTCTGATCTTTGCTTTATACATTTAGGACTTCCAATGAATAATCATGGCAACTACATTGTAAGGCTTGGCCACCTTATCAGCTGGCTTGGTGAGCAGGCAGAAGCTCTTGGAGTTGAAATCTACCCTGGATATGCTGCAGCAGAGGTAGAAGCATTTTTTTGGTGGGAGGGCAGGTTGTGGAATTTAATACACCTTATATTTCTATTCTATGCTCCTTGTCCCAGAGTATTTCTTATGGTCAAAGCTTCCTATTGGGCAAGTCTCTAGATCATATACACAAATGTATCTCTCCAGGTGCTTTTCCATGAAGATGGCAGTGTTAAAGGAATAGCAACAAATGATGTTGGCATTCACAAAGATGGCTCTCCGAAGGTAACCTTGGAAACAAATTTTTTTTTTATGTATTTGAACACCGTTTTTGTAGTAAAGAAATAACAAAACAAAAATGTTATTGAGCTTGGTTATATGTGCCAACTCGATCGGAAAAATGGGTGACTACCCAGACTTCTGGAAAAGTTGGTAAATCTCCTGGTCGTAACTGAAACTTCCTGAGAAAAAAAAAAAGGGAAAAACAGACCTTTGGAAGTTTCCTTTTGTTTGACACTGGTTTGATAATCACTGATCGATGGCACTCACATTTTAGAGATGGAAACAAGCCAAGGATTATGTTCATTGGGGAAAATATGCATGTTGCAATCTGTATCTTCGCAGAGGGTGACCCTAAAACTTTCTAAGTGTGATTTTGATTAATGTTTAAATAAGATGTGCAGACTTCTGAATCCTGCGGTTTGCATTCTGTCAGAATTTACTAGTATTGGTTGGGTGACAGTGGGCGGTCACGCCATTTGCACACATTCCGACTAGACATACCTGACCTGTTTTCTATACGAGCGAATTGAGAGAAGCGGAGCACAACTAGTCTGCATGTGGCCACTTGTATGCAAATCACATACTTGCTATCAGATGACCGCCAACTCTCACTGGCAATATGGGTGAATCCTGAGATTGTGCGCACTGCATGCTTCCAGGATTCAGACATCTGCAGTCACATAGATGGACTTAAGACTTTTATCAAGACCAGACAAACTGTTTGAAGGTAACAAATGCTCTTGTTGCTTTTGTTAATGACTACATGATATCCAAATATGTAATAATAAGTTTTGTCACGTTTGTTAATTATTTGTTCCCATAGTCCACTTTTGAACGCGGCCTGGAACTGCATGCCAAGGTGACCATTTTTGGAGAGGGCTGTCACGGACACCTTGCCAAACAGTTGTACAAGACATTTAATCTTAGAGAGAACTGCGAACCCCAAACCTATGGAATTGGACTAAAGGAGGTATGGATGTGGGGTGTCTGCTCTACATGATCACATCTTTTACTGTACTGTAAAAGGCAATAATCTAAGGACTAGTGAATGCATTGCATGTCTAATAAACAGCACTGCATAAACCCAGAGGGGGGTTTCTTTGTAAGCATGACATTGATTTCTCCATTCTGTGTCTTTTTTTTTATTTCATTGCATTCATGTTTTGTTTCATATCATATTTCACTGAAGCTGGATGGGTTAATGTTGGGTCCCTTTTTTGTCTATATTCAGCTATGGCTTATTGATGAGAAGAAATGGCAGCCAGGTCTTGTAGAACACACTGTCGGCTGGCCTTTGGATAGACACACATATGGTGGATCATTCCTCTATCACCTCAATGAGGGAGAACCACTTGTGGCTCTTGGTTTTGTGGTAAGTGTAAAGCATGGCTGGAGTTGAGATGCCACCAGATTGACCACCCTGACCATGGCACCCATCTGAAACATTCTCTCTGCATTTACAAAGGACTTTGTACATAGATTTATTTGGTTGTAAACTTCATTACAGGTTGGTTTAGATTATCAGAATCCATACATTAACCCATTCAGAGAGTTCCAGAGGTGGAAACATCATCCCACTGTGTCCCCGACTCTGGAAGGCGGAGAACGAATTGCTTATGGAGCACGTGCTCTGAATGAAGGTGGCTTTCAGGTATTGTACCCCTTGCACCATTTTATTTAACTGTATCATGTATTTGCGCTTAGTTTTATAATTTATCCACAATTTTGTTTCTAAATCATTATTTTTCAACCTCCAACGCCCTGACAGATCATGTTTTCAGGATCTCCGAAGTATTGCTCTAGTGAATATTTATCATCACATCAGAAAATGCCACAGGTTCTCTCACCTATGCAATACTAAGGAAATCCTCAGAATTAGAACTGTGGGGGGCCCCATGATGACTAGAGTTTGGGAAACGCTGCTCTCGATAATCTGAATCTATAAACATTCCTCTGATCTTGAAACAATCTGAGAATTTCCTTATTCTTTAGCATCAGTAAGCTTCATTCTACTAGTAAAATTGTCCATTATTTTCAGTCCTTGCCAAAGCTCGCATTCCCTGGGGGGCTTTTGGTGGGATGCAGCCCTGGCTTTTTGAATGTACCTAAGATTAAAGGGACTCACACAGCAATGAAAAGTGGCATGTTGGCAGCAGAATCCATCTACAAGCAGCTAACAGATGAAAACCTTCAGTCAAGTTCCCATGGTATGTAACACGTTGTATGATGTATTAAACGTTTTCTACAAGTTGTGAACAATCTTAAGAATGCTTTCTTCCTTCCCATGAAAGCTGATTTTTCCAGCTGCAGTGAATGATGTCTCATTTAGATGTTTACAGAATTGTTGTGAAAAGTTCATATAGAGTTAATGCATTTTTTTCCTTTTGGGTTTCTAGGGCTTCATGTCACAGAATATGAAGAAAACTTAAAAAATTCCTGGGTATGGAAAGAGCTATATAGCGTAAGGAACATTAGACCTTCCTGCAATGGATTTCTGGGATTGTATGGTGGCATGATATACACTGGGATTTTCTACTGGATACTAAGGGGGATGGAGCCTTGGACTTTAAAGCATCAAGGTACCTGTGTGAGAATTAAATTGTTTACTGTTAATCACTGTACACATTAAGCGATCAATCAAACTGGAGCAAGTAAATAAAAAAAAAAAAAAAGTCTACACATAAAGCCTCATTCACACATTCAGGAAACTAGAGTCCATGTACGGACCACAATGGATGGACTGGCCGCAGTCTCCCTGGCTAAACTCAATAGCCTCCCATATGCCGACGTGACAATGACGTTCAGGTCAGGGGGTATGGATGTGCGTATAAGACAACAGACCATGCTCTACCCCAGACTCTGAAGATCCCAAGTCTGTGGATCACATTTGTAGTCAAGAGATGAGCATTAACATTTGTTCCAGCCAAGATGCACATAAGATAAATCGGTTCCACCATGAAGTCACTCTTCAGGGCTGTAGGAGAGAAAAATTAGCCAAATTGTTCCATTGCAAAATATTTTCTTCCTTTATTTCTTTTTATGGAACACGATAATGACCATATGAAAAAAGCCCATAGACTGAGTTCACACCTTGTGGATTTTAAACATTGATCGTCCACATGTAAAATCAAAACTTTATAGTACCTGAGAAGTGGATGAGTTTTACTTACTTAAAAAAAGAAAACAAAAAAAAAACGCGCTCTTAGGATTTTTTTTTTTTTTTTTTAACTAAATCTATAGCTGTGTGCATGTGTTCATATACTCGCCTACTGCTGCCTTCAGTATCCAGCACTGTTGTGCCCATCTTCTCAGTGACTTTTCCACTCTTCAGACTCTCCACCGGAGATGATGGCTGAAGGTAAGTATGTTAACACCCACTGCACTACATGCACATATACACTGATTTAGTGGAAAACTGTGGAAGTGTATCTTTAATCCCATATAATTTCATGCACATGCTGATTTTTTTTCTTTTTCTGAAATCTGCTTGGGAATTGGCTATTGTTCCTTCCTTTTTTTAAAAGAAAAAAATCTGCCTCCTATCAGTTGTGGAAACTTGTGTATTTTGGTGCAGAATATATTCAGTAATTTAAAAGGGAACCCTAAATATTCAGGTTACACCACCAGTTTGTTTTTTTGTTTTTTTTTGGTTAATGTCTGCCAAAAAAAAAAACACAAGGAACTGGCCCATAAAAGTTGATCAAATGTTGATTTGCAGAGACTGCACTCCTTTATGCCACATCTGAACATACCCTAAACTGTGAGCATAGCTCCAATTCGTTGTACAGCTTGAAAGTAGACTTTGTGGTCCGGTCTTGTCATTTATGCAGATACTTCAATCACCTCTGATATTTTATCATATAATTACTCCAAATGCTCACAGTAACTCCATAAAATACACTTTTGATACATTTGTATTTCCTCCTTTAGGCCTTGATAGTAACCATCTAAAACCAGCCAAGGATTGCACCCCCATTGAGTATCCCAAACCTGACGGCAAGATTAGCTTTGATCTCCTGTCATCTGTGGCTCTAAGCGGTACGAACCATGAACATGACCAGCCTGCCCATCTAACATTACGGGATGACAGTATACCAGTCAACAAGAACCTTGCTATCTACGATGGCCCAGAACAAAGGTTCTGCCCAGCAGGTGAGCGCCAGTGAGATGTGTTCACACCCTTCAGTACATCTTTTTTTCTTTTTTTTCTCCTCTTCACTCCATTACTCATTTAAAAGCTCACTAGTCCAGTAATCATTTCAGAACAGAAACTACTAGTCGTGGTATTGGGCAGTCTTTTGTTTGGATCCATATTTTCAGTTTATGATATGTCTTTGTGAATATTTGCTAAGAAGTTATGAAGCTGGTAATGGATGTATGGCTGGACTGTGAATAGTTACTGGGACTTGATAATGTGGCTTTATAGGGAGTTCCTCTACCCGTATTCCTGTAATCACTCGATTTCTAGATTCCCTAGATAACACGTAGTATGACCAATACCGCCAGCTATTGCTGTTCTCCACCGTGACATAGAAGCAGCTAAGGGTGTTACTCTGTCGCCTTATTGGGGGACACAGAACCGTGGGTGTTATGCTGCTGTCCACTAGGAGGCGACACTATGCATAATCTGAAAAAGATTAACTTTGGCTCCTCCTCTGCAGTATACACCCCTGGACGGCGTCAGCCTTCTCCAGTTTTTGCTTAGTGTCGCAAGGAGGCACACCTTTTTTTCTTTTTTTCCTTTCGTCGGAACAGATGAAGAAAAGTGGGTCTCCAGCGAGACTCCCGGCATGGCTCCTTCCTTGGCCCCCTTTTTAGGGGTGCCCAGTTGAAGTAGAGATGGCGGTCCCCCATGTCGCTCCTTCCCCAGTCCCTCGGGTACTGGTCCGAAGTTGAGACCCCCCCCTCCTTCCCCAACCCCCTTCAGGGTCTGGGTTGAGGTTGAGGCAAGGATGAAGACCCCCTGACGGTGACAGACGCACCCTCCCTAATCCCCCGCAGGGGGCATTAGGTTGAGACGCTGCAGGTAGGGTCGGAGTACAGACAGCATTCTGCACCAGGGACCTCAGGCCAGCTGTGGGATCCTGCTGGGGCCGGGGGAGGGTGCAGGCAGACGTGGCACAGCAGAGACAGGGCTTTCTGCGCCCCTGCCTCTGCAGCAGCAGTGGCTCCATGGCGCTCCAGGGACCCCCCACACAGGAACCGCTAGCACTGCTGCCCCCACCGCTAGCCAGTCGCCCATTCTGGGGGGGTCCGGTGCAAATCCGACCCCCTCCCGGACTACCGCGCCGCTCTGGAGCCCTCCTGGGCATCAGGCCTCTAATTTAGACCGCGGCTTCGGCCTAGCCGAAGCCGCCGCCTTTTCCCCGCCCCCCGGCCCGCCCCTGGCACGCCCCCCCGGATGACGAAAATGACACTGCAGTGTCATAGAAGGGGCGGATCGAGGCAGGAAGGGCGCGCTTTTACATGGCCCAGCGCGCCCTTTTCCAGCTCTCCGCCCCCTTCCCTCTCCACCTCAGAATCCGGTGGCCATCTTGCTGCACCTGGAGGAAGGCAGCACAGAGTCTCCGGGGGGCACAGGACATGGGGCTTATCAGCGCTGGACCTAAGGGGAGCACCGGTGGGGTAAGATCACAGCTGGGTCCTTGGTACTCAGCTGTGAATTCCTATAACCTATAGCGCTCTCCTACTCCTTTTTCCTCTGCGTAGATACCCCTGTAGGGTCTCTATTAATCAGCCTAGGTACTATGTCGGGCTCAAAGAAAAGAACCAGGCAAGACTGCTTTTATGCAGTCTGCACTCTCCCCAGCGGCAGCACGTATCCGCACTGCCGGGACTGTACCCAAAAAAAAAAAAAACGGAGCAGAACCCCAAGAAGTCCCTACCAATGCTTCTGCGACCGCTACTGCGCTGGAATGGGCAACTCAGATGTCGCAGTCTATGACACAGTCTATAGATAACCTGACCTCCACATTACTGCAGGCTCTGCTGGGTCATGTCTCGGCTATGAACGTTACCCAGCAAAGGGACGTCCGGTCTCATGATCAGGGCGCTTCCGACAGTTCGAGGCGTAAGCGGACCCACAGGTCGCGTTCAGCTGTGTCCTCACATAGCAATAGGTCTTCCCCCTCCAGGGAAAGACACAGTGGCCTCAGTTCACCGAGGCCGTCCCCTGATAGAGAAGGACAATGCGGATCTCCACAATGATCCCAGACTACGGGAAACCTCCGCTCTAGTTCGCCCGCTAGGGAGCTCCTTAGCGATGCGCAGGACTCAGAGGGCATATGTGACTCCAATTCAGATAACGAAACAGAGAACGCTTTGCTCCCTAGTCCCCCTAGCAATACTGCGATAGTTGAGGATATCGTCTCTTCCATCCTTCGGGTGTTGGACATTTCAGATCCAACCCCGGAAGCACCAGAACACAACATTTCCTTTGAAAGTGTTCAGAAACCATCGAAGGTCTTCCCTAATCACCCGGAATTCCAAAAAATCCTTTCTAAGCATTTTTCGCAGCCTGAGAAAAAATTCGCCAATCGCAAGTATTTGGAAGCAAAATACCCCTTTCCACAGAAAGACACCAAGGATTGGACAGATCCGCCTGAAGTGGACCCTCCAGTCTCTGGGCTGGCAGCACAAACGCTTCTCTCGCTGCCGGACAGATCAACCCTCAAGGACACAGCAGACAGACAAGTCGAACGCATGGCTCGTTCAATCTTTGAAGCGGCAGGTGCCTCTTTGGCTCCCGCATTTGCTTTAGTCTGGGCAGCCAAGGCCATCATGGCTTGGGCTGCTCTATTGCAAAAGGGCCTTCAAGCTTCAAATCCTCAGATGGCGGACCAGGCGGTGCAAATTGCAGTGGTGGCATATTACATGGTCCTTGCAGCGTTGGACTCTGCAAGAGGAATAGCGGGAATAGCATCAAACGCCATTACAACCCGGCGTATTCTCTGGCTAAGAGAATGGAAAGCGGATGCGGCCTCAAAAAAGTCCCTAACAAATCTCCCATACTTCAGTGGCCGTCTTTTCGGTGAAAAGCTGGATACAATGATATCCAATGCTACCGGGGGCAAAAGTACTTCCCTCCCTCAACTAAGACCAAAACGCACGTTTAAAAGGCGTAATCAATCTCGTTTCCGATCCTTTCGGAATTCTTCGGGCTGGTCCGTCTCACGCCCAGCACAAAACCGTAATCGTTCCCCCCCGCAGGGACAACACACGGCGGCACAGAGGCCGGACAGGAACTGGCAATCAAAGGCAAGCCAGGCAAAACCTAAAGGAGGAAAACCTCAGACTTTTCCCTCGTCCTGACTCATGCCCTCTCGAAGACACCCCACTTGTTGGCGGACGACTGCTACTCTTTCAGCAGGTCTGGCTGCCTATTACAGAAGACAAGTGGGTCAAGGAAATAGTGTCTTCAGGATACAAAATCGAGTTTACTACCAGCCCACCGCACAGGTTTTTTTCCATCTGTCCCTCCAAAATCCCCGCTCAAAGCTCAGGCCTTCCGTCAAGCGGTTTCTTCCCTCCTGCGAGCAGGAGTCATAGTGCCAGTCCCAGCAGAAGAGCGCTTCCGAGGGTTCTACTCCAACCTGTTCGTGGTGCCCAAGAAGGGAGGCAGCGTCCGACCCATACTAGACCTCAAGCAACTCAACAAGTACGTTCGAGTTCGTCACTTCCGCATGGAATCCCTCCGGTCAATCGTTGCGTCTATGGAAAAAGGAGAATATCTTGCCTCCATAGACATACAGGACGCATACCTGCATATACCAATTGCTCCCTCCCATCAGAGGTTTCTCAGATTCGCAATCAACCAAGACCATTATCAGTTTGTGGCCCTCCCGTTCGGTCTGGCCACGGCCCCCAGAACATTTACAAAGGTCATGGCAGCTACCATGGATGTTCTGCACTCCAGAGGCATAGTAGTCGTTCCATACCTGGACGACCTTCTCATCAAGGCCTCCACCCTCAAGGACGGCGAGGTCAACGTCTCGATCACGATCGACACTCTGACGCGCCTGGGATGGTTAGTCAATTTACAGAAGTCCTCGACTACCCCGAGTCAGTCTCTGACCTTCCTGGGGATGCTATTCGACACCTCCAAGGGTCTGGTGATCCTCCCCAGGGACAAGGCACTGGCTCTCCGTCTGGGAGTTCACACACTCCTCCGCAAGTCCCCCAGATCTCTCCGGTATACCATGAGAGTACTTGGCAGGATGGCAGCAGCAATGGAGGCGGTACCATTTGCCCAGTTTCACCTCAGACCCCTTCAACTGTCCATCCTCAAGTCCTGGGACAGGAATCCGTTCTCCCTCGACAGGGAGTTCCGGTTATCAGCAAACACGAGGAGGTCCCTGCACGGGTGGCTCAAGCCAACCTCGCTTGCAAGGGGAAAATCCTTTCCGGTCAATGGAAGGTTTTGACCACCGACACAAGCCTTATGGGTTGGGGCGCGGTGCACCTACATCACAGACTGCAAGGCAGGTGGTCACCAAGGGAATCGACCATGCCCATCAACATCCTGGAAATTCAGGCCATCTTCCTGGCGTTGCAAGCCTTCCATCACTTGCTGGCAGACTTTCATATCAGAGTACAGTCGGACAATGCCACGGCAGTGGCATACGTGAACCATCAAGGCGGCACCCGCAGCATCCAGGCGATGACCGAAGTAAAGCGTATCCTACAGTGGGCGGAGGATGCAAGGTCGGTACTCTCCGCGGTCCACATTCCGGGCGTGGACAACTGGGAAGCCGACTATCTCAGCCGACAAGGAATGGACTCGGGGGAATGGTCTCTCCATCCCAAAGTCTTCGGTCAGATCTGTCATCGTTGGGGGACCCCGGACGTGGATCTGATGGCATCCCATCTCAATGCCAAGGTTCCCAATTTCATGGCCAGGACGCGCGATTCGCGATCGCTCGGAGCAGATGCCCTGGTTCAGGACTGGACCCAGTTCCAGCTTCTGTACATTTTTCCACCCCTCCCCCTGATCTCCAGAGTCCTGAGGAAGATCAAACAAGAGGGTGTTCCCACCATTCTGATCGCTCCAGACTGGCCCAGGCGTACATGGTACGCCGACGTCGTGCAACTCACAGCAGACGCTCCCTGGCGTCTCCCCACACGTCCCGACCTCCTGTCACAAGGCCCGTTCTTCCACCAGAACTCAGGGGCTCTCAATTTGACGGAGTGGCCATTGAGACCTGGGTTTTGACCCAAGCAGGTTTTTCACCGGACGTTGTTAAAACCATGATCAGGGCTCGAAAGCCAACTTCAGCCAGGATTTACTATCGTACCTGGAAGGTTTTTCTTCACATGGTGCGACTCTCGTGGGCAGATTCCACTTCCCTATTCTCTTCCAAAGGCCCTCGGGTTCCTTCAGTCAGGCCTGGACGCCGGGCTATCCCTGGGCTCGCTGAAGAGCCAGGTCTCCGCGCTTTCAGTGCTCTTTCAGAGGCGTATTGCTAACAAGCCGCAAGTGTAGACTTTTCTCCAAGGGGTTTCCCGATTGGTTCCCCCCTACAAACGTCCGTTGGAGACGTGGGACCTCAACCTGGTCTTGACAGCACTAGAGTCACCTCCTTTTGAACCCCTTAGGGTGGTCTCACTCCGCTTTCTATCGCAGAAAGTGGTTTTCCTGGTGGCAATCACCTCGCTACGCAGGGTGTCTGAACTTTCAGCTCTTTCCTGCAGACAACCCTTCCTGGTTTTTCATCAGGACAAGGTGGTTCTCCGTACAGTACCATCCTTCCTTCCGAAGGTCGGGTCCAGCTTCCACCTCAATGAGGAAATATCACTACCGTCTCTTTGCCCGGCTCCCGTTCATAGGGTAGAGAAGGCTCTGCATACGCTTGACCTTGTCAGGGCATTGCGTGTTTACGTGTCTAGGACTGCTCCTTTCCGGAAGTCTGATTCACTTTTCCTTCTTCCAGAAGGCGTTCGCAAGGGCCTACCGGCTTCCAAAGCCACCCTTGCTAGGTGGATCAAGTCCACCATTCAAGAGGCTTACCGCCTCAACAATTCTCTTCCGGCCGGTATCACGGCACACTCTACGCGGGCGGTAGGGGCCTCTTGGGCCATTCGGCATCAATCCTCAGCACATCAAGTGTGTAAGGCAGCCACTTGGACTAACCTGCACACATTTACAAAACACTACAGAGTGCATACCCAGTCCTCAGCGGATGCGAGCCTGGGTAGACGGGTCCTGCAGGCGGCAGTACTCCAAGTCTAGGGGACTGTCGGCACAATATTCGTCCACTGCTTCCCACCCAGGGACTGCTTTAGGACGTCCCACGGTTCTGTGTCCCCCAATAAGGCGACAGAGTAAAGGAGATTTTTGTGTACTCACCGTAAAATCTCTTTCTCTTAGCCTTTAATTGGGGGACACAGCTCCCACCCTGTAGCCCTTGCGGGCCGTTGTTACGGTTGGGTTCTCATATTGTTGTTTGAGCCTGTTTATAGTAGCCTTTTTTTTTACAGGCATGGTTATGTTTCTGGTATATTCCTCCTAATGCTTTTGCACAAAACTGGAGAAGGCTGACGCCGTCCAGGGGTGTATACTGCAGAGGAGGAGCCAAAGTTAATCTTTTTCAGATTATGCATAGTGTCGCCTCCTAGTGGACAGCAGCATAACACCCACGGTTCTGTGTCCCCCAATTAAAGGCTAAGAGAAAGAGATTTTACGGTGAGTACACAAAAATCTCCTTTTTTACACAAATAGATATTAGACCAATTTCGATCTGTTCAACTCCATATTAATCTAAATGAAACAATACTGAAACCTTTCGTTATAATTTTTTTCATGCTCCTAATTATGAGACTACAAAGCCTATACTTTCTATGGTATCCATACTCCGCTGGGTGAGCACTCCTGTCTCCTGAGCTGTGCATGTCACTGGGGTATTTGAGCAATCGGTGGGGGTCTCTCTTCCCCCAATTGCACTCTACAAATCGGCTGAAATCTGCATTGGCAGCGATTGGATAGAAGCAATGTATTGAACACAGTAGTCCTGTACGTGGTGGCCGCTGTCATCGTCTCCATGTGCAGTGGCAGCTAAGCAATGCACAGGACTGCTGTGTTCTGCCCCATACACCGTGTATCGGTCTGCTGGGTGTTGGACCTCCAATGTCATATTGGTGACTTACACTAAGGTCCTCTATTATTCAGTCCTGACAACCCCTTTAAGGGATACAGAAAAGAAAGAAAAAAGGAGAATCTGCCACCATCTTTTATGCATCTGACTGTGTAATGTCTATCTTATTGGTGGAGAAATTACCTTTTTATCACTTGCTATCCACACGATGAGCAAGAAAGCAGAGTCTTCCTCATCCATGAGCCATCGGCAAACTCTGCTCTGCTGATGCTGATGGCCAGCTTTTCACAATGTACTAGGAGGTAAGCCGTCAATCTAAAGGAAACCAAATTCTGAGACCCCTGTGAATGGGATAATCTTTTCTTTTTCTATATATATACACACGTATACTTTTCAGTGGCAAAACAGAAAACAGTATCTGTACTTCTCTGGCTGAAATGTTCTATCCTGCAGGTTCAGTGACAATTATACCCTTGTTCTCGTTTCAGGTGTCTATGAATACGTTCCTCTGGAATCGGGGGAGGGCTCACGGTTACAAATCAATGCTCAGAACTGTGTGCACTGTAAGACCTGTGATATTAAAGATCCAAGTCAGAATATCAACTGGGTTGTACCCGAAGGTGGCGGCGGACCAGCCTACAATGGAATGTGAGCGACCCACCCTAGAGAGCAGTATTTTTTATACAGTGACTGACTGGTCCCAACCACTGGTGCCAACCGCTGACACCAGAATGGTCCTGGAAAAGTAATTTCAGGCTTTAATCGAATGTGAGTCAGGAGCTGTGGATTTCCACTATTGCTTGTGGAAGGACACTAACACTAATGTATAACGAGCATCCAGCTTCTACTTTGGAAGATGGTGGATTGTGCCAGTATGTTGCCTTATTGTATCTGGTGGAATTGAAGACTACTGTGAGACATGCTCAACACCGGCCATGAACAATGTCTTCTCTATACCTAGAGGCCCCAGTTCATCATTGGCCAGTTTCCATTTTTGTCTTGTGGTATTCATTATAATTTTTTTGCACAAAATTCTTCAAAATGGCGCACACCATACCTAAGTTTTACAACGTCAAAAAGAGTTTTTTTTTTTTTTTTCCCTGTCCTAAACAGTTTTTGCAACTCTTTAGTGGAAAAAAAAAAGTTGAACATTTTGCAAAATGGTTAAAAATGTCTTCAAATTACCGACATGCTGAAACTTACACAGGTGGGGTGGGATAGGAGTGAAGTTGTGCCAAATATTTTAAAAAATCGCTATTAATGAATCATTTCGCTTAACTATACCCACAAAGTGGAAGGTAAAAAAAAAATGGGAGCACATAAAATAACTTAAGTAAAAAAAAGGCACATGTTAAATAATAAGGTGCTAACAAAAAAGGCACAATACTAGACAAAAAACGGGTAAAGCCAATGATGAATCTGGGCCAGAATGTTCAAGAAGTTTTCTATGTTCCACGTTTTTTGTTAACAAGATATTTTTCAAAACCCTCAGTCTTCTACTTTTAATGTATCAGTCTGTTAAAAAGAAGCCGTCACATATCGACTATCCTACATTCAGTGCAGACACCACAGCTTTCAGGTTTTGTTTCTGCAGCTTACATGCGCCCGTTCATCTTTTGCATAGTATGCTGTAGAACTCCGGATTTCAAAGTCGCCTGTCCCTGGTGAAATAATCTCTAATCTTCCCTAAAGGAATGAACCATTTATAGGTTTTATCCTCTAATTGTACTGTTTTTTTATTATTGTATTTTCTGTACATGATTATGGGGGCCTGATCTTATATAATCAGTGGTTAGAGCCACACAGACAATAGGAAACTAAAGATGGGGATCAGCTCCTGTTCTATTAAAGGGAATCTGTCATCTCATTTTTGCCCTATGAGATGCGGCCACCACCATCAGGGGCTTTTATACAGCATTCTGTAATGCTGTAGATAAGCCCCCAATGTAACCTGAAAGATAAGAAAAACAAGTTAGATTATACTCACCCGGGGGGGGCGGTCCGATCCGATGGGTGTCGCGGTCTGGTGCCTTCCATCTTCTAGCGATGATGTCCTCCTTCTTACTTCTGCCGCGGCTCCTGCGCAGGCGTACTTTATCTGCCCTGTTGTAAAGTACTGCAGTGCGCAGGCGCTGGGAAAGGTCAGAGACGTCCGGCGCCTGCGCACTGCAGTACTTTACTCTCGACAGGGCAGATAAAGTACGCCTGCGCAGGAGCCGCGGTAGAAGTAAGAAGGAGGGCGTCATCGCTAGAAGATGGGAGGCACCAGATCGGGACACCCATCGGACCGCACCCCCGGGTGAGTATAATCTAACTTGTTTTTCTTCTCTTTCAGGTTACATCGGGGGCTTATCTACAGCATTACAGAATGCTGTAGATAAGCCCCTGATGGCGGTGGCCGCATCTCATAGGCCAAAAATGAGGTGACAGATTCCCTTTAAGAGCTGCAGTACCTGGCAGTGGCCACTAAACAGCGGTGCTGTTCTGCTCACTACACTATTCATCAAATACCAGAAGTGATGGCAGCTGATCGGTGGGGGTGCTTGGGTGTCAGACCTCCATCCGTCTTATAGTGATCAATGTAATTAAGGAGAAATAAATGATGCCTGATGCAGATGAGTGGCTTTATTTTGTCAGCACGCTCCATTTATTTAAGCTTAGGGCAGATTAGGACACTGGAATCACAGGATCCCTTTACTTCCTCCTAACAGCTGCAAGAACAGATAGAAATAGGACTGGATTATGGGTGAAATTGTGAACAAGCAGGCTGTGATTCCACCATAGCTGTAACATGCCATGTTAGAACATGCAAAGGTCAATCAGGGGGACGTGATCAAGTAAAGATCATGTCCCCCTGAATCCTCAGTGATATTGAGGGAGACTTTTCACGCTGCCTTTTGTTGCCCATAGGAACCAATCAGACCTCTCCTTTCATATATTAATATGCTCTGGTAAAATGAATCTGAGCTCCGATTGGTTGCTATGGGAAACAAAGGGCACTCTTGCTCTAAGACCACTAACTCTCCCGCATTATGTGGTTCCGTTGTATAGCATGTCTACAGCAATATTGTCACTATTAAAGGTTCCACCCTTGTAAATTGTCAATTTTTTTTTCTCCAGTTAATATGGATCGCCATTCCTATGAGAAGACGCTACAGCTTTATTCTTTCTAGTATGAATACCACCGATGTTTTGGGGTTCATGAAACTGCGCTATTTACTTATGTGAACTGGAAAATCTGTCGGTAACCTTTTGCTCTGGATAGTTCATTGCCCATGTTCTGATGAGTATTCTGGAAAGTGTATTACTTGAGTAGCTGGCCAGGCCCCTCAAAACCGCCACCATGTTGTTACTGAACTCTGCGTCTACTTTCTAGCACACATGATTTTGGGGGCTTAGGCTACGTCCACACGGTCAGTAAACCAGCAGCACATCTGCTGCGTCCAAAGCTCTACTGGCTTTTGAACACAGGTGATTCCGCATGTGTTCACTGAACCGGGCAGAATCACCACATCCTATACATTGCACTAGTGTTATTTATATTGTGGAGACTCGCGTCTCCGCAAGAGAAATTGACATGCTGCGGTCTGGTAAGACACGCCACATGTCCGTCTCTGCAGGGAAGCCGCAGTTGTCTGTGCACACACAGTGATCATGGGATTTCTTGAAATCCCATCCACTATGCTGTAACATTTGGACACTGCGGATGTACGCAGCGCCCAACCCGCGTTTACTGACCGTGGGAACATACCCTTGATTGTTGAATCGCCATAAAATCAATTTTAAAACTCATGAGAGGATAATTAGTGGGTGACTAGTTGTTGGTGTGTGAGTGAGGTGATTTGCTAGACAGGCGTCACTGCCACCTCTTTGCAAATCGCTCACATGCAAGCAACGTTCTGCCGGATTCAGTCAGCCATGGAGGAGTTACACAGTCATTGGCAAAACATAAGACCGAACTTACAGCCCCCAATGAATCGCACAACCCCACTGGTGGCTGACTGGCTGAGTGTTGTATTACGGCTGACTTTTTGGGCATTCTCAGTGCATCAATGTAACTGGGGGCACAGTCCTGAATTCTGTACGCATTGCGAGTTGGGCAGAATGTTGTGCGTGTGCAAGATCTGCAGTGGCATTGGTGACGTTGCTGTTGCAAATAGTGTTGCTTGCACCCACAGGGGCGTGATGCCATTACTAATGGGATGATTAGATGTGGGGGCATCGATTTCCCTGGACTTATCACCCACTAATTAGCATATTACTTGTAGTTTTAGAATTTATTTTGTGATTCAGCAAAAAGATACTTGTTGGTAAGCAGATTTAGGGTTCAGTAAAGACATGGTGGCAGTTTTGGGGGCTGGGGCCACTGACTGGTTTTCATGAAAAAGAACTCTGTCATCGGTGGCATCAATCATAAAGGGCTGTGTGAGAAATCTCACATCTAAAAGTGGCTAGACATTGCTGACTGGTGTGATTGAGTATCCGAGAACACGCCATAGATGTTTCTAATGTTTGTACAGCAGTAGTGTAGTGTCTATTCTCAGGATTAAGTGAAGATCACATCCACCTGATTGAACATTGGTGTCAAGTGAAGTGTATGGTCGAAGGGGTGGTGACATGATGTTCCCTTGATCCTTTCTCTTAGTCGACAGTCTGAAGCATGAAGAAAAGTCATCGCAAAAGCGAGTGTACAAATATATCTAGGAACAGTGATTTTTATTTTCTCACAAAATATTTTAAAAGTCTGGGCATCTCAAAGCACAGGTCAGTGTCCTTTAATTTAAAAAATCCATTGGATAGTTTGAGAAGACATTTATTATCTACTTATGCAAATGATGTGCTCAGTAGACAGGATAAGGATAAAGCGTCTGGTGCCTTCTAGCTTAAGATGAGTTTTTGATGGAGCGTCTTAGGCTATCTTCACATGCAGCATCGTTGCTACCTTCTTTTCTGCAGCCAAGACCTGTTTTCTTGGCAGTCAAAATGCGTCAAAACACTTTCAGCCTTTATTTTTGGGTACAGTACATGTTTAGCAGTTCGGCTACGTGCCCACAATAGGGAATAGCAGCGCTTTGGACACCACACATATGGGCCGAGTCCACAACGCTGCGTTCTACATTACAAGCACAATGGATGGGATTTATAGGAATCCCATCCACTGTGTTTCTATTTAATGCTGAGTAAACTCACCCATGGTGCGGGTTTACGAGCTGCAGCATGTCAATTTCTGTAGCTGAGATGTCTGTCTCTGCTGTGGATTTTGACCAATTGAATGTCATTACATGCAATAATTAGAAAGCGCCAAAAATACACTGCGTCCAAAACACTGCTATCCCTGATCGTGGAGATGTACGGTGGAGGAAATAAGTATTTGATCCCTTGCTGACTTGGTAAGTTTGCACACTGACAAAGACATGAACAGTCTATAAGTTAAAGGGTAGGTTAATTTTAACATTGAAAGATAGAATATCAAATATAAAATCCAGAAAATCACATTATATAAATTTATTTGCATTTTGCAGTGAGAAATAAGTATTTGATGCCCTACCAACCATTAAGTGTTCTGGCTCCTACAGACCTGTTAGACGCTCCTAATCAACTCGTTACGTTCATTAAAGACAGCTGTCTTACATAGTCACTATTGTAAAAGACTCCTGTCCACAGACTCAATTAGTCAGACTCTAACCTTCACAACATGGACAAGTCCAAAGATCATTATAAGGATGTCAGGGACAAGATAACAGACTTGTGCAAAGCTGGAATGGGCTACAAAACCATAAGTAAGACGCTGGGTGAGAAGGAAACAACTGTTGGTGCAATAGTAAGAAACTGGAAAACATACAAAATGACTTCTTTTTAACATATTTATTAATGACCTTGTAGGGGGCATAGAGAGTAGAATTTCAATATTTGCAGATGACACTAAACTCTGCAGGGTAATCAATACAGAGGAGGACAATTTTATATTACAGGAGGATTTATGTAAACTAGAAGCTTGAGCTGATAAATGGCAAATGAGCTTTAATGGGGATAAATGTAAGGTCATGCAATTGGGTAGAACAAACAAGATGTATAATTACGTGCTTAATTGTAAGACACTGGGCAAAACTGTCACTGAAAAAGACCTGGGTGTATGGGTGAACGACAAACTTACATTTAGTGGCCAGTGTCAGGCAGCTGCTGCAAAGGCAAATAAAATAATGGGATGCATTAAAAGAGGCATAGATGCTCATGAGGAGAACATAATTTTACCTCTATACAAGTCACTAGTGCAACCACACTTAGAATACTGTGTACAGTTCTGGTCTCCAGTGTATAAGGAAGACATAGCTGAACTGGAGCTGGTGCAGAGAAGAGCGACCAAGGTTATTAGGGAACTAGGGGGTCTGCAATACCAAGATAGGTTATTTCACTTGGGGTTGTTTAGTTTGGAAAATTGAAGGCTTGGGGTACCGTTACACATAGCGATGCACCAGCGATCCTGACGATATGGATCCCTGGTGCATCGCTAAGTGGGCGCTAGTGAGCTGCCACACAGGCAGATCTCACCAGTGACATCGCAGGGGTCAGGGATCGCTACTTACCTGTCAGACGCGGCAATCCTGACGTCCTCCCGCCCGCGTAGCTCGTCACAGCAGAAAGCGCCGCAGGAAGCTGACGACGAGAAATGGTCCAGGACCTTCTCGCGCGACCAGCGATATCCAGTGGGGGAGCCGGTCGAAGGTAAGTATCACATGTAGCGATATCGCTAGCAATATCGCTGCTACATCACAAAATCGGTGACTTTACAGCGATATTGCTAGCGATATCGCAGTGTGTAACGGGGGCTTTAGGGGTGATCTTATTACAATGTATAAATATATGCGGGGCAGTACAAAGACCTTTCTAATTATCTTTTTACTCTTAGACCTGTGATGGGGACAAGGGGGCATCCTCTCCATCTGGAGAAGGTTTAAGTATACTCACAGACGCGGATTCTTTACTGTAAGAGCAGTGAGACTATGGAACTCTCTGCCATATGATGTGGTAATGAGTGATTCCCTAATAAAATTTAAGAATTGACTGGATGCCGTTCTTGAAAAGTATAATATTACAGGGTATATACACTACTGTAGTTTCCTCAATATTGCGTTGATCCAGGGAGCTAGTCTGTTTGCCGTATGTCGAGTCGGGAAGGAATTTTTTTCCCCAATGTGAAGCTTACTGTTTGCCACATGGGATTTTTTTTGCCTTCCTCTGGATCAACATGTTAGGGCAAGTTAGGATATCAGGATATGGGTTGAACTAGATGGATTTAAAGTCTTCCTTCAACCCTAATAACTGTTACTATCAATCAACATCCATCTGGGGCCCCATGCAAAATCTCACCTCGTGGGGTATCCTTGTTTATGAGGAAGGTGAGAGATCAGCCTAAAACTACACCAGGGGAACTTTTTAATGGTCTCAAGACAGCTGGGACCACAGTCACAAAGAAAACCATTGGTAACAGATTACGCGGTAAAGGTTTAAAATCCTGCAGAGCCCGCAAGGTCCCCCTGCTCAAGAAGACACATGTCCAGGTCCATCTAAAGATTGCCAATGAACACCTGAATGATTCTGTGACTGATTGGGAGGTGTTGTGGTCAGATGAGACAAAAATTGAGGTCTTGGCATTAACTCAACTCACTATGTTTAGAGGAAGAGAAATGGTGTATGACTAGAGATGATCGAATTTGTTCAAATTTTGGCCCCGAATCTGATTTTAACATATTTATGACGTATTCAAACGATCAGTTCTGAACATATTCAGTAATTTCTACTCCCATTGACTCTAATAACATTCGGCTGTGTTCGACGAATATTGCAAAAACAATATTCGATCCCAATCGTATTCGGAACCAAATCCAATCAAATTCGCTCATCTCCAACTATGACCCAAAGAACACCGTCCCCACTGTCAAGCATGGAGGTGGAAGCATTATGTTTTGGGGGTGTTTCTCTGCTATGGGCACAGGACTACTTCACCGCATCAATGGGAGATTGGATGGAGCCATGTACTGTAAAATCCTGAGTGATAACCTTCTTCCCTCCGCCAGGACATTAAAAATGGGTCGTGGCTGGGTTTTCCAGCAAGACAGTGACCAAAAACATATAGCCAAGGCAACAAAGGCGTGGATCAAAAAGAAGCACATTAAGGTCATGGAGTGGCCTAGCCGGTCTCCAGACATTAATCCCATAGAAAACTTAAGGAGGGAGTTGAAGCTCCGAGTTGCCAAGTGACAGCCTTAAAATCTTAATGATTTAGAGATGATCTGCAAAGAGGAGTGGATCTAAATTCCTCCTGACATGTGTGCAAACCTCATCATCAACTACAAAAAACATCTGACTGCTGTGCTTGCCAACAAAGGTTTTGCCACAAAGTATTAAGTCTTGTTTGCCAGAGGGATCAAATACTTATTTCTCATTGCAAAATGCAAATACATTTACCGTATATAATTTATACAATGTGATTTTCTGGATTTTTTTTTTTTTATATTCTATCTCTCAATGTTAAAATTAACCTACCCATAAAATTATAGAGTGTTCATGTCTTTGTCAGTGGGCAAACTTACAAAATCAGCAAAGGATCAAATACATATTTCCCCCACTGTAGCTTAAGTTTTATTCACCAATAACACAGCACAAAATGTCAGGTGTTTTTTCCCCTATTTTCTCTATTTCTATGGGTGAAAACAAGCAAAAAAAAAAAAGTGTATGAGGTTTCTGGCATCTCATAGTTGCTGGTACTGTAAATTACATCTTTGACAAAAGCACACCCATTAAAGGGAATCTGTCACCCTTTTCAGCCCCTATTGGCTGCCGGCATAGACATGGAGGGCTTATCTACAGCATTTTGTAATACTGTAGATAAGCCCCAGATGTAACCTGAAAGAGAAAAACACGTTATATTATACTCACCGGGGTGGGCGGTCCGGTCCGATGGGTGTCGCCGTCCCGTCCGGCGCCTCCCTTCTTCATACGATGACGTCCTCTTCACCCGTCCTGTAATGGCTCCGGCGTATTGCTCTGCCCTGTTGAGGGCAGAGCAGAATTCTGCAGTGCGCAGGTGCCAGACCAATCCCGATGCCTGCGCACTGCAGGACTCTGCTCTGCCCTCAAGAGGGCAGAGCAGTGTGCCTGTGCCAGAGCCATTACAGGACGTGAGAAGAGGACGTCATCGTATGAAGGGAGGTGCCGGACCGGACCGCCCACCTCGGTGAGTATAATATAACGTGTTTTTCTTCTCTTTCAGGTTACATCGGGGGCTTATCTACAGCATTACAGAATGCTGTAGATAAGCCCCCGATGTCTATTCCGGCAGCTAATAGGGGCTAAAAAGGGTGACAGATTCCCTTTAAGTCTTTCATTCTTTAAATGTGTGCATGTTATGTAGTAAGAGTGTATTAGCCGTGTCTCCTGTGGCTGCTGTCGCCGTGGTTCGATGCAGTTAGGCTGTGTGCACACGATGCAGATTTGCAGCGGATCCGCAGCGGATTTTACCGCGCAGAAACGTTGCATATCTGCATTGTGATGTACAGTAGCCTTAAAATTAATTTAAAAAAAAAAACCGCTGTGCAGACGCTGCGGATTTTTCCGCGCGGTTTTCCTGCGGTACAAAATCCGCAGCATGTTACTTCTTTTGTGCAGTTTTCCATCTCCCCTGTCACCAAATCCGCAGGGGGAAAACCGCAATGGAAAACCGCAACAAAACCGCATGAAAAATGGAAGAAATCTGCAGGAAAAATGCAGGTCATTTGACCTGTGGATTTCTTCCATTCTGTGCAGAAAAATCCGCAGGGCCAAAAAGTACATCTGCACTCACCCTTATTCTTCTTTCTCTTCTGAGTGATTTCTCCACAATTGCAACTAACCGGCTCCCTCTATGCGTAAATGACAGCCTATGGATCCTAGTTCTGACACTCCGTAGGCTTAATCAAATCAAGAAACACAATAGGGGTAAATAGTGACGTGTGAGGGATACAATTATATACAGCTCTGGCAAAAATTGAGACCACTGCACAGTTTTATAAAAATCAGCTGCTCTAACATGTCTGACAGCCATTCCATTCCAGTGTCAGTTGAATTCCAACCAGAGTACACCTCATTCTACTTAATGTGCGTCTGACTAGGTGCCCACCTGAACCAAATCTTATTTACTGAAGGAAAGTATAAAAATTCACAATCCTCTTGCAATAGCACAAGCTGGATGGCAAAACAAGTGCTAGTAATATCCCAAAAGTAATAGGAAGGAAAAATACGGTAAACTTGAGCCATGCCAAAAGAGTTGAAAAGTCTTAAGTGAGGAAAAGAAGGGCTCAATTCTGGCTTTACTAGCAGAGGGATACAGTGAGCGTCATGTTGCCTCCATCCTTAAAATTTCTAAGATGGCAGTCCATTACAACAAGTTCAAGCAGCAGACATTGGGGGACAACAAAGCTACAGACCGGCAGAGGGTGAAAACGACTCTCCACTGACCGGGATGACAGTCATCTTATTCGAATGTCACTCAGCAACTGCAGGATGACCTCAAGTGACCTACAAAAGGAATGACAAATGGCAGCTGGGTGAAGTGCGCAAGCAGTTTGTAACAGGCTCCTAGAGGCAGGGCTCAAGTCATGTAAAGCTAGAAAAAAAGCCTTTCACTAGTGAGAAGCAAAGGAGCCAGGCTGAAGTTTGCCAAAGACCATAAAGATTGGACCATAGAGGACTGGAGTAAGGTAATCTTCTCTGATGAGTCTAATTTTCTGCTTTGTCCAACACCTGGTCGTCTAATGGTTAGACGGAGACCTGGAAAGGTGTACAAGGCACAGTGTCTTGCACCCACTGTGAAATCAGGTGGAGGATTGGTGATGATCTGGGGGTGCTTCAGCAAGGCTGGAATTGGGCAGGGTAATCTTTCCTAAGGACATGAATCAAGCCACATACAAGGTTATCCTGGAACAACAGTTGATTCCTTCTGCTCAGTCAATGTTCCCCAACTCTGGGGATTCCAGTAAGACAATGTGCCATGCCACACAGCTAGGTCAATCAATGTGTAGATGAAGGACCATGCCATCAAATCCCTGTCATGGCCAGCCCAATCAATAGACTTGAACCCCATTGAAAACCTCTGGAATGTAATCAAGAGGAAGATGGATAGTCACAAGCCATCAAAGAAGAACTGCTTACATTTTTGTACCAGGAGTGGCATAAGGTCACCCAAAATCAGTGTGAAAGACTGGTGACAAGCATGCCAAGACGCATGAAAGCTGTGATTAAAAATCATGGTTATTCCACAAAATATTGATTTCTGAACTCTTCCTGAGTTAAAACATTAGTATTGTTGTTTCTAAATGATTATGAACTTGTTTTCTTAGCATTATTTGTTGTCTGCAAGCTATGCATTTTTTGTTATTTTGACCATTTCTCATTTTCTGAAAATAAATACAAAATTTAGTGCTTGGAAATTTGGAGACATGTTGTCAGTAGTTTATAGAATAAAAGCGCAATTTACATTTTACTCAAAAAATATACCTATAAAGAGAGAAATCAGACAAACTGAAAATTTTGCAGTGGTCTCGTAATTTTTGCTAGAGCTGTATAGTAGTAGAGGGGAGAATCCCATATGTAATTCCTCTCTAACAAGCCATAAAACGTAACCTTTATTATTACTACTAAAATGTGTGGTGATAAGAAATTGTTAGAAAATATATTCTGTTCCTAATCTATTTTTGACAAGCTTTGTGACTTGAAAGGACCACTGCCTATATTAATGAATGATGACATCTGGATTGTCATCCCTGTGTAACAGAACAGGGCATACTGTATATTTAGCACACACATCTCCCAACATGTTTCACTGTAGATGTGGCATCATCAGGGGATGATAATGACACAGAGCAGATTACATGTGTTTTTGGAAGTGGAGACCAGCTGACTTTTTTTGAGTGATTCTTGTACAGTGGTTTTGTTACAAATCTTCAATTGAATATCAAAATGCATTTTATAAACTCAGAGGTGATGATCTGGCAGCATACTTCATGTCCAACACTGAGTAGAGCAAGCCTCCTTGGACTTGAACACTTTTTACACTCATGTGCCATCTTGAGAAAAGTAAAAGCGTTACAGGCTCCAATCTTCATCTTTCATGGTCAGAGATCTTACTATGCAGTTGCTGCAAGTTTTGGCCTTCTTTTCTCATCTTTATGTAGCTATATTGTTCCTAAAAATATGGGGTGGATGTAGAGTGAGGTAATTTCACCTGCCTGCATTAGCTTTTTATGTATCAACATATCCCAATTCTTGTATGGCTTTCAGCTCCTCCATCCATGTGTGCATGCAGTTCCCTGCCCCCGCAGAGCCTGGGTGAGAGGAGTTCCCTGCTAGCTGTATACAAATCGAGCTTCTAATATTTACCCTCCCCCTCCATGGAGATTTGATGTTTTCCTCCACATCCCCACACAGATCTGCCTTATACAACCTTCTCCATCTCCCTGCTTTGATCTAATATTAGGGAAAGGGGGCTTTAGAAACAAATTCTAGTGATGAGCAGAAGTGATCATTATTCGAGTTTGCACGGGTGTGCATGGAGGAGCGTGGCTGCTAGGGTGAGATGTCCAGGTCCCCATGTTTCTCAGCTGTTGGATAAACACAGGAAATCCCTACATGTTGTGTGGATGTCTAACAGCCGTGAGCCATGCGGCTGCGGGGATGCAAACATCTCACCTGACCACCCTCAGCACACTCGAGTCACATGCACTAACACCTAAAGATTACACAAATCTTAGAGGACCTTTAACCATTTTGAGCCACATCCTGGAGAAGGAGCTGCACAGTTGAGTAAAAGTTAGACTTAATTTTGGAATTTCTTATTTCGAAGATATTAGCTTTTAAAGTTTAGCATATAAGACCAACTGGGCGTTGCTGGAGGTCTTTCGCTGGAGGCATGTACACAATATAGGCTATCTCCCTAAATTATAACCTAAACTTTACAAGGTAATCTACCCTTTATTAATCTCTGCAGCCCCTATTATATGAGGTGGCCGGCGGGACTGTGGACTCAGTATAAAATAGACCGACCCCTAAAATATAGAATAAATTGGGTACAGTAGTACAATGCAGGATGTGCTGTAAATTTTTTTCATAAGAATTGGAGAAAGTTATGAAATGTCCTATAAATGTGTGTTCTGTGTCTAAGGATCTCGGCTTTTAGTTGAGCTGAATCTGTGCTGCACTTTATGTATAATGGGGAAAATAAATATTTGATATCCTGCCAATTTTGCAAGATTTCCCACCGACAAAGAATGGAGAGGTCTGTAATTTTTAAAATTGGCAGTGTAACAAATACTTTTCCCACTGTACATGCTCAGTGGTAAGGCAGTGCTGTGGAGTCAAGGAAATTGAGGAGTCGGAGTTTGGCTGACCGACTCCACATCCCTGGTGGCCAGTTTACCGTGATCAGATTAGTGAAAGGTCCTCTATAAGAAGACAGCAGCCAAAAGCAGCATGCCATTGGATCTGTGAGAAGCAGGACAGCTGGCCATGTGAAGACCTTAAGACTGGCCACTAAAAACATTGTAAAATTTTAATGAAAACCATTTAGAACGCTGCTAAATTTTGTATTTAGGATGCAAATGCACAAAGCCAAAGGGAATCTTGTCAGAAGGATCAACCCTCCTAAGCTATCTATATGGGTATGCAGATCATTTAAAGTTGAATATTCGGTAACCATGATGTCTGCTATCCAATGACGTCTTCCAGAGAAAGCAGCATTTTTTTAAAATATGTCAATGAGGCGTTAAGATCTCTACCTATAAAGACTGCTTAGGAGAGTTGATACCTAAATCCAGCTTCTCTGTACTGTGTTATGACCACTTACACATGGGAAACCACTTATTATAGAAGACATTAAACCAATTTACTCTATGCACGAGTTTATGAAAGAAATAACAATAAGCCTTTATTACACGGGATTACTGCTTCTCTTGCAATACAAAGAAAGTCTCGTCTGACCGGTAGATGAGGGGTACATGGTTCTGTTTCAGTGACAAAGGCCAACAGGACTGCACTGCAACATCCTGACAATGGTGGGCTAAGTGCAGGGGCTAGAGATCAAGCCAATGATTACCCAAGAAAGACACAGTTGCGAGTTATGCCCGATCTAACCATACACATAAATCGGGCTAGGGGGCCTCCCAGTACTCTACTGGCAGGATTTCCACTCCCTGACCTTCTTGTTCTCAGGGATAGAAGAAGCTGTCAGTTTGGCAGCAGATTACAAACCCCCCCTCCTCCTGAGAATATTTGTGTATGGGATGATTGGAAGATGTTACCATCTGCCAAAAGCCGCTGTGTATGGGCAGCCTTACAGAGAAAGGCAAGAAGATGTTGCTTTTACTGCTGGAGCCCAATAGAAGTCTACCCACAAACAAAAAGGAAAAAATCCACCGCGCAGCCCACTCGTTGCATAGTTCATGCAGTGTAACAGGAGACAAAAATAAAAAAAAAAAACCTGTAAACATCAAAAAAATACTTAGGTGAAATGCCAACACCTGGGTTCAAAAACTACATTTTTTTTCTTTTTTTGGTTTATTTATCAGACAGCAGTTTTACTTTGCGCCCAGATGAGCTCTACGGTACACTGCATGCCAGGTTGGTTGTAAACATTTACGCAAACATCTTCGCGTACACGGCTTTCTCTTTCTCCTTCTGTTCTTTAATCCTCTGCTTGACCCGAAGGATCTCACTGCTGATAGCTGGGAACAGAACGTAGAAGAAGTGAGCACAGGACACACTGGTTAGTGGCACATCTGACAGCGCTGAGCAGTGGGGGGTAGGTCGCTCCTACAGACTGATGCCGACAAGCCAAAATACAAGTCCCTACACATGGGAACATCACGTTACTGAAGGTGTATTCCACAAATTACCTAGCCACAAGATGGGCATTATGTGCCAGGGTACAAGTCCACCAGGCCAGCGCTCAGCTATTCTGTCACTGGGAAATCCCAGACCACTGTTTGAATTTTTAGTCCATAAATCAACAGTACATGTGAAAATTAGAAACTTTGTAAATTATTTTTTCAGAGAAATCTGCTTCAATCTCCCCCTGAACTGATCATTCATTTTCAAACTTCTCAATCCACCAGTAAAATCTGTCTTCAGTGACTAAAATTATAAAATTACAGAGATAAGATTTTATCAGCAGCAACTGCCATCATCCATGTAGAGGGGTGGGGCTAAAACCAGAGCTCCTCCCTCCTATATAGAATCTCATCAGTAGTAACTGCCATCATCCATGTAGAGGGGTGGGGCTAAAACCAGAGCTCCTCCCTCCTATATAGAATCTCATCAGTAGTAACTGCCATCATCCATGTAGAGGGGTGGGGCTAAAACCAGAGCTCCTCCCTCCTATATAGAATCTCATCAGTAGTAACTGCCATCATCCATGTAGAGGGGTGGGGCTAAAACCAGAACTCCTCCCTCCTATATAGAATCTCATCAGTAGTAACGGCCATCATCCATGTAGAGGGGTGAGGCTAAAACCAGAGCTCCTCCCTCCTATATAGAATCTCATCAGTAGTAACCGCCATCGTCCATGTAGAGGGGTGGGGCTAAAACCAGAGCTCCTCCCTCCTATATAGAATCTCATCAGTAGCGCCTGCCGTCTTCTCTCTCAGTAATGTAACATTCTGTCTTCACTGAATACAGATTTTACCGTTGAATTGAGAATTTTGAGAATAAAAGATCCAGGAAGACAAAAAAAAAAACAAAAAAAAAAAAAAAACACACAACAACATTCTCTGTAAAATATATTAGTTTCTTATTTTCACATATAATATTGATTTATATAATTAAAACGATGGTTGCACTTTAGGGTCTGTGCACACGGTGCGGTTTCTACTGCGGATCCGCAGGGGATTTACCGCTGCGGATCTGCAGGTGATGTACAGTACCATTATAGCCTATGAAAACAAAAAAACGCTGTGCACATGCTGTGGATTTTTCTGCGGGGGGGGAAAAAAAAAAAAAGCAGCATGTGACTTCTTTTGTGCGGTTTTGCTAGTTTTCCACCTGCTTCATTCTACAAATCCGCAGGTGGAAAACCGCACAAAAACGGCAGTAAAACTGCAAAAAAAAAAAAAAAAAAAGGGAAGAAATCCGCAGGAAAAATGCAGGTCATTTGACCTGCGGATTTAGTAAAATCCGTGCAGAAAAATCCGCGGGAGGATGCGCACCGTGTGCACATAGCCTTAAAGATGAGAATATCTAGACTGCAAGAGATTTACAGAGATGTACTATATGGACAAGCGTCTTGATCACGAACGTCAGGTGTAATCAGGTTTTAACATCAGTCACGTTACTATAGGTGCATAACATCCAGCTCTCAGCCCTGCAGTCTGCCTTCACGAAGAACAGTGAAAGAATGGTTCATTCTGAAGAGCTTACTGAATGTGAGCGTGGTCCTATAGTGGGATGGCACCGATAGGTCAGGTCAGGTCACGAAATGTCTGCATATTCCACAATCACCTGTGTGTGGCACTATCGAAAAGTGGAGAAAACCACACAAGGAGACCACAGAAAGTTACAGAGAGGGGTCACCAATTGCTGAGGCGCATAGTACCAAAAAGAGTCACCAACGCTCTGCGGACTCTATAACTGCAGAGTCCAAACCTCCTCTGGGATTAACATCAGCACAAAAGCTATGCACCAGGGCCTTTATGGCCTGGATTTGTCCATACAGTTGCATGCAAGCCTTTCTTCACCAAGCACAATAATAGTTGTCGAGCATACCAGCTCTGGAGCAGTGGAAACATGTTCTGTGGAGTGGCGCACATAAGGAAAAAATTCCCAAAAATTAAAAAAAAAAAAAAAAATACATTTGAAAGGTTGACTCACCAAACCGCTGACTAATGCACTAGCATGTTCTGTGGAGTGATCTGATCTGGCAGACTGGTTTTGGTGAATGCCAGAAAAATGTTACCCGTCGGTCTTCATTGTAACAACTGGTAAAGGGAATCTGTCACCACTTTTGACCTATCTAAACTACTACTATAGCTATGCAGGTTAAAGACTGCTGAAAACAGCGCTACATGTGTGTCTCATATCAGATGCTTTGTTGTTGAGAAATCATCTTTCATCACTTTATATAATTGACCTCTTCCAGGCTCCGGAGCGGATGGTGTCAGGAGATAACGCTGCCTCCAGAGCTTGTTTTACATGAAGGGGAGTCATCAGTGAGACAAGTAAACAGAACAGGAAAAGTGAAATTTGTCATCTTGCAAACACATTTTTTGCTTCTCTCTCAGCTCTGCTGCACTGTAACAATATTGCAGCCTGTGAGATGGAGCTGAGAGGAACCTGCAGATGTGTCAGGTATAATCACACACAGCTCTGCAGTGAGATCAGGAACGCAGCCAGCAGCCATTACACATCCCACTGGTAACTCCCCCTTATATTTAACATAAGCTCTGGGGGCAGAGTTATCCTCCAGGCAGCGTCCGCCCCCTAGCCTGGAAGAGGTCACTTATATAAAGTGATAAAAGATTTCTCAGCAACAACTCAGCTGATATCAGACACACAGGTAAGACTGTGTTCAGCAGTCTATAGCCTGTATGCCGATATTAATAGCTCACATAGTTCAAATGTGGTGAGATTCCCTTTACGTTTAGTGCAGCGACGAGAATACTATGGGGTTGTTTTTCAGGGGATGCCTAATCCCCTTAGCACCCGCGAAGAGAAATCTTAATGCTTCAGCATACAAAGAGACTATATGCTTGCAGTGTTGTGGGAACAGTTTGAGGGGTGGGAGTTCCTTTTCTGTTCCAGTATGACTGTGCCCACAAAGCAAGGTCGATAAATAATTGGTTGGAAGAGTATGATGTGAAACATGACCAATCTTAACCCCATCAACAAAAGTTCTGTCAACAACGCTTTTGGTGTCTGCCACAAAAATGTAGACAGTGCCGAAAATGAGGTCAGACACGGCACAAAGTGGCTCCGTCTGCTTGATTAAAGTCAATGGACCCAAAAGGCAGATCTGCCTGAATCTAGTCTTTCAGAGCTTCAGACGGAAACTGCAGTGAAGTCCTTGAAGTGTGACAAAAACGTGATGTAGATAAAGCCTTACCCTTACAGCGCAGATAGACGACCATATAACTCGTGCAATGATTGCATCGCACTGCACAAACTGGCCCGGCACCTATCCCGACCTGAGCGTGACAGTGTGATTATATCTATGCAGCTGTCACTCAGGTCAGGAGAGCAGCCAGCCAGTACGAGGTTTACGATGCAATCGTCACACTAGAAATAAGGAGGTCTGTCTGCGCCCTTAGTGTGCGCCTCAGATACTACATTATTCCAGTTACTCATAGTAGTAATTCTGCACATTTTTAACTCTTTAAAAGTTAAAAAAAAAAAAAACACTGCCCAAGTATCAAAAGGCAAGTAGTTGCTGCCTACCTGCCTGTTGTGCTCGGCAAAGTTCTTTGCGAACACAGGCCGCTCCTGCCTGCGATTCAGCTACCTCTGCTGACGTCACGTGGACAGAGCAGCGGCTTCTTTTCTGCTCTGCTCACGGAACATGACTGAAGACATCATTTCGACTGACAGCTGGATCCCCGCTGCGTAATTGAAGGAGTCGACTTTCAATCAGCATTACGGTGTCAGTCATGCCCCGAAGACAGAGAGGAAAAGGACCCTCCGCTTTGTCGACGTGACATCAGCAGAGGCAAATGAATCGCCAGCAGGAGCGATGTGTGACCATTCTATTCCGGAGAAGAACAGCACAGGTCACAACATGCAGGTAGCAGTGTCTCTACTAGCCTGGAATGAATATGGCAGTCTTCATTACTCAGAAGTACAGTACTGTGTCTATAAGGCTGTATTCACACATCAGTTTCAGTGTTACTATCTGGAAGAAAAGGAAAAAAAAAAAAAAAAGTTTTTTCTCTGGTGTCCTCCTAATTGCATCAGTATTTTGTTTCACTGCAGCAGGTAGACTTTGACCTTGGAAGTTTAGCCACAAACTTTAATAATGGCAGAGTTTGATCTGCACAGTGGATGAGAATAGGACATAGCTTCTGCGTCTCACATAGAGACATACATCAGTCTATAAAACAGGTGCGAGTATGGATCAATGAGACTGAGAGTTCATGTGCTGTTTCAGAAAGAATAAAACAAAACATCCAATACTAAGATGTGTCACAAGACTGTGTGCACATAGCCCAAGACTGGTAATCACACCCAGGCCTACAGCTAAAATAATCAAAAGTATTAATAATAGGACAGGTCCTGTTTAAGGCCACACACTGAGATGGAGCTACCCAGTCACAGTGAGAACCTTTCAATATAAATCCATTTACCTTTGTCCTCAGGTGCCACCTCATGAGCCTTTTTAAGATCCTCCTAAGAAAAAAAATTTAAAAAAATATATAGTTTCAAAATAAATTATTTTAAGTCTCCATCTAATAGAGTTTATGTAAACCCTTTACCAGTGCTTGCTCATAATCCTTCAACCCCTGCCAGCCCTGGGCCCGTCTGTAAAGTGCTTTTGTATTAGATGCATCGATTTCAAGAGCCTATATAAAAAATAAGTTTTAGCAAAAAAAAAAAATATATAATGATAATACTTTGAATTGAACAATTTCTGCAACACATCTGAGCACTTACCTCATGGCAGCTTTCGATAGCAGCTCTGAAGTCAGACACCTTCAGCTTACAAGCGGCAATATTCAGATTGCAGCTTACAGCAATTGGATTTAACTTTGCAATGTTGTCATCTCCGGTGACATCTTTACAGCTTTCCACATATCTGGAAAATGGCAAAAATCAATCACAGTAACATTTCTATCTATTCTAGCTCATACATCTTAAGAGGACTCCATAAATGCCTTTACTAACAGAGTAACACACAGCCCGACAACCCAAGGCCTAGAATGATATATCATCGTTATAAGCGTGACTGCATATTGTGGCAAAGCCGGATTCATCTAGAAGTCACTTCAAGGGCGAGTTGAGAAAACTGTTGCAAGCACAGACTGCTGCTGTCGTTACTAAATGGACAAAATCATTGACTACGACACGAACACAGTACCTGTAATTATTTTTGATAAATTTATCTCCAAACAGGCTGGCATATTAGTTAAAGGGCGTCTCAACCCCAAACTGCAAATTCAGATACTTAAACATTTATATATGGTACTCAGCCCTTTTAAAAAAAATCATACCAGTAACATACTTTTCAGCGTAGTAGTGACTGAAAATAGAATTAGATTAACCGGTAATTCGGTTTCTAGGAACCTTCCACGACAGTCACCTTGGGAGGTTGTCTCCCCGCCCTAATGGGGGACAGGAAACACAAAGAGGTTAAATAACCCTCCCCTTCCTGCTACCTCCAGTGTTTTTTCTGGACATACTAGCATGAATAGTTACCGCCAGTAGAGCAGGAATCGTCCGGTAAGATATCGTCGTGGAAGGTTCCTAGAAACTGAATTACCGGTAAGTCTAATTCTATTTTCTCCAGTCACCTTCCACGACAGTCACCTTGGAGTTATACCAACACTAGTTTCTAGGGAGGGACTACGGCTTGCAGAACGCGTCTGCTAAATGTTGGATCCCTATTAAAATTCAGTCTATAGTGTCTGGTAAAGGTGTGTACAGAGGACCAGGTGGCAGCTCTGCATATCTGCTCCGAAGACGCGTTCCCTCTTGCTGCCCATGATGTAGCGACTGATCGAGTGGAGTGGGTCTTTAGCATCTCGAGAGGAGAGCTCTCTTGATGCATATGCCAGGGAGATGAACTGCTTGATCCAACTTGCTATCGTGTTCTTTGCTGCCTTCTTTCCCTTACTCCGTCCTGAATACTGAATGAACAGGTTCTGGTCGATTCTCCAAACCCTGGCTATTTCAAGGTAATGGAGGACCACCCTGCGAACATCCAGGGTATGGAACCTGTCTTCCTTCGTTCGTATTAGAAGGATTTGGGCAGAATGAGGGCAACACAATATCCTGGCCTTGATGGAAGTCTGACCCAACTTTGGGCATAAAGGAGGGGTCTAGGCGCAGTACTATACTGTCTGAGTTAAGTAGGAGGTATGGTTCTTGTACCGATAGGGCCTGTAGTTCCCCCACCCGCCTAGCAGTGGTGATTGCTACAAGAAAGACTGCTTTGAGTGTGAGAATCCTCAATTAAATTTCTGACAAGGGCTCAAACGGGGCCTGTGTTAGGCTATTCAGCACTACATTAAGATCCCAGGGGGGAACCCGACTAGGGAGTGTAGGCCGTATTCTGCTTGCAGCGGTCATGAATCGTTTAACCCAACGGTGTCTGGCCAGGTCTTGGTCAAAAAAAGAACTAAGGGCAGATACCCTCAGTGTGCTTGGAGTAAGTCCTAGCTCTAACCCCTTTTTGCAGGAAATCTAGGACCTGGGCAATATTGGGATGGAAGGGGTCAGGGACCTTAGGAAGACACCAGGAAGAAAATTTCTTCCATATTTTGCCATATATGGCATTAGTTACCGGCTTTCTACTTTTCTGCAGGGTCCGGACTACTTCATCCGATAGCCCTTTGGCACTCAGAATGTTGGCCTCAATAACTAAGCTGCTAGACTCAGTTTGCTGGGGTTTGGGTTCAGTAAGGGCCCCTGGAAAAGGCTGTGTCTTTTGGGGTAGAAGCAAGGGACCTTCCAGGGCCATGTCCAACAGGGCGTTGTACCAGCTCCGTCCTGGCCACATTTGAGCCACCAGGATTGTCGTGACCTTGTCTGATCTGATTTTCTGCAGCGTCCTTGCCAACATAGGTATTGGTGGAAAGGCGTAGGCCAGTCTGAAGACCCATGGATGAGCGAACGCATCCGTCCCCCGGGCTCCGTACGTGGGACCGAGGGAGAAGTAGGTTGTTGTCTTAGCGTTTTGAGCATTTGCAAATAGGTCGACTTCTGGGTCTCCCCATCTTAAGGTCAGAGCCTGGAAGACTTCCTGATTCCTGATTCAGACACCACTCTCCCGGTTGGACGTCCTTCGGAAGTCCGCCTGGATGTTTTCCGACCCCTTCAGGTGTACCGCGGAGATGGATAATAGGCGTTTTTCTTCCCATAGGAAGATTCTTTTTGCCACCGTCTTCAGACTGGCATACTTCGTGCCCCCTGGTTTTTGAGATATGCTACCGTGGTTATGTTGTCGGAGTATATCTCGACGTGATTGTTCTGGATAAGGGATGAAGCGGCTTTTAGTAATTCCCTTAGATTTGAAGATCTGGTTCTTATGTTCTGGGACCATTGTCCCTGGAAGTAAGACACCTCCACCACGGCTCCCCAACCTCTCAGACTGGCATCGGTACAGAGTATTTCCAGAAGAAGCTGGTCCCAGCTTATTACTCGTCTCAAGTTCCGGTAATTCAGCCACCACAAGAGGGCAGATTTTACGTGTCCTAGAAGTGGAATCTTTTTCGATAGATTGTTCCGATACTTCCTTGCGCTTACCAGGATGTATGACTGGAGGATTCGCGTATGTGCCTGTGCCCAGGATACCGCCTGAAAACACAATGTCAGGGAACCCAGGATAGACATGGCGTCCCTCAGTCGGTGTCCCTTGCTCTCTGAACCGGACTATTCTCAGATGAAAATCTGACTGACGATATCGGGAAGAAAGGACATCCTTTTTTCCGAATCTAAGAGGATCCCCAGGATCCAACCTAGGGATTCGAGCATCTACAGGGTCTTTGACACGTCCTGGTTCAGCCGGGACACTGATGGAGAGATAATAAGCAGATCGTCTAAATATGCATTTTCCCTGAAGACGGATAGAAATGACTGCTTCCCTCATTATTTTCGTAAATACCCTTGGTGCCGGGGATATGCCAAAAGGGAGGGCGTTGAACTGGAGATGGCTGATCCCTTGGTTGTGGGACACCGCGAACCTCAGGAACTTCTGGTGATCCGGATGAATTGGGACATGGTAATACGCGTCCCTTAGGTCTATTGTAGCCATCAGCCAGCCCTGCCCAATAAGAGGGATTGCCGATTTTACTGACTCCATCTTGAACCTCTGATATCTGATGAAGCGATTCAGGGGTTTTAGGTTTATAAGTCTGTGCTTTCCGGAGGGCTTCTTCGCCAGGAATAGGCGGGGAGTAATGTCCTCTGCCAATTTCCTGTTGAGGTACGTATGAAATTACTCCTTCCCGTAATAGATCTTCTATCTGAAGAAGTAGAACTTTTTGGAGACTTGGGGACTGTGTAGGGCTGACTCTTAAACAGTGGGTGGGGAGATGTGGTTCGAACTCCAGTTTTAGCCCAAATTGTATCGTACGCAGGATCCACTGGTTCGAGGTCGTGGCCTGCCATTGGGCGAAAAACTGAGCGAGTCGACACCCCACCGGGGAGTCACTGTTTGTCAGGGGGTTGTTGTTGCTGAGAGGCAAGGATGTTTTTCCCTCTAGCCCCCTTCGGGTAGCTCCATCGTCCCGTCTTGCCTTTCCCTCTGAACTCCCTTTCGGAGTCCTGCTCTCGTGGGGGGACGAAAAAAATGTCTCTTGGCAACTCTCTGCTCGGGTAGCGATTTCTTTTTGTCGGAGGTCTTTTCGAGGACGTCATCCAAGACTTGTCCGAACACGTGGTGCCCCTGGAAGGGGATGGCACAGAGCTTTGTCTTGGAGGTGATGTCACCTCCCCATGACTTCAGCCAAAGGGCTCTTCTAACCGAATTTGTAAGGACTAGAGACCTTGCTGCTACCCGCACCGTTTCTCTCGAAGCATCGGCTAAAAAGCCTGTTGCTTTTTGGAGGAGGTAAAGGGAATCTAAGATTTCTTCTCTGGGAGTACCTCCCGAGAGGTGTTCCTCTAACGTACGAAGCCAGAAGAACAATGATCTGGTGGCACAAGTGGAGGCTACGTTTGCCTTAAGCAAGTTCGTAGAAGCTTCCCAGGATTTCTTAAGGTGACTTTCTATTTTACGATCCATCGGATCCTTCAACTGGGAAGAGTCCTCGAAAGGGAGGGATGTCTTTTTAGTCACTTTAGAGACCTGCACATCTATTTTACGAATTTCCCGAATAGAGCTGTCACCCTCGAGGGGAAAGCGTTTTTTTTTTTTAGTTCTGATGGTACACTAAGTGCCTTCTCGGGGGAGGACCACTCCTGAGCTATTAGATTTTGTATGTTTTCGTGAACCGGAAAGCCTTTTCTACTTCTGGGTTTCAGCCCACCAAACATCTCATCCTGGACTGAGAGCTTCACCTCCTCCTCCTCAACCCCCATGGTATTTCTCACCATGGAGACCAATTCCTCCATATCCTCAGAGGAAAAATAGTATTTCTTTGCGTCGTGTTTGGAGGTGGATGTGGAGCCCTCATTCTCCCAAATATACTCTGACCCTGAGAAATGGACTTCTCCTGAATCTGAGTCGGCCTCCGTAGGTGCCCTTTTCCTCTTTTTTGGGGGAGGGCCCTGGGTCACCGGGGTCTGGACCGCCATGGAGGTCTGAACCTCCTGTCTTATGAGAGTTTTTATGCTGTCAAACAGGGAGGGCTGTTTGGTGCGCAGAATGTTCTGCGTACAGGGCTGGCATAGCTTCATTTTGTTATCAGAAGGGAACCTGGCACCACAGATACCACATTTGCGAGGGTTTCTTGGGGCAGAGGCCTTGTCCTCCTACAAGAAGAGAGAGAAGGCTTGCTCAGACCCGTGCCACCAACGTTTAACAGTTTAGGGACCGGCCCTGCTACTCACGGTAGGAGGGGGAACGCTGGGCTCCGCAGATGCAGCAGTTGAGGGCTAGTCACCGTCCATGACCGCACTCATACAGACACACTGCGCTTACCTGGAGTCTGTGGCACCCTTATATGGGTGTTTGCAGCGTCTGTCATATTGTGCCCCTCCTTCCTCCTGGTCCATGGGGAGAAACGGCCGCCGGACCCCTGCTGCCATCGGATCCCCAGGTGCCGGCGCGCGTCTCTGTCCCAGGAGACGCTGGAGGATGCGAACCAGAAGTGCGTGCCGACGTCAATTCCGGTCTGAAGCCCCGCCCCCTCCGACGCACGTGCGGCCTAACAGCAGCGTGGGAGGAAGGAGAAAGCCGGGGAGCTAACGGGAGGACCCCGACCAGCACTATACCGCCCCGTTTTGCCCCGGGGGGGGCGCGGGAGGGGCGGACGAGTCCCGAGTCACACCGGGAGGTGGAGACGGGAGCAGCGACACGGAGGAGAGGCGAACCCCCAGACCTCGGCTGCCCAGCTGTAAGTATGTAGGAGCTCCGCTCACTGGCCACGGCAGCCCCTTCTGTAACCTCTTCAAGCCCCACTGGGGGACAGGAAAAACACTGGATGTAGCTGGAGGGGGAGGGTTATTTAACCTCTGTGTGTTTCCTGTACCCAATTAGGGCGGAGAGACAACCTCCCAAGGTGACTGTCGTGGAAGGTGACTGGAGAAATATTCATTTATAATTTATATCAGCGCGGGCATGATCTGATCTTGAACCCCTGCCAGTCTGGGACCACCATTCATTACAACCGGAAGTATAGTGTGCGAGCAGCTTCAGCGCAGAGCCTGAACGTGGTGAGTGAGCTCCTTCATGTAGCAGAAATGGTCACTTGCTATGAGCTCTGACCGCTGGACAGTGCTCATAGCAATCCGGCAATGACAACCACAAGGGTCTTCTGCAGACTTCGGCTTGTCATGCCAACCCATTGCAACCTGCAGTCATGTGACACGGGCGCCGATGGGCGTAATCACATTAAATGCCGCTGTCAGAGGTTGACAGCAGTACTGAACAGTTTAACAGACATGGGTGGATTGCGATTCCACTAGCAGCTGTTCAAAACAGCTGACGTGTGCCGGGAAAGATGTGGGCTCAGGGCCAGAGCCCAAAGCAAATGGAGGGACATGAAATGCTACGGCGCATGTCGTGAAAGGTTTAATGTTACTGGTATACTCAGCTGTATTTGCAGTTGGGGGTTAACAAACTCCCGATAAGTTTCAAAGCACGCAATAAATCAATGAGAGTTACAAACAAGCCATGTAACTACCACTGAGTACTCATTGTAGACATATTCCTGTACCTTAGAGCTTTATTGTACTTTTTTATTGCCATTTCCCAATTCTGAGATTTGAATAAGTTATTTCCAATATTCTTGACATCTTCTGCTATATTCACGATCTTCTCAACCTGTCAAACAAAATAAGAAGAGCGTTGGCTTTGTACAGGGATTATTACATGCCCGTTCAGAAAACCCTCGGTCCTTAAGGCCTCTTTCACACTTCAGTTTTTTACAATCAGTCACAATCCGCCAGGTTTTGAAAAAAACGGATCCTCAATTTTCTTGTGAGGATCCGTTTTTTTTCTCCATTGACTTTCATTAATGGCGGATTGTGACGGATTGCTGTCCGTTGCATCCGTTTTTTTTGAGGATCCGCCAAAAGCTGCTGTCCGTCACCATCCTCAAACATTTCAAAACGGAGCTTGCAACGTTTTTTTCTCTGGCGGATCCTCCAGACACTCATTTAACCCGAAATTCTTTCTAGGTGCCGGACAAAAAAAAAAAAATCTCTCTCTCTCTCTCTCTCAATCTCTTTTACATTTTCAGGATCCGTCTGAAAACGGATCCTGTGCCATCCGTTCTCATCAGTTGAGAACGGATCCGCTAGTCTGACTTTTTGGCGGATTTGAACTGATGCAAAAAACTGAAGTGTGAAAGAGGCCTAAGATATCACAAGTCAGAAAGTTCTCACTGAAGTATTGCAGAGAAATGTACAAAGTGCTTACATCATTTAATTCTACATCAGAGTCTTCAGGGAAGTCAGGATGGGTGTCTCCAGAACCGTCCACAGGAGACATGCCCCACTCGTCACCATCCTGCAGCTCTCCGCATTCTGCTACTAAACACAACTACATAGAAAATGAAAGCATGGTAAAAGGTATAAATACTGAAAATCATCGTCATATTCAGGTTTTTTATGCCATAGATACCCAGTAGAGACAAGCAGCAAGACGGGAGGACCGTGAATCAATCTGCTCATCTCTAGGCCTTATGGTGGACAGATACCAAGGCCGACTGTGCCTCCAAGTCCGGCATATACTCATGAGAATATATACCTGCCACGTGTACTTAACCCAGAAACACTGTGCGGAGGAGTAAGACTGACTGACAACAACTCTCTAGCTAATGTGCTGCATGCACCTCCTCCTCGGAAAAACAATTTCTCAGGTAAAATTATACAGAAAAAAAAAAAAAAGATCTAAATTTAAGCATCACTCCAAAACTAAATGATGGCATACACCCACAAGACACTTACTTTAGCAGGTTTCTCCTCTTTAACTTCAACACTTTCCAGCAGTTTCACAATGCCATATCCTTTGAGGACTTGACCAAATACCACGTGTTTCCCATCTAGATGGGGCGTGGGGACAGTTGTGATGAAGAACTGAGAACCGTTGGTGTTGGGGCCGGCATTGGCCATACTGAGCAGACCCTCCTTATCATGCTGCAAGGGGGGGAAAAAAGTGTTTGGAACATTATAACAACCTCACAAAACATCTCACTAACCAGAGTCTCTTGTGGAAAGTCACAGGCATTACAGTTTTTAAAGCAGAGAGAAAAAAAGTTGGTCGGTCTACAACAAATCACATAACAATTACATTTAAGACAAAAATAATGTTCTGTTTTAGGAATGGCAAACCTGGAGGTGTAGCAGAATGTGCAGCTGCAGATCAGGTGGAACGGCATTTATTTTTTTTCTTTTATACAGAAGGCCACCAGTATCATTAAAGGGAATGTCACCACAAAATGCTAAAACCAAGTACAGGCGCCCGGTGCACCCTGACATGGCCATTTATTTAGATCTTACCACCTACTTTTCAATCCATCTATCTCCACCCTTCTGATTAAGTTTTCATATATATATGGCTTCTGACAGGTCACTGATCCCTCATTGACCTGCCCTCTATTTTATAATGGGGAAAAAAATTATTTAGTCAGCCCCCAATTGTGCAAGTTCTCCCGCTTGAAAATATGAGAGGCCTGTAATTGACATCATAGTTAGACCACAACTATGAAAGTCAAAAAGAGAAAACACATCCAGAAAATCACCTTGTCTGATTTGGCAAGATTTATTTAGCAAATTATGGTGGAAAATAAGTATTTGGTCATTAAGAAAAGTTCATCTCAATATTTCGCTATAGAAAAATATTCAGGATTGAGAGTCCTCAGTAGTTGATACCTTTTAATGGCTAACTGAAAAGATGGTAATACATTGCAAGCTTCCGAGACTACTCAGGTCTCTTCATCAGGCTAGACTAATACAAAATCTGAAGTCCTTTGTTGGCAATGACAGAGGTCAAACGTTTTCTGTAAGTCTTCATAAGGTTGGCACACACTGTTGGTGGTATGTTGGCCCATTCCTCCATGCAGATCTCCTCTAGAGCAGTGATGTTTTGGGCCTGTCGCTGGGCAACAAGGACTTTCAACTCCCTCGAAAGGTTTTCTATGGGGTTGAGATCTGGAGACTGGCTAGACACTTCAGGACCTTCATATGCTTCTTACGAAGCCACTCCTTCATTGCCCTGGCAGTGTGGTTGGGATCATTATCATGCTGAAAGACCCATCCACATTTCTGTCCTTACTAATGGAAGGAGGTTTTCACTCAAAATCTCACAATACATGGCCCCATTCTGTCATGTACATAGATCAGTCTTCCTGGTCCCTTTGCAGAGAAACAGCCCCAAAGCATGATGTTGCCCATGCTTCACAGTAGGTATGGTGTTCTTTTGGATGCAACTCAGCATTCTGTCTCCTCCAAAACACAACAAGTTTTGTTTCTACCAAACAGTTCTACTATGCTTTCATCAGACCATATGACATTTCTCCCAATACTCTTCTGGATAATCCAAATACTCTAGCAAACTTCAAACGGGCCCAGACATGTACTGGTTTAAACAGGTGGACACGTCTGGCACTGCAGGATCTGAGTACCTGGTGGCGTAGTGTGTTACTGATGGTAGCCTTTGTTACGGTGGTCCCAGCTCTATGTAGGTCATTCACTAGGTCCCCCCGTGTGGTTCTGGGATTTTTGCTCACCGTCCTTGTGATCACTTTGACCCCAGAGCGTGAGATCTTGTGTGGAGCCCCAGATCGAGGGAGATTATCAGTGGTCTTGTATGTCTTCCATTGTCTTATTAGTGCTCCCACAGTTGATTTCATCACACCAGCTGCTTGCCTATTGCAGATCCAGTCTTTCCAGCCTGGTGCAGGGCTACAATTTTGTTTCTGGTGTCCTTCGACAGCTCTTTGGTCTTCACCATAGTAGAGTTGGTGTGTGACTGACTGAAGTTGTGGACAGGTGTCTTTTATACTGATAACAAGTTCAAAGAGGTGCCATTACTACAGGTACTTAGTGGAGGACAGAGGAGCCTCTTGAAGAAGTTACAGGTCTGTGAGAGCCAGAAATCTTGCATGTTTTAGGTGTACTTATTTCCCTTCATACTTTGCTAAATAAATCTTGCTAAATCAGACAAGGTGATTTTATGGATTTGTTTTCTCCTTTTGACTCTCATAGTTGTGGTCTACCTATGATGTCAATTACAGACCTCTCATCTTTTTAAGTGGGGAAAACTTGCACAATTGGTGGCTGACTAAATACTTTTTTCCCTACTGTGCATAATGAAATATATATATAGCCAAATGATTGCATGTGTAATATGCATTTAGTTATTTTATTTCAGGCTATAAAAAAAGTCTCAAAATGGCATCGATCGCGACTGCGCAGTTGCAGCCATCAGCGGTCACTAATAGCTACTATGGTGCAGGCACGGCCGAAGCAATTTTGAGAAACTTTTCTTTTTATTAACTTGTTCATAGCATCAAATAAAAGAATGAACTGCACGAACCACCTGCTGCAGGTGATCTTTTGTTCTCAAGATACAGTGCCTACAAGCAGTATTCAACCCCCTGCAGATTTAGCAGGTTTACACATTCGGAATTAACTTGGCATTGTGACATTTGGACTGTAGATCAGCCTGGAAGTGTGAAATGCACTGCAGCAAAAAAGAATGTTATTTCTTTGTTTAATTTTTTTTAAAATTGTGAAAAGTTTATTCAGAGGGTCATTTATTATTCAACCCCTCAAACCACCAGAATTCTGTTTGGTTCCCCTAAAGTATTAAGAAGTATTTCAGGCACAAAGAACAATGAGCTTCACATGTTTGGATTAATTATCTCTTTTTCCAGCCTTTTCTGACTATTTAAGACCCTCCCCAAACTTGTGAACAGCACTCATACATGGTCAACATGGGAAAGACAAAGGAGCATTCCAAGGCCATCAGAGACAAGATCGTGGAGGGTCACAAGGCTGGCAAGGGGTACAAAACCCTTTCCAAGGAGTTGGGCCTACCTGTCTCCACTGTTGGGAGCATCATCCGGAAGTGGAAGGCTTATGGAACTACTGTTAGCCTTCCACGGCCTGGACAGCCTTTGAAAGTTTCCTCCCGTGCCGAGGCCAGGCTTGTCCGAAGAGTCAAGGCTAACCCAAGGACAACAAGGAAGGAGCTCCGGGAAGATCTCATGGCAGTGGGGACATTGGTTTCAGTCAATACAATAAGTAACGTACTCCACCGCAATGGTCTCCGTTCCAGACGAGCCCGTAAGGTACCTTTACTTTCAAAGCGTCATGTCAAGGCTCGTCTACAGTTTGCTCATGATCACTTGGAGGACTCTGAGACAGACTGGTTCAAGGTTCTCTGGTCTGATGAGACCAAGATCGAGATCTTTGGTGCCAACCACACAAGGGACGTTTGGAGACTGGATGGCACTGCATACGACCCCAAGAATACCATCCCTACAGTTAAGCATGGTGGTGGCAGCATCATGCTGTGGGGCTGTTTCTCAGCCAAGGGGCCTGGCCATCTGGTCCGCATCCATGGGAAGATGGATAGCACGGCCTACCTGGAGATTTTGGCCAAGAACCTCCGCTCCTCCATCAAGGATCTTAAGATGGGTCGTCATTTCATCTTCCAACAAGACAACGACCCAAAGCACACAGCCAACAAAGCCAAGGCCTGGTTCAAGAGGCAAAAAATCAAGGTGTTGGAGTGGCCTAGTCAGTCTCCTGACCTTAACCCAATTGAAAACTTGTGGAAGGAGCTCAAGATTAAAGTCCTCATGAGACACCCAAAGAACCTAGATAACTTGGAGAAGATCTGCATGGAGGAGTGGGCCAAGATAACTCCAGAGACCTGTGCCGGCCTGATTAGGTCTTATAAAAGACGATTATTAGCTGTAATTGCAAACAAGGGTTATTCCACAAAATATTAAACCTAGGGGTTGAATAATAATTGACCCACACTTTTATGTTTAAAATTTATTAAAATTTAACTGAGCAACATAACTTTTTGGTTTGTAAGATTTATGCATCTGTTAATAAATCCTGCTCTTGTGTGAAGTTTGAAGGCTCTAACTTATTTGCATCTTTTCAAACCTGCTAAATCTGCAGGGGGTTGAATACTACTTGTAGGCACTGTATATAATATTCATTATGTAAACTAGGGGTCAGGTAAGTGAAGGATCAGTGACCTGTCAGAAGCCATACACATGAATACCTAAGCAGAGTATCACATGAAGACCCGCCCCGGGGCACGAGCATATCATTATCTCAAAACTGAAAATAAAG